>NW_026623324.1:405960-460633 GCF_030028575.1 Malurus melanocephalus | reverse complement strand
AAAAGAAAAAAAGAAACACACATTACATTCCTGCTTACTTGCATTTGCACCCCACACTGTGCTGCTTTTGAATTAAGCACTTCTCTGAGAGGCAACTGTCCTATTAGCATAACATATAGCATTAAAACATGGGGCTCTTCCCAGGGAATGCTTTATTGTGTGCATGCTTCATTTTTAATATTCATGGCCAGCTCTGCTTAGAACATCCTTTTGACAGAGGAGAGGCGCCGAGATAAGCCGTTGGGATAGTGGTTGTCCTGGAAACAGCAAGATCCACTTATTTTTAGCACTGAAGTCATCCAGTTAAACAAACTACATTAAAGGAACATTATGATTATGACACAACAATATAAAGATGTGCGGTGTATTTACAGTCAGTGCGACGATGTGACGCCTCGCCTTCGGCTGCCTTGGCTGCCTTGGCTGCCAGCAGCCTGGCCGCTGTGCTGGCAGAGCACACCATGCCCTTTCCTTCTGGACGATGGCAGAAGCCCAGGAATGGCCCGGGTGGGGTGGAGGGGAAAGCACAGCGTGTGTCTCCCCTCTGCCAGGTTGCAGATGCCACTCTCAGTAAATGAGGATCCTCCTCAAAGTGCGGCACAAAACAAACAAAGGTATGGCTTTTCAGGGAGGTGTGCTACCAGGAATGTACAGATCAGATGGAGATAGGCCATGAAATATGGGCAAAYCAGGGCAGAAATAGGGAGCTGAACTTCACTCGCTTCCTAGTGTTGACCGTCTCCAGTTGCTGGTGTGCACCACCCCARTGACCCCAGAAAGTCTGGGAGCTCCACCCAGAAGGTCACCCCAAGCCCAAAGGCTAAACCACAGGCACAAGAACTACACCAAAAATGTGTTTCTATCAAAAAGTTTCCTTCCCACCTTTGTCGGGGCAGGCCTGAACTGTCACAAGCAGCGCCCTGCCACTGATAGTTTGATCCTTATCCTTCAGGATGCACGGCAAAGCCGCAGGTGTATGAAACAAGAAAAAGCAATAAAATTTAACAGCAGTTTTTCCAAATTTAATTAGGAAAAAAATCTTTGGGCCACAACAAAGCTTTAGTTTAAAAGCAGTTCCTGCTTTATCTAAGCCAGTTTGCTAGTTCGCATTTCTTCAAGCACATGACAAGAAGCCCTGACAGGAGATGAGAACTCATAGCTTCATCAAAAGCAGTGGGATTTTTTCTCAAGTTGTCAGAGTTTGCAAAATACTATGCTCAGTTAGGCAGTACTCTTTGGATATTTAAAAAAAAACCAGCTTTGACTAATTTTGAGACATTGCTTCCACAGTTTCAGGGACTGTTCTACTTGCTGCCCTCCACATAGGTTTTGGTGACATTGAGCAAAGCCCAGAGGATGTAACAGCAATATAAGAGCAAACAGGCACCTCCAAAGCAATCAGATGGTGGTGGCCCACACATTCCAGACAATACTCAACAAATCAAGTGCTGTCTGAAACTTTGTGTCCCTGAAAGAAAAAGAAAATAAGAGTGATAGAATAGGAATAAAAATTAGTCAGGCTCAAAAAAGGGACAGAAAGTAAAGGAAATTGGGGTGCACCCTGAGACAAGTTTCTCCTTGGCATGGAGAAAAGGGTACTTTGAATTGAAGAAAGCACATGGGGAAAAGCACAAAGACAGGAGAAGATTTGGGGCTACRGAGTACACCTGTAAGGGAGAATTTCTCGGTAGGAAAAAGGATTGCAAGAGGGCTTTTATATAGGCAGCAACACAGTGGACTGAGTGGCATCTACAGTCCTGCAGATTCCAATTCCTTGAAGGTGATCAGTGCCCTACCCTTTGTCAATGACAAGGCTTTTCTTTAGGCCAGAGTGGAATTTGGGTGTGAAGGTATTTAGAGACAAAAAGCCCAAACCTAACGCTCTTCCAGATACTTTTCTCAGCCTTTCCTGTGAGAACACAGAAAGTTTCAAATAAAACCACCCAAGAAAGATGGGCATAGCCGCTCCCTGTGGGTAAAACTGGAGGGGTTCAAAGCTTTGCTATGGTTGTTATACCATGAAAAACAAAGTTTTGCATACCTGCAGTTCATCCTAACCTATTCAGGGCTGTGGAAAACTGACTCCCTGGAAGTTCAGTGTCTTCCTGGCACCAGTTAAAGTGGCTATTATAAATTCATCCAAGCAGAGTTACTGTTCTTGGAGCAGCTATTCTAACACGAGCTTCTCTCTGCTTCAAGTAACAGCTCACTCCCAAAATAATTTTGAAGAAAAATCTTTGCTTCCTTCTTCAGCCTGTGCCTGGCGTTTTACTGTTGGTCCTTCACTGGTGGGAAATGAGGTGGCCTCCTGTAAGCAGAGACAGGGGGACAGAGACACAAGGTTTTCTGATCACTGCATACAATTCCTGAGGGACCCTGACAACACCTCTTGACACATAGCACTGTCTTMTTTGGTACTGATGATGACAGCAGGGATTAGATTTCACATTCATCATAGTGTTAATGCTGTAGAAAATGAGATCCTAATGCTTTAATTTATTTGGCTGTTGCTTTTGTAAGACGTTTTTGTGGCAGAAATGAACTGGCTATTGTCCAGCTCCACTATCAGCAGGATGGGCTGCCAATGGCTCGGCGGTGTGCTGTGACAGCAAGACTTAGTAGCGGCTCTCTTGGGCTGAAGGAGGTTATCTGTCATTGTGCCCGGAGGAGGTCACCAAATCCTCTCCATCCTCCAAGTGGATGCAGGCATTTAGCACTGMAGTTGCCTTCCAGGAGAGGGGTCACAAAGCTGTCCCATCATTCACGTGCATATGCTACCTGGAAGTCAGGGCTTGTGTTATGACACTGCATYGAGAACAGCATTCCACAAGTTCCTGGAGAGTTCCTGCAGCCTTRCTGAGTGAATGTCTGAAACCCTTGGTGCAGATATTAAAGACTCAGTCTTCACAGTTTCACGTTCAGCTCTGACTTTCTCAGACATGCCTCTGGGCCAAGAATTCCTCCTTGTCACCCCCAGGAATGTGCTTCTGGGCATAAAAGGCACTAAGCAAAGCCAAACCACAGCTCTGCTATCTCATTTTGCGGTTGCAACTATTTGTTATAAGTTGTTTATTTCTTTTTCTTTTTTTTCCCCCCATTAAAAATGGTTCTTACTTTAAAACAACCATTTCTGGGTAAATCCTCTCTCCCCACTTTTAAGGTACTTTTTYCTCTTAAAAGAAATCTTGATTTGCATCCTTTGTGCCTGCTTTTACTCCTTGTGTCGCCTACCTGTTTTTCCATTCTGCCAGACAGAGCTGGGGGAACTAAAAAGAGAGGAATGAACACAAAAGTATGGAGGAAAGGAAAGCACCCTTCCCAGTATTTTTATTGATTTGAACTCAATACATTAAATTATTTTTCCTAATCAAACCCCCAATAAGATGAATTTAAAGCTATTTCTCATATGTTCCACCCTTCGTGTTTTCACTGCTTTAGCTCAAACGACCGACTGCACTGGCACTGAGTTTTGCTGGGGTTGTGGCTCACCAGTCAGGGGCAGCAGCACTGAGGCTGGCAGACTGCCCTGGGTTCAACACCGTGCCCAGGTGTTGCCAGGCTCAGCAAGGCTTTTCCAGCTCCCAAGAGCCGTGTCAGGTGGTGGTGACTGCCAGCCAWGAGTAGCCACAGCTGGAAGTTCAGTGCCTGACCTGTAAGTCGCTGCTCAATCCATTAAGTCATGCTTTCTTCCTACAATCAATTTTTTTAATATCTCCGCTTTTGAGTCAAGATGCTTGTGTGAGCTCCAACACATAAATAGAAGGATGAGCAAAGAGCTATATTTACCTTTTTCATGCACTTGGGCAAGGGGAGGGAACACTGTGGAGAGCAGTGGCCTCTGTTACCAGGCCAACCCTAACCCTAACCTAACCCCATTTACATAGAAACAAACAAGCAAACAGCACATGGAAAGAAGGAAGGATTCTTTCTGACTGTGTCTTGCATTTTCATGTGGTGAATCAGAGATAAAATCATTTGGAGGGCAGCACACCAGCTCCTACAAATCTCCCTTTTGAGGAGCTATCTCCAGAAGCCTTGATTTTATTCTGGTATTTGCAGCAGGAGTGCACAGTGCTGTCATGCTGTGTTTTGATAACTGTAGGTGAGGTGAAGAAGGTAAACCACGTGCCTGTATGGATCCTTTGATGGCTGGGATATTGCCACATTGCCTTCCTTGCTGATGGAAATCTGTCCTGCTTCAAAGCACCTCTGCTGCTTTSCTGAGAGCACAGGCCAGCTAGACCAGGGTGAGGAGAAAAGACCTGACACCCACAACACCAAAGGTGTCCCACCCAGGCTCACACACACTGCCAACCCAAGGGCACAGGAGCTCTGTGGGAAATGAGGCTGCCTTGCATCCTGCAAGCAGCCACTCAGATGCCCTTTCAGTACATGGCTTGGGTGGCACCAGGAGAGTTGCTGGCACCAGCAACACTCTCCAGCCCCCAAGTGACTGTGCTGKGGTGAGCTGCCTTCAGGTGCCGGGCAACTTGCCATCCCACAAGAAAACAATCATAAAGAATGTGAGCCACCACTTCAGCAGCCCTAGCACAATGGAGTCACCCCAACCATATGGAAGAAATTACWTTTTCCTGCCAAGAGCAGCCCAAAAGATGTGGATCTTTCAGTGGGTCGAAATGCAAACTTTTGTCTGATTTTTGTTACATTTAAATAACAGACTTGAAAAAATGCAAGGCACTTCCTTCCTTGCTAACGTTTCCTTTACATTTAAGTAGAACTAAAGACTGCTGATGCTAAGTATATGTAGGAAGCAAAATGCGTCCTCCCTTCTCCAATAAATGATCCCATTAATTTTGTAGCCCAAAAACTCTACTCTGAAAAACTCAGGTTAATTTCCCTTAATCCTCACATTCCAGAGTGAGTTTACAATTGGAGTAAGATAGGAGTAAAACAAATAAAAACCAAGCTAAAACCTGTCAAATACATACATGTGCATATGTGAGGGTGTGTCTATAGCTATATGAATCTCTGTAAATGATACCATTTCAGTTTACCCAGAAACCGGTCAAATGCCTGAAAAATATTCTTTCCAAGTTTTCAGACAGGCCTCTGAAACTGCACAAACAAATTTTGTCCCATTGGAGTTAGTGGAATAATATGTGTTTGGCTTGGACTTGGTCTGCTCTATGCACATGAACCCGTACGTGCAGATACTTGTCTGAGTCTGTGAGCCAGGTAGATATCTGTGTGAATTCCTTATTTGCGTGCAGCTCTGTCCAGCTGGCCCACAGCATTTTTGCAGGCTGTACAGGCAGACAGAATTGCTGCGTGTGCTCTTGCTTTTCCTGCCCCATTTAGCCAAAAGTTCAGTCTTTCAGGCATGCTGGACTCGGCTCCTCTCACGAGATTAAACTGTGCAGTCAAATCGTCTTAATTCATCCCAGGAGGGAGACAGYAGCCAAGTATTTGCCCCTAAGGGCTCAGCCTTACTCCAAATTGTGCTTAGGGCTGGTTTCAGGGACAAGATTCAGGGCAATTGCAGGAGGCTTTAGGACCTGCAGGGTCTCATTAGAATAAGGCTTGGAGGAGAGCACACCAGTCAAAATGAGGGCTGAGACAGGACCAGCCCATGGTTTGGACACTGCCCAGGGTCAAGATGCTGTTTTCACCTCGTTTTTCCCCATTAATTGCCCCGAGGTCTAACAGCCTGCTATACCAGACAATTATTTTAGGGAACAACTTGCTCCATAAATGGGTCTGGGGCTTTGTTAACCCATCAAAGCTCAGCCATGCACTAATACATCTCAGGAGGCTCCCTGTTCCACCCAGAGCATCTCCRAGAGCACTGGCATGTCACAGCTGCTTCAGGAGTGCTGCTGCTGTAACTGTGTGTTAAACAGCATGGAAATGGGAGGGTTTGCAGTGAAGAAAGAGACAATAAAATGTACAAGCACAAGGAAAGCCCTTTTGGGGAAAACTGTAAGGGCCCAGCTGCTGATGGGATAAAAGAGGAGGGAACAGCAGGCAAAGATTATCACAYACCAGGCAGGGGAGGGTATAAAGGAAGCAAACCCTGTAAAATTATATCACTCGAAAGAGATGTTTGTTTGACTTCCATTTTAAGTGGCTAAATTTTACCTGCTGTCTCTTCCTGGTTTCTTGTTAACTCCCGTGACACCGATTGATGGAGACACAGAGGATTAACTTGGAGACAACCCACTGCAAACCTCAGCCTCTCTGTAACCATTTAAGTAGATAACTGTTTTTATGTAGGGCAACTGCTGGGGAAAACGTGTCAACATTTTCTTTCCTGCTTCCATTGAGTGGTAAGATGAGAAGCAAGAACACTTCAGACTCTGAGAGCTCAGTTTCCCTTCCCCCTGTACTGAGGTTTCCTGGGCCACCCCCACAAATGCCAAAAGCTCTTGCCAGGCAGCAGCAGGAAACCAGAGGCATCTCCCAGAGCCACAAAAGCTGGTCCTTACCTGCCTCAGGGTGACAAGGGAAGAGAATTAAAGTAACTCAATCCCTCTGCTGTCCAAAACAGGCAGATGAGTGCTTTATGTGGCAGCTAGTTCCTTGGATTTCTATAGTATGCATAGTGAGAAAACCTGTTAGTCCCATTTGCTTTGCTGGGCTTTGCCATGCTGTGAGTGTGGATACCCGGCAACAAGAAAATCTCCCCAGACCCCATGCAAAATGAAACAAGTTTGGGAGAGAATCTGGAGCATGTCTGGAGAGCAGGGCAAAGGTCACTGTTCTTAAATGATCTAAAGTGCCACTCAGGAACCTAGAAAGCTTTTTCCTGCGTCATCAGGAACAAGCTGGCTCACTCCCTTCCAACTCCTGCAGAAAGCAGCAGATTGTCTTAACACCGATTTTGTCAGGAGCCTGGCTGTGCCACCAAGGCATGGCAGCCAACACATCCTGGTCTTCTACRCATGCAGGAGGACAGCAAGGTGGTGGCACATCCTTTCTGGCCAGATCAGAGCACTGCAGCACAGCTTCCAGGCATGCCAGCACGGAGGGCACATAGGGTACACACCAGAGTTGCCTTTGGAGAAAACTGGAAATGCAGAAAATTACAATAGCTCTTGGGCTGCTCCAGCCTGGTAGTTCCCAACATCTTCAGTGCTACAGCAACCAAAGGAGTCCAAAGAGTCCCCTGAGAATCATTTTGTCAGGAAGAAGAAAGGGGTGGTTGCAGTTTCCCACACCTCACCTTGTGACTGGAGCACTTGTCACTAACCCTGCTTGTGTTCCCAGCACATGGGAACAGGCTGAGAAGGTGTAAAGGTCCAGTTGAACTGATGTGAGAGGCCAGACTGGAAAGCCAGCAAAAACTGCAACAAAAGAGGGTTGAAAACCAGATTTGAACCATCTCCCCTGTCCCTTTTACATTTAAAGTAAGAGAATGGAGCGATTTCAGCTGTCTTGTATGCAGCCTGCTGCTCTGTTGGCTCATGGTTTGGCAAGTCTAGTGACTTGGTAATCTGTTTGCCATGCATTTTTTTAACCAGGGACATAATTTAATTCCCTTTAAGGAGATCAAAACCAGGAAACATTTAAGTAGGACTTCCTGCTCAGTGTGAAATACAAATTCTTTTCATCATGGAAAGCAAACTGAGCTTAAACAATAGTAAATGAAACTGTTTATGCAATGAAGTTGTAGGGAGATCAAAGCTGATTTTCGTTTTTAATTAAGATAACAAGGTACTTGGATTAAGGAAGCCCATGGTAACCCACCTCCTAGCTACTTAAAGAAACGCAAACAYTTCCCCATTAACTTGGTGCATACGTGGAAGAAAATGAAGCAGCAGAAGGATTTGCCTGTACTTACAGTTAGGAATCGAAACTGAGGAAAATCCTATTTGAATTTATTTACATCAGATACCATTTCTTCAAGAAGGAAGAGGATCTCATGAATTCTGCTAAATATTACCCCTACTGCCATCCATGTCTGCTGCTCACTTCTGCCACTTATCCCTAAATACATGTCTTTAATATACTGCTAAGTTGTCTGTCTACACAAAACCCTGCTGTTCCTTTTCCACCCATGGGGCTGTCTAAAATCCACAATCTTTTAGGTAGCTCCAGTCAGGAAGAAAAGCCAGTGCAGGGCTTAGGTAGCTTTTTGGAAGCAGCTTTGTTTATTTCCAAGAGAGACAAAGTCCTGTGTTACACAGCAGGAGTCAAGTCACAAGAGAGAGTTTCTCTTCTCCCAACTTCCCCTGCTGTTTTGGCCGAGCCCCCCATCCAAAAGCCCCCTCTGTCTGGGCTCTTYCCAGGGCCACACACTGTGCTTGCTCAGGCGCCCACCTTTGTCTGCTCCTGGGCTCGCTCCACGCTTGTCCACCTGGGCTGCCTGGCTTCACAACCAYATTCACATCTTCCCAAAGCAGCTCCATGCCAAAGTTCCCCTTCCCAGAGCCTTCATGTTCCTGAGGAAAACAAACCAGCCCATGGTTTGGGCAGAGTCCTCTGTGCAGGGTGGAGGTTTTGAGCTAGCCATTATTTTGCTGTCTGCTTTCCCAAGCTGACTGTGGGGGCTTTTTAAAGGAAAAATATGAGAATGGGGGTTAATCTGGGATCTCTCTTATTAGTAAAGCCATAAAGCCTTTCAGGAAAACCCTACAGAGCAGACTGGGGCTGAAGCCAGAGTGTTTTTGTGGAGGCTCAGAATATTTATAGGAACATGTCAGGAGTGAGTATTGCTGTGTGGTTGCTGRGGATGGAACAGAGTTTAGCTTGGCTAGCACCACAGGACTGCTGGAGGGTTTTATCTCTTCTGCAAGGTTGCATGCACCATCCATAGATTTTAGTAGAGGGTGTAGAGCTCCTAAGAGCCTTGAAGTGATGGTTCATTAAGCTGGCAGGAATGTTATCATTTTCCATAAAATTTGATAGGATTTTCCAGAACCTCTGACCCTTCAGTGTAATATGTTCTTGGCTATCAACAGCCATCTTAGGCCCCATGAGAATGCTATGCAGAAATTATAGAAAGGTTTTTAACATGCATTTTTATTTACAACAATGTCAAGTGTGTGTGGGGTGGGGATTCAGGACATATTTCTGGGCTTCGTTCAATTTCCATGTTCCTTTTCTCAATTGCCTTTGAAATTATATTGTTTACTCAGTCTTAAGTGTAGTTTAGCCCTTACTTATATCACCACATGACACACACTCACACGGAAGGGAGCCATTGTCAGAGGAAAATCTGCTTCAGAGCTTGAATGCATATGCCTTCTTGATTAATTAAGCTACATTATTTATTGAAAAATAAGGCTCATCCCTCTTAAACAAACTTGCAGTTATTTAATGGAAAGAGAGGATTGTCATGTCCTTACAGCTCAGTCTGCAATCATACTCTAAACTCTGTCATTGCATAAAGGTATTCCTCTGTGCTTGTCTTGGCCTTTCTTGGTGCAAATACTGAACCTTTTTTAGTACAGGATTTCTCTGCAAAGGAAACCAGGCTGTCTGTTTCTGCCCTGTCCTGGAAAGAGCTCTTATCACCCATCTCCTAAATTCCATTCAGTCTATTTGAGCGAACATGGAGCTTATTCACAGCCTGATTTGTAGCCTTCCTGAGTTTGTGGGAGCCTAGCAGTGAGCTTGGGGTCTGGTACTTACAGACCCAGCAGCAGCAATCRGTGACTGAGGTCTCTTGTTTAATCCCAGAGAATTGGCTGAGGCAGGCCAACATTCCCTGTGCTCCACTGTTCATCTGTGAACACCTCMTCTCACCTTGAGAGGACAGATCACTCTATTAACTTTCTGAGACTTCAGCCCTCATGCTGAGTCTCAGTAAAAAGTGGGTGCAGTGCTGGTTTAGGCAGTAGGAATTCTTAACATCTCAAGTTACATATGGAGATCTGTAATACCATTCCAGCCCTGTCTGTCTCAAGACGCAGACCCTTTCTCCATATCCTGGAGGGAGTCTTTGGGAAGTTAATCAATGCCACAGCTTGGAAACAGTCTGCAGAACAACCAGCTTGACCCTCTTTCACTGAAAAGAGCATTTTCCCCTCTCAGTTTTTTGAACCTGGCAATGTACCCATTTCCTGCAGTACCAAAATGCWGGTCCACTCCAGCTTCTGCCTTGGGTCATAAGGTATCATCTGCACTCAAATAGGGGATGTGTCCCTTACCTCATAACCAGCAGGGACTGACTGAACCATTGGCCCAAGAATCTCTATCTTATTCTCATTTCTTTGAATCATCTAGGTGTGCTTATTCTGTCTCTCACTAATGATTTTTGCATTTTGTTACTACAAAGCATTCATACTGGGGAAAAAAAAAACCTTCTCAAAATAAAGAAATCCAAGCTGAATACATCACAGCCAAACAAGAGAGATGTTTTTAAACATCCCCAAAGCAACATCTTTGTGTTGGAGAATAACAGGACTTCCAGCAATGTGGGTGCTTTTGTGCAGAGCCTGGTGAATAACCAAATCACAGATCAATACAGGCCACAGTGTGCATTACTCATTAAAATGCTGGGAGCTGGGGTCTCAGAGATTATATCAAACACCAGCCCCCACATCCCCTGAACAGAGCCCACTGATAGAGCAGTATGTGSTGTCAACAGTGAGTCATTCATCACTTGGTCCTGGTTTCACAACAGCATGATTCAGTGTTTGTAAAGGAAAGTCCTGACTGCAAACATTGCCCTCATTCAGCCACTGTCGGCCTCCTTGTAGCATACAGCAGAGATTGTGCTCCGCTTGCTATTTGCCAGGACAGTAAATCAGTGGAGGCTGAGCGTTCTCTGGTAATCCTGAGATATGTGGAAAACAAGAACAGTCTGGAGGGGGATCGTGCAATAAAACCATTGCTCTTGGTCTGTTGGACACTCGTCCCCTCTACACTGCTCCAAGTCAGCCACAGAAGACAAGTAGAGTTGTCTTCTGTGCTTCCTAAAGTCTGGGATGGGACTGAAACGGAAGTTTTAAGCCATAAGATGAATTTTCTAATTGCCATTCCTACAGGTTCAGCCTAGGGATAGGGAAGAAATGAAGCAATGCTGTGCCCTTCCTGTCTTCAGTTTCTATCATCTGCCATGCTGTGACTGCAGCCTGACGGTTCTGCTGATAAGGCAAAAACAGAGTGAATTCACCTCCCTTTTTTCTAACCGTATTAGTTTTCTTTTGCCAGCAAGACTGAAAAACTAGTTTTTGTCTGTCAATGCAATGCTCTCAGAGTCTCTCAGAATACAGATATGCTGATCAAAGTAATACCTCTGTAAGAGAGGAAGGTCAGATCGACAGGATCAGCACCGTTAGTGTGGTTTGACCGTGCATAAACTGACATGAGATCTAGGAAGCCAGAAAGGAATAGGGAGATACAACCAATCCCCCCTCTGTGCATGGCTCATTAGGCTGAGGGGAGATTTAGTCCCAAATCAGTTTTCTGATCCTCCTTAAGAACGTCTACTGCTCTGCTCGCTGTTTCTGTAATTTTCTTGTTGGATTTCCTAAAGACACTACTGTTGGGCAGCAAAGCAAATAAGGTAAGTGTGGCATCATCTCATTCCGTCTTCTCCTCATCCAGGCTAAATTCAAATCCTAGATTTTATTTGAACCCTAATTTGAAAACCAGAGTAAAATGTTTTCTAATAGGTTAGTAATTAATAAAGACACCTTTTATTTTCTTATTTTACCTTTTTTTTTTTTTTTTTCCAGGCAAGAAAGGGTAATGAATGGCCTTCTGGTTTAGAGATATATCCAAAGCGCAAATAAATCAACAGAGTCCCACTGACATCTACGGCGCTTTGTCAGTCTACACAAGCTGCAGACAAAGCCTTTAATGTTTCCACAAAGCAGAATTATCAGGCTCCTTGTGGGCTTGTATGAGTTAACAGAGCGAGATTTCTAGCAAAGTCATCCATCACATAGCTATCTGCAATCATCAGAGTGCAGGTAAATCACCAGGCTTCTGCTACCAGATGTTAAAAAGGCAGTTGACCTTCTTGTATATTCCACACATGAAAAGAGCTCAATAAATTATTTGACTTTTAAATAACAATATTCAACAATTTACTACACAGCCCACAAACTGAATGAGGTGTTAACCTGGATATCCTGACTAAATTCCAGCTGGGTTAATTATASTTTGCTTGAATGTTCCCCTCTGTTTCAACTGTGACACTATTTGATGTTATTTTTTTCCTTTTCCCCTAAAGATTGCACTGGAATTGTGCTGTTGCTATGTTGCACACCAAAGTTCATGTGCACAATTTTAGATGAAGGATCTCTGTGTGTAGAGTTTTAAAAGCATTCATAAATGCATTTTTATGAGCCTAGAAGCTCTTATGTGTGGATATGATTGGTTTTAWTGCTTTTATTGATGTTATTATTCCKACTTTTTCAGCTCTTATTTACTACTACTGTTTTTTTCTCGTCAAGTCCTGAAATACAGATTTGGATTAGCATTAAAATCAAAACCTGAATTTAACAAAAGTAATGTGGCATTCAAATTTTGGGTTCCAGTTCAGATACATTTCAAGGCAAGACCATCAGTGGCAAATCCATATTGAGATTACAGTGTGAACTTCCCAAACTTGTGGGCAGGAATTGCTGCCAGAGCTGTGAATAAGGCTTACTTTCAGTCATGATTAAACCAGAAGCAAATCAAAACACAAAAGGGGAAAGAAAAACAGGCTAACAGCTACTGTGTTAGAAAAATGTTAGCAATACTTGGAGTCTTGTCATATAAGATGTAGTCAATAAATACCCCGTTGGCTGTGTAGAAGGTATTGACTATCAATTCTACTTATGGTTGTCTTGGCTGACAACTTTTATGTATAGTTTCCTCAGAGTACCTTCCCCATTTCTGTGTGTACCAAAGAGTTCATATTCTTGGCTCACAGCAAGGAACCTCAAAAGGCAGAACCAAAATGAGGAGTGAAGTTCCCTTTGCTAGMAGCATGCACTGTGGCTGCAAGGCTGGGCTGCGGGCGAGACCTGTGAAGGAAGGATATTCCAGCTCTGGTGAATTATCAAGTAAGCAAACTGTCTGGCCAAGGAGAAATCCTGTGATCTGTCAATCACACTGCTCGGCTGATTTCAGGGCATTGAAACTGTTGAAGACTTTTCACCCATTTTAAACCATGTTCCGTGTGTTTCAATGCAAAGACAGCACATTTGAAAGAATAAGAAGAGCTCAAGTTTTTATCAAAATCTTTAGTCTACGCTAAATTTGCAAGAAGGAATAATAAGGAGCAGACTTCTGCCTTGCAGAGTGATGTACAGACATCTTGAGAACACTCTGCTGATATTCACCAGGAATATCTTACTTTTCAATACAACCTGGTCAGGGTTGATTTTAACCTCAGAGCATCTACTTAGCAGAAAATGCMTATTACTTATTTAATTATACATAGATAACCAAACACTACCTGTCAACATGGACAGTTAGCCAAAAATTTGCATTACTTAATTAATCCCCTCTTCTAAACCTAGCCTGATCCACAGAGTTACCAAGCGATACTAGCTGACTACTGAAGCCTGTTTAGTCTTTGCCAAGCCTATGGCCTACTGCAGTCACAATAGATGGGGGGCCAGAAAGACAATTTTTGCCCCAGYCTTTTCCTCTGAGAGTAGACTTAGGGCTTTGGGTCCTAACAATATATTTAGTTTGCCACAGGATTAAAATCTGTTTTGGGATTTTCTGTAAATCAGTGTTTAATAAGGGGCAGGAGAGCTGAATGCTGGATACTTGTCCCACTCCAAGGGGATTCAAGTCATCATTTTTTCTGCATAAGCCTCAGCCAGCTATCAGCTTGAAGCATCCTTAAAGATGTATGGGAGTAAACAAGAATATTTGTTGGCACAGAACCCAACAGGTTTGTTTTGCTTGCACAGCACCAGAAAGCCCTAGTAATCCCATAGCCCTAACAATAATTCAGACCACTAAAGTCATATTAGTGATGTGGCTAMTACCAGCTGTATAATCACCATTATTACGGCTCTCTCCAGCTCAGATTTCCTAAACTCTAACTAAAATTCAGCTGTTTCAAAGTGTGTATTGCACATACCTGGCAAGAAAGGGTCTACATTCTTCTCCTTGTGCACCAYAAAAGTGTCCTAGCATTTTAAACAAGCTTATAGCTATGAAGGCAAATTTTTGGATGCTTCATTTTGGATGGCTCATTCCTGAGGTGGTTCTCCTGGCTATGACTTGAATGTGCCCTTTGCTACAGTGGAAAGAGARTTTATATTCAGCTAGCAGTGCTGCTGTACCTTCACTCTTATTTAATTACATCCTATAAAGTGAGTTATTTGCCACGTGTTTGCATAATCTCCCCACCTCTCTCTCTTCCTCTATGTGCAGCAGCCTCTCAGCTGCTGTCATTTGGCCACAGAGGCCCCAGTTTGCTAATCTGGTTTCATGGTCTGATAGAGCTGGACAGTGATCAGTTTGCTTCCAAGGCATTCGTGTAAGAGGAAGGAGAGCTTTGATCCCTATCAGCAATTCAAGCTAATAGGATTGCTCTTCTTATACCGCAACTAGATTGTCACAGTATCCTCATGTGATAGTCTGCAGTAAATCTCATTCCCAGGAATTTAAGCCTGTGGCCTGTAGATCCAAGCCATTAACTTTGTGACAATTAATGGGTTGACAACACAGCCCCCGTCCATGCAAAATCCAAAACAAAAGCAGGATGGCAAAAATAACCTCTCTCCAAGGCCAGTGGATGCTTTATATAAATTCCCTGYGCTGACCAAGCTATGAGGAGGTGGAATATTTGAAAATCCTTCTGTAAAGAGACAAATTTGGGGCATTTTATCTAAATGCTGTACCCTTAATCCACAGGACATGAGATGAGGGGGTTCCAAGAGAGGAGGGGAGTGGGGAGTGGGGCAAGACCATTTCAAAACTTACTTGCCTGAAGGGAACAAAAGTGTCCTGAAGAGGCCAGCTCCACCACTCCTTTGGTGGCCTGAGGGAGGTCACCTCTGCCAGCTCCACGTCTCTCCTGCCAGCAAGCCCCCTTCTCCTCTTCCACGTGCTCCTTTCACTCCGTGTTCTGCTAACAGGGAGGGTGGCTGCACTGAATTGCAAGGCTCTTTGGAGATCGTGTGGAGGAGAGGACACAGAACATCTCCTCACTCAGCAGCACAAAACCGCTCTAAACAAAGACCTGTGGGTGGGATGTAGTGGAGGCAGGCTGGGAGGGAACACTATGCAAAGAGACATCAGTATTTTAAAATATTTTAAAAGCCACATGTCCCGAGCCCTAAACATCTTTGCCAGGCAACTCCAAGTGGACATCTCAGCCTCTCGGAAAGCTGTGGCGCCCAAAATCCAAATGAGAATTTTATCTACACCACATTCTTTGTCCAGCTCCTGACAGGCCTCCATCCTGAGTCTTCAGCTGTTGTCAAAGCTTGGTCTTCCTGAGCCACACAAAAGAAAGTGTATTTTCATGTAGCCCATTCCTCTAAACATTCAATTACCCTGTCAAACACCAAACACCTCTTCTTTATGGGAAATTCCTCTGGCAGGCTCCACCTCTTCCTCCTGCCAAGTGCTCTTTGCTTTGTCCTTTTAAAGTGGGGCTAAAGGCAACACTTCCTGCCCTTACCTGTTAGTGAAGGCAATTATGACCACCTTCTGTAATTACCCATTTCTATCTGGTTTCTACAAAAAAACTAAATTTTATACAATTACAGGCTACCAGGCAAATCTCATGCTGCTGGGGTGCCCAGCAGAGCCTTCAACATGAGCCATGTTCAGGCAGTTAAGTGCTGTGTATGTGACTTTTGCTGTCTCTCAGACAAGTGCCTTGATCCACAGTGTAGAGCAATAGCTTACAAGCTGGAAGGCCTTCTCCCTCCACTCCCTCCCTCCTTCCCTCACAGGAATGTGACACCACATTCCTCAGCAGGTGGTGTRGCTATGCCAGTGCAGACCTGCACCTGGACCAAAATACTCCTGCTKTAAAGCAAGGTATAACAAACCAGGAGAGCACTGGGGCACACTGGTCACGCTGCTGTACGGCACCATGTTGTGCACATAGACAAACCAGCCTTTTTCTARGCCCCCACTATGTTATGTGACAGTGGCACATCCAAAGTCCAACTCAGTTCTCCCTTTTCAGGCAAGAAATAATTTACTGAAAGAATCATAAAGTATTCATACRTAGATTTTTGCAGTGAGAGCAACAACAGAAATACCCTTTCTTTAAGTTTGCAAGTTCAATCTCTTTGCAATTTCTAAGAAGCCGCAGAGTCCCACTGAGCTGTGACTTCTTAGGTACCTGCCTACCAAGACCTACAAGCTGGTTGACCACTTAAATTAGTTATGCACATGTCCAAGTGAGACTGATGATCCAGAAGTACTTCTGGAAATACCCAAGACATATAATCTGGTGACAAGCATATAATCTGGTGACTGAGATCCAACAAATAGCTGATCTAAGGTGTTGGACACTCAATGCACTTCTCTTGCTCTTGTTCTTGCTGTGTGATGCCTCCTGCAAAATACCAATCATGTATTTATTAAAGGTATCAGATCCAATTCTGACTTCTGCCTGCCGTGACCTATTTTTTTGCATTCACCTATGGTGAACTCAAAATGAAAATGCTCCCCRCTCAGAAAGTTAATGCCTCCTGCCTGCTTTTTGTGTAGGCAACAACCACTGGGAAGACCCCACAGATTCAGTGGAATTTATACATGGTTTCTACTCATATGAGTTTAAAGAAAAAGGTCTAAATATTGAACCTGAGTCCCTGGTGTAAAAAAAATCACAGAGGTGATTTTACTGAAATCAATGCATTACACAGAGGGGAAGCAACTTTAAAATCAGAATTAAACTGTAAGACAAAATGGCATTCAAACAGTTGAAGTAACAGCAACTCAAATTACCAGCGAGCAGAAATGGCGTCCCATTCATTACACACGTCTGCCATCTGTATCAAGTCTTTGTGATTAAATGCAATGCTGCAAAGAATAAAGATTATGGTACTCACACAAACTTTCCTTGATATTGAGAGGAATTTTCCTTTGGTATCATGTTAAGAAGCAAACCACCCCACGGAGGAAACATTTCTGAGAGTTATGTTATCCATAAGACAAAACAAGTCACTCTGAGCAGTGACATAAACCCGTTTCCTACAGGTTAACGCCTTGTGGCTATAATTTTTCTCTGCAGTMACCCCTCCATCAAGTTCTCTTTGATCTTTGTCACCTTCAAAATGCTTCAGTTCCCCCTCCATACTCACACACCTGAGTTCAAGCCCCTCTGCAGCATCTTACACGTACACTAAGCACTGAGAGGCCCTGGGGCAGTGGGGGCCTTGCTGGACCACATAGTGCATGTTGGCCAGATGGACCCTGACCCTGTCCAGTCAGCAGGCAGAACTGCACAGAGAGCACTAAAATCACACTGCAGTGTTTTCTTCACCAAAGGCACTGATGGTAAGTAAGACACTCACTGCCTTCTGAATAAACATAATTTTCCAGGAGACTGATGGGAATGTTATTGATCTCTACCCTATGTAAACTTTGGCTGCATTAGTCAATGGGCTTGAAGTTTGTCATGGAAAGGGGACAAGTTTGAGAAATAAATGGGTGGAAAGAAGTGCGATCACATAAGCTAAGCCTTGCTTTGCTGTTTATCTATTCAGTTGCATATTTAGCTGATAGAACYTAAAATATCGGGACATTCATTGTGAGAGGGTTTGATCTGATAGGATTAGTTGCATGTGTGATGGAAATCTCTATTAGAACATAAAAAGGATCAGGCCCGTGTTCTCTTTTTCGCTCTGGAAATTAAAACACTCCACATTTTGACCAGATGCATCATACAAAACTATAAAACAAAGATTTTGCAGTGCCTCCCATTCCCAGAGATTTTCTGAATACTTAGGGAAACACAACCTCCCAAATTACCCGTCTGGTTACTCTCAGTGCCATGCTTGAAAGGCAATTCCTCCCTGGCCCCTGCTGGGTCTCGCTTTTCTCTCTGAGCTTTTGTTACCGACTGTCGCATTTGTTGCGCTGCTGTCCTTGAAAAAACATCTCTCCACAAGAGCCTCCTGCAGCCCTGAATTCCAAGGGTTACAATGACAGTGCTGCCTGAAGCAGTATTTCCTTTTCCATGTTCTGCATTTGCCAGCTGTTAACTTCATCAAGATCCGGTATTGTGGGAGTCTTAAAAAAGGGGGCAGCTCTGTTTTCTCCATAGCTTTTGTGTGAAGGCTGCCATCCAGATTCGACCCTGAAAACCAATTAATTCAATGGGGTGCCATGATATGGCAGGCAGGGCAGGAAGAATTCAGCTGTAATTTTGAAAGAATTGCTCCCAGTTCAGGAAAATTTCCCATTCACCTCTGGCTTTTTAATATCAGCCTTCCTGATAAACAGAATGGGTAGGTATCAGCTCCTCTATTCTGAAAGAATAATCATTTGTCTTAAATAGCAACAGCACTGGAAAAGCTGCATCAGGCTCAAGGTTGCTGGCCTGGATTCCGCTGCCCTCCTGAGACAATAGGGGATCTATAGGACACCCCATGCCTGTGGGATGACTCAACTCACAACTATCCCTCCTACCCAGTCACAGAAGTGATAGCTTTGACCTTTTGCTCATGGAAGAAATTACAGGGAAGGAAGGTACTCCCCATCTTTAGTACAAACTGCAGTGTCACTTTACCAGGGGATAGAAAGGCTCTGGAACAATTTGGAATCGGAAGTGAGGAGGGCCTGTGCATTGACTGAAATGGCAGGTGACATTTCGAAAAGGCAGGACAGGATTAAGCACACTATGGTGTGGAAAGGATGTAGGCATGAAGAGATCTTTAATGTCACACTCACCCTAAAATATTTTGTATGGAGCACATCTTAAAACTGGAGCATYCCTCCTGTGTCCCCTCCCTGGACCACTGGCGATCTGGGGAGCGTCCCAAGTCCTCTGCTCTTTCCTTGGATTTTCCTGTCTAGGTGTGCCCCAAAACTGACTTTGCTTCGTGTAGAGAACCTGTGCAGCTGCAGATATCCCATAAGTTGCCTTGGAATCCAAGATCCTCTGCATTTTTCCATCATATCTGCTAAAGGGTTTCAGAATGAAGGTAAGCTCTCTAAAAGCTTTTGCTTTGCTTGGAAGTGCCAGTACAACACCTGACTGCCCTTGGTGAGAACACAGTTGGGGAAAATCTGAGCACTTTTGAAAACCTTGCCCCAAAACAATGACAGGATCTTCTGAATAGAACCATTTAATTAGTAAGTCTAGTGTCATTTTGTTGTAGCTAATCCTTTCACTGGGAACACAGCCAGCACAAAGCAATTCCTCAGAGCTGTCCCCAAGCAATTCCCCAAGCTATCTCTATCATGCAGCCTCCCAAAGTGGGGGATCCACAAGTGCTAATTCCAGACCTGTGCCTCCCCAGATCTCCKGGATTTGATGTGGATCCCATGTGAGCACATACAAGAGTGTTTCTGTTGAATTAACCAGAGGACACAATGCAGGGTTTATGTCAGGGTGCATGGTGGGCTGGTATCAAGGGTTTAGTGCCAGCCATTCTGCCTCCCACTCCACTTCCCAGTGGCTACTTCATGGGAATCCTGAAGGCAGCTCCCCTAAGAGAGCATCTCTCTGTTCTTTAGCATCTGCAACCACTCCAGAAAGAAAACTGCAATATTATGGTGTGGCACTAGATGTCATTTTCACTTTGGCAACCCAAGGATACATGCATCCACCCATCTCCATTTTTTGGAGGGCTTTTGCCAGGCTGTTGTTCYTTGAGAGGCAATGCACAGGCCTACAAAAGGAATGAGGAACATGGTTTCCTGATCACCAGAGGCCACACACACACACAGAGAGCCCAGGTGGAACCAGAGGCAGCAGGTACCTTGGCCACATGGCTAGCTATCCTTTCTGCTGACACTGGTGTGAGGAAGAAGGTCCATGGAGCACCGGCATCCCTGTAAAAGCAATGCAGGGCAGGCAAGGAGCCATCTCCAAAGTGTCTTCTCTGACACTTTTTCAGTATTTGGTTTACCAAGCTCCAGCAGCCATTGTTTTCTCCAAATCTTGCCTGACCAAAGCTGTGTAGATAAGCCAGATTGCCCTTGGCTCTCAGGCTGAGTCAGAAGCACTGATATCTGTGACTCCAATGGAGATGACAGAAACAGCTCTGAGGAAGAGGAGGATAGACCACCATAACTCCAGCGCCTTTCCTGAAGGGACCAATTATCTCTGAAATTATCTGCTCTCAAAAAAGCAGACATGTGAGTAATACACTGACTCTCAAAAACCCTTGGGTTTATTGGGAATAGACCTTGATTTTGCAGAATAAGGTTTCATCTTTAAGTACAGATCTCTTTTCAGCCATCTGAGCTTTTTATTGTTCAAGCAGACAATGGCAAGCTTTTACCAGCCTTTATTTAGGCTATTTCAGACACTGTTTAATGATGCAAGTCTTTCTCATAAAAACACACTTAACAATCACACAAGACAATTGAAGTTGCACAAACACATCTGTGGGGTCAAATGTGTAAAAAACAGAAAAAATTAAGTATTCATCTTTTTTCTTCCTTGCCTATTCTTTCTCTCAATTCTTATCTATCCTCTGTTCACAGAACAGTGGGCAAATATTCCTACCCTCTCATACAGTCTACTATTTCATACTAATGTTAGTGGGCTGGTTTTGATCCTCAGGTTCACTGAAGCCCCATCCAACAACAGGCTAGGGGCAAGGATTGTTGCCTTCACCTTATCCCAGGTGCCTGGGCATGTAGGAGTCCATCCTGGCTGCAATTTTAGCTGTCTCTCCAACAAAATGGGCAGCCCTTAACTCTTAGCCCATATAAAGGGTTTGGACCTGGGCCTCTGGGCAAGACTGTCAGCTGGTGTAACTGTGGTGGATGCTAGCTGAAGGTATGGCTTGTGGCTGCTCTGAGGACGATTCCACAGCAGCCCCAGTCTGTGGTCTTACCCTCAGTGGCAGTGTTCTGCTGATACTCAAACACATGAAATGAAAAAGCATCTCTAAAAATAGCAGGTTCCAGCTAGTGCAGAAACATCTTCTAGGGAAAGTTAAAATCAGAGCTGCAGACACCTCATTCTGAATTCCCCTGATTTTTGTTGTTGCCAGTTCCTGTCTGAACACCACCATGTACTGCTCCTCTACACTTCTGCTGCTCCCAGGGGAAAGCCCTCAGAGGGTGGGTGTCAGATCCTGTCAATAGGTGAGAGAGGGAAGCAGGGATAAACTGTGTGGGATGGCAACWGCATAACCACCACATCTTCACAGAGGGCAGGAACTGAAGAGCAGAGGAGGAAGGAAGGCTGGGGCAGCTATAGGGAGGCATTAAATAGCACTTGCTGGATCTCTGTTCGGCAGGAATTAACATGTCCCTGTCTCTARGTGTTCTGTTCCTGGGGAAAGCTGAATATGAGAAGGCTGGAGGAAGCACAGATGAACCGGCGAGTGCAATATATACAACACCTACCACAGGCTCCTGTGCYCCATGCAGAAGTCAGGGATTCTACAGAGCTCCCAGCAGGAAGGAAAACAGGGCCTCAGCACCTGGCCCTCCAAGTTCCTAGAAGACATGCATTCAATGATGGCATAAATATCCAGGATCCCACATACAACATTTAGGATCAGGTGTACTGWACAGCCCCACCAATCCCTTGCACAGCGCAGCCCTCTCCCCTCACCMAAAAGGGCTTTGYTTCTACCTTGCTTTCCTCTGGGCAGTGGGAGAAAGGCTGATCTCCATCACCCTGCCCTTCTCATCTCCTTAATGAATCAGGGGAGAAGCAAAAATATAAGGTGCAAGAGCGCAATCACTCAAAGTCCTTATGCCAGGGCTCTCTAGGATTGTTGCTAAAGCAAAGAGTAATTCCTTCTGGTGGGAATTACTGGCTGAAATGCTGTGAAATTCATTATGCCAGGAGTCATGTCAGGCAGCAAAGCTGGAATTAGAAAAATCCCAGGACAAGCTCAGCCTGCCACAACCAGGAAGATGGTTAAACATTCAGACTGGTCTCCAGAGCATCCACCCCACAGCCTGTGGCTGCAAAATGCTTCCCAGAGTTCTGCAACAAGCTTGAGACCAACAACAGACAAGAAAAGCCACAGCTTGTGCCACAGGAAGASAGCAGTAGCAACCACAGACAGCCCCAGAGTCCTCAGTGCCTGCTGTAAAACTCCCAGATGAGCTCTGGAAATTGGCCAGGCCTCACATTACAAAGGGTAAATGGAAAAATCCTGTGTCCAGTGGTACCTCCCYATTTGACCTAAAGGGGCAATTGCATAGGTCAGCTTGACCCCAGGAGCATGAACAAGATGCACAAGACAGGACAATGTAAAAACCATCCTGCCACTAAGACAACCTTCTCCTCTTTAGCCACTGCTTTGAGCTTCCACTGATGAGGAAAGGAGACCTGGGGCACAAATTGTCCTGTAAGTTAGGAGAAAAAAAATCTTTGACAGCTTTTTCTTTGCCTTTCTTTCTGGCCTTARGAAGATCAAATCTCTGATGGAGGCCTGTTTATTTGCCAAGGAATTAGGGAGTTTTGCGCCTCCCTTTATTCTTGTGAAAAGATAACGACCTTCTGGTGGGAAGATCYAATCACTGCCAAGAAATATGTTTTGGAAGGTTTTCAGAGTCAATGAGTTAGAGGCAAACAGCTTCCCTGGAGAATAAAAGGGCAGATGGAGCTTTTTGACCCTGGATTCAGTTCAGGCTTGAGAAAGTCTTTGGATCTATGAATCTGTGTTGTAACCAAGGGCRCTTGCCTCCCATTTGACACCAGAGRAGAAATCRGCAGCATGGGCACCACAGCACCCAGCCATTCAGAGGGGTGTGTCTGAAAGGCAATGCTGTACTTTGCACACACATCCTCAGCTGGAGTGAAATTAGGTATTTCAAGTGTTCCCATACCTGGCAAGTGGCTCCAAGCCAGCTGCAAAACCCATGCAGAAGATCTTTAGTGCTTGGCTATCACTGAACTCTGTCTTGCTGTAACTCCTGAGGGGTTCATGCACAGCCTCTGTGTATCTGCATGAGCTGTGGGCACCTTTCCACTGTGGCACAGGCAGGTGCATAGCCCCACAGTCATCCTGGCTGGGGGCRTTCACAGAATGCCTGACCCTGAGACTGGTTGGGCTTTCTGTTGTTCCTCAGGAGGTCCTGTTCAGATCCTAGCTCAGAGTCCATCTCAGGATGCAAGTGTTGCTCAGAGATTCATGTATTGTTCTCCCATAGGGACCATGAATTCGTATTTAAATGGGGAGAGGCATCTGTTTCCCCATCACCACTCAGGGCTGGCATTTTCACTCCTGCCGGCTTCCAAAGAGCAGCTGAGAGCGCAGGTAATCACAATGGACAATGGTTCCCTCTTTAACAGACCATGACCTGGGCTGCTTCCTGGAGAAGCATATGGCTCAGCATGATTTTTCTTCCAGGGATCCCCAGAGATCCCAGGGAGCTGCTGGAAATGTCAGTCATTCCCTGAAATTCAGCCTGCAGGCTTCACCACAGGAAGTGAARTTATTTTGCTCGGCTCTGCAGCTCCTCATGCATCTTTATCCAGCAATTCCACGTGGAAATAGGGGACAGTTTCTGCTGGGCTTCCCCCCTGTCTTTGGTCAAAGAACAAAAGCCAAGCAAATAATGCCAGGTTATTGCAGTGAGTGACACATAATCAACTGTAAAGAGGTGTAAGGATTATATCCTGGGAGACCTGGGCTGTCTCAGCTCCTCACCAATTGCTTTCACTCACAGCCCATTTTAAAAGCTTTACAAGCTCTCAGCAGTTACAGATCAGTTAGCTAAACTCTGCTTTCTGAACTTTTCCTGTGATCTTTGGRCACCTGGGTCTGTGAAATTGCCTATTAACAGTTTGCAGAACGATTTAGCTAATCTCAGAAGAGTACATGTGGATCTAATGGGCAGATATAATGTCTTGRCAGATCAATAAGGCACATTCCAACTACACAGAGTCTAGACTTCCCGGGGATGGGTGGAGGGATTTTTATAGCAAAGTCACCAAAAAGTTATGCCTGTTTTTGTGCAAGAGGGAAAGGGGAGAAGCAGAGTAGGGGTGATAGATTCAGCCACAAAATATTTCGAAGATCTGGAGRAAGTTTTGGTTTCGATCAAGACATCCTAGAGGGCCCACTGTAATTGCTTCTGCTCCCTAATTCCAGAGGAACTATACTTCTGTGAAGCTGAGAGGCTTTCTAGGTCCAGGCTGAGTGGGTATGGGGATCTGGATGCACATGTGCACAGCCCTGTGTTGCAAGCACTGGGGCGTGTGTGCCRCTCTTGCTGTGTGCACAGGTAATGACACTGCAGACACTGATGGCCCTGGCACAAAGAGGGTGTGCAGCAGGGTCATTCTGGGCAGCATGCAGAGGAATYTGACAGTTCAGAGGTGACTGATGGATACCTGCACCACCTGTGTGTACTTCAGCAGTGAAGAGACCACAACACACCGACAGGCACATCTTCTGTCACTGCTGCCTATCCCAGCAGTGTGGCTGCTCTCAAAGATCAGTCCAGTTTTGGTAAATAAGCTCTGATAAGGGCCTAGTCCACAGCTGGTGTAACAGAAGACCATGCAGCGGTGCTAATTTGCAGCAGCTGAGAATTTGCCTCAGTGTCTCCCAGCCCAAAATGGTTTCTCAAGTTCAAGGGTTGTGCAAAAAGCCCTGTTCCTATAAGAGGTGACCAACTGATGTCTTGCAGCAGCAATGCTCCTGCTACTGTGCCCAAGAGATGGTATCAGACCTACCCTACAGCCTTCTCTCCCCTCCTCTCCTGCAGCCCAGGTGCAGCTGACCATGACACGCTGATGGTAATTCTGGAAACATTTTGTCCAAACGGATTTGCTCTGGCCAGCCCCAGAAAAATGAGTCTGAGAAATTCTTTGCACACACAGAAAGCTCTCCCTGCAGACATCTGAAAGTTGTGTCTTCCTTGAATTTTTTTCTGTTTTCATTTCCCCCTTCTCTTGTTCCCATCGTATTTGCCCAGTGGGTCCTGACCAGAGGTTTGTCCCAATGTTTATCAGAAGATGATACATAATTACTTTGTGACAGAAAATCCTGGCAATTCCACTGCCTATAGGAAGCTTGTTTTGGTCTGTCTCTGTCTTGGCATGAATCACTTATTTGCTCTGCTTCTGCAGACCCTGCAAAGCTTCAKGCTTTACCCTCCGAGTCACTCAGTACACACTTAGCAGCAGGGATGAAAGAGGCTTCAGGAAATAGCATGCTGAGAAGTGAGGCCTCCCAGGACTCCAATCAACCCCCCTGAAGGAGAAAAGCCTAGGGCTAGAGAACAAATTCTAATTATAACAACAGACCTGCAGTCATTCCCAATTATGTCAAGCTCTTCAACAAGGAATTAAACARATTATAAAATGGGTGCACTGTCTTATTCTTCCCTCTAGCATTAATAGTGAGATGTTGTAAAAAAAATGGCCATATCTAAGCAACATRTGAAGGGAACATTAACGTGGCATATGACTGACAGAAGAAAACAATATTGGTGTGATGGACACTTCCTTTCTTGCTCCACAGGCACAATTTACTACTGAACTACGGTAGGTTTAGGCTACAATAACACCTCAGACTGAGGTGAGGATAATTCTTACATGAAGCCAACAAAAGCCTAACAAAATCTGAAAGCTAGAATCTGAAAAACTGCAAAGATCAAAAAGTGAAGTAAAAGCAGAATTTGGTTCTTAAGAGCAAGGATCACTGATTGTGTTACCAGCCAGCAAGTTGGTTAGTTTGCATCTTTGGATCAAGGCCGAGGAATTTCCCAGGATTCAGAACTTGAAAGTGTATTTCAAACATAATTTCCCATGCTCAGAATCAAGACTGTTGAGTAAAAAAAATCATATTAAATTATAATGAAATCATAGATGTCCCTTGCCGGCTGAGAATTGATGAAACCAGTAAAAATTAGCACCACAGAGGTGAAATGGGGCAGGTCTTAACTGCATGAGCACATACCGGGTCCTGCAGTTTCAACAACTGTTTCTCCAGAAGTCTTTGCTAGCACTTTCGCATCTGCACATCTCAGTGTGGAGGGCTTTAGGTTAACTGTACACGGGTGATGCCTCCTTCCCTGCAGCCTGATTCCTTCACTGCCTTCCCCATTGTATGCAGTAATTYCCACCCGTGCAAAGTGGGTGGCATTTTACACTTACTTCAGTTTCTCTTCTGTCAGGTGTAAATAGCCGCAAGAAGTCCAAAATAGAGTAGAGCTAGGGAAAAATAAAAAAATAGGCTGTGAGAAGATTATTTCTCTCCGTAAAATCTGCATCTTGCCTCTCCAGAAGATGACTGAGGAATGAATATTCCTAGAATTTCTACAAGAATATTCCTCGTAGTTCAATGTATTTTTGTACAGTATCTAGCACAGCAGAATGATAATAAACAATATTTGTAACACTGTATCCAGTGTGTTTTGAATCACTAAATGTGGTTTGCAAGGTGATATTAAAGACATTCAAGAAGGTGAAGGATTCAGGCTGAGGAAAATGTTCCACATGAGACCAGAAAACAGAGCACGGGATTAAAACAGAAAAAAAAAAAATTGTAGTGCTTTAACTGCAGTAACAACCACAAACTGCAAAAACAAGGAGCATTTTGCTTTACATATATCAACCTTTTCTGCATTTAACCTCTTCTACCAACTGCCAACCGGAGGGATTAGCCACCTCTGCTCACACATTTGTTTCATATAATCTTCCCTCTCAGGCACTTTTTACCGTACAGAGTATTTCACAGGGCTGTGCAACTGACAACAGACAAGTTTGCAGCAAAACTTTTTTCTTTTTGACAGTGCAGAATGTCTCAACAGGCTATTAAAGCATTTCTTTTTAGTCTCTTAAGTGGGAGCAGGCAAACACTGACAACACTCTGTCTGCTGTAACAACAGGACACTGAAATTGCTCTACCTGTGTGCCTGAGTGACTGTGACATCCAGGGGGCTGCACTGACACGCTGTGCCCTCTGCAGCTCCCTTCAGGCCACAGAATGCTTGAGGCAGAATGTGGCCCACTGGGGCTTCACTGTCCTTCACCATCATCTTCTTCTCTGTGCCTGGTGCATGCATGGGGGTCGTTGTTCCTTCTACTTCCCCTTTTTCTACTGTCTAACAGATGTCCACAAGAATCAAGGTGTTTGAGATGCTTTGGGCTTGATATTGGGTCAGATCCTTATGCTGGAGTGCAGCTTTTATGATGTGTTTAAAACTTTTCTTATCCAGACAAGAGATCAAAATTAATATGGAGTTACGTGGGGGCAAAAGGGTCTGTTATGATGACTTAATCAAACCTGTCCCTAGCTGCTCTTCCTTCCCAGGAGATCCACAGGGATTAGTGTGGATTCAGTATTTTGTCCATGAATTACTCCSTGGAGACAGCTTAGGGCAGTTTATATGCGGAGTCAGGCCTCCTGTGCCTGCAAGAGCTTGACCCCCCTGCACGTGGGCAGCGCGTGTGATGGATCACGCCGAGCAAGGGGGCTGGCACACACCTTCCTGTCCCCAGTGTGTCACCCTGGGAACTCGGCACTCCCCTGCTGCCTTAATTTTCACAGGAAATAAAATGGAAAAAGATTAAGGTAGTTATCTACAAAACCTCTACAGGACYAGATTTTTCTTTCGGGTTTGCATTGCCTACAAATTAAGGCCAGAAGGGACAATCAGACAGACAGACTATCAGTCTGGCACCTTGTGTATATATCACAGGTCGTTTAATTTTAACCACTTTTCCCTGCACTGAACCCAAAAGCTTGTGTGTTTAAAAGACAGCTCAGCCTTGATCTGGAGCCACCAAAACATGGAGAATCCATCACATTCATCAGTCATCCTCTCTGTTAAAAATGTGAGCCTTCTGTCAGGTGCTTTGCTCTGGCTTTGATTCTCAGCCATTTTCTCATTTTGTCTTGCATTGCCAGGGTAAGWAAGCCTTTAGAGTCTGCCATTTTAGTCCTGTGAATTTACTTATAAATTTTAATTCAGGCCCCATTCCAGTTTTTTTTTTTCTGGCAAGCTAACCTCTCAGTCTCTTCCTGCAAGGCATTTCCTCCAGCTTGTGAAACTTTCTATCTGCTTTCTCCACACTCCAATTTTTAAAACACTAATTTTAAAACACAGAACTAAAACACATTTCTGTTTGGGTTTCCCCCATGTTAAGAGGTATGAATTATACTCCCCTACTTCCTTTGTTCTTATCACCTGAATCACCTACCAGCTTTTCCATTCTTTTACTTCAGCCAAATGTCAGGTTAAGCAGCACCAAGAAACACAATTCATCCCCTCTTTTTGGGGCTACTGGCATAAAAGTAGCCTTTGCCCTGTTTCATGGGGGACTTCCAGTGTCTGGAAATTGCTCAGCACTGATATTGGTGGGCCTGTGACCCCTGCAGCCAGGTCCTTCACAGCCCTGGCCTGCACCTTCCCTGAAGGTATTGGATATTAATATGTTTCTCTCACTTAAAAGTTTTTCAAGAGTCAGTCTGCTTACTAATAAAAAATATTTTCTGTCCTCATTTGAAACAAGRATATAAATCATTTGCTTCCAACTGCAAAATAGAAGTATTTATCCAATTCATCTGTCTTTTCCCAACAGTGATGATTTTCTCATCCCACCTAATCACATGTCCCATCCCCAAAGGCTCTCTTMTTTCCCTAGGAGCAAACTGTTTTGGATTTAATAATCTTTTTTTTTTTCCTGGTATCTTTCACTACCTTAAGAAATTTCCTGCATTTCATGCCTCTCAGTTACTATTTCTTGAAGTCTCTCTCCTTGTTTTTCCACTTGTTGTACACCAGAGAGAAGAGAACACATCTACATAAAGCTTTCTGCTCACCTCTGATCCAGCATTTGAAGTCTTTTAGCATCTTCTGAGATTTAAAATGTTCACATAAAGGGAATCAGGACTAAAAATAATGATATTCTGTTCAGAGGACTGCAGAGGATTTAAATCATATCAGTGGCTGATWATTAATACTCAATTATTTTTGTTATTCCGTTACAATATTGCTAACTCTTGTTTATCCATTTGATGCTGAATAATTTTACACTGCAGCTCAGTATTTTCATTTTTCTCCTAAGTACTTTCATTTTTCTCAGCTGAACCTTGACTTTCCAAAATAGTTAATTCTAGCTCAAAATGCTAATCTGTCATTTTTGGTCACAGCCCCTGCAAACACCCAGTTACCCATGGGCTAGAACAAACTTGGCACCCTCACTGAAGGGGATAAAAACCCCTCAATCAGCAAAATAAGGCTGTTAATGGCACACCTGTGCAATGAGATGATGCTCAGATGAGAGGTGCTCTCCCCTTAGGGCTCTGAGGATGCTGTGAAGCCAGAGGAGCTCCCCATGGGTGTCCATCACGAGAGAGCCTGGCTGAGAGGGCTTGGGCAGGAGCAGRGCAG
Organism: Malurus melanocephalus; assembly: GCF_030028575.1. Taxonomy (NCBI): domain Eukaryota; kingdom Metazoa; phylum Chordata; class Aves; order Passeriformes; family Maluridae; genus Malurus; species Malurus melanocephalus. The sequence goes on along the minus strand of NW_026623324.1, from coordinate 431,254 downwards.
CCAGACACACCAGGGCATGGGCCGGCCACGGGCACTGGGCACCTCCTGTGGCCAGGGCTGTGGGGAGCTGGAGCCCAGAGTTGCTGGCAGCATTGCTGGAGACAAACAGGGCTGGGGGCTGGCACAGGTTCCTGGGTTGTGGGCAAGGTGGGGCACACAGCCTGCCCAGAAGATGATTTTATTTTTTTTATAGCAAGAATCAATTACACTAATTAGCAGAGCRCTGCTTCCCCAGAGGGTGGATCACGGAGTTGGGAGCCACACCACAACAACAGTGATGCCAAGGGTGCCGTGGCAGCTGCACTGGCCTGGGCTGGGAGAGGGCACCACAGASCCTCCATGGGAACACTCAAACATCAGGTCACTTGGTTTGCACTGGAGGGAGTTAAAAATGGTTCAGTAGATTCCTGGTACGTGATAGTGTTTATTTTTAGTTTGGATGACCAAGCCTCCATGGTCAAGATGCCTTAGCCAATCTTTCCAAAATAGTGCAGAATTCCAGGCTTGGGGGTTTTGCTTAGAGTYATCTCTGGTGCTCCCTATATTCAGAAATTTCTGCTCAGTCACTCCTGTGAGGAAAGGCTGGGGCAGCCAAGTGTTATTTCAGGAATAAACCAGCCCTTACCATAACACATGATGGGCAAGCCTTGAGGCTTTGTTGTGAAATTAGAAATGAAATAGGCAAATTTTAGATTACATTTAAAAACAAAACAAAACATATGTAACAAACCCCAAATTTCTACAGCGATAAATGATTCATTCCTTATTTATAAAAGAAGCATTTCTGAAGACTGATGGAGATGACTCTGTTTCAGCATAATTTTGTTTAATCAGACTTTGAACTAATTAACATAATTAGTCACTATGGGAGGATAACTCAGACTGATTTTCTAGAGCCTTTTGTTGTGCTGGTTCAGGTCTTACAGCTTGATTTAAACATGACTGGAGGGGCTTATTAGCATGAGTAATTAATGCCRCATAAAATTGACTACAAACTAATTTTAGCAGCAAAACCACATTTCTGCAAACTTTTGTCATGAGTAACCACAGTGACTTTGGACTAAAACCAGTTTGGCTCATGTTGAACAGCAGCAGTGGCACTGGTGGCTGGCAGCCTTTGCCACCAGGASTGGCAAAATCCACCCTGGCTCACACTGCTGAAAAGCCTTGAGCCAAACAGGCATCACTGTGAGGGGACAATGTTTCCCCTGCAGATGGAAACAGAAAAATCCAGCAAAACCTCTAGCAGCTGAAAAGTCAGTGTGTGGTTTTTATCACGGAATCATAATTCATGGCTAGGATTGGAATGGACCCTAAAAGTCATCTGGTTCCAAACCCCGCTGCCATGGGGACATGGACACCTACCACCAGACCAGGCTGCTCAGAGCCCCATCCAACCTGGCCTTGAACACTTCCACAAATGGAGGATCCACAGCTTCTCTGGACAACCTGTTTCATTTAATTGACTTCTCTGCTTAAGCATTTGTTCACTGCTCATGTTCCTCCTTCTACAGCACTAAACACAGAAAAGGCCTAGCCTCAAAAATTCCCCCTCTTATCTTTCCTTATAAATAAAATCATAATAATTTCAAACATCAGCAGGCTGCTGAGCTGTCATGTGAATGTAAGTGTATGCAGAATTCATTTACATATGTGTGAAATGATTGGAAAGAACGGGACAGATCCTCACAGGGAAAGCCACAACAAGTAGTACCTGAGYCTGCAAAGGGTCTCTACCAATGGACCTATTCTGAAAATAAACAACTATGCAAAGTGTCTGGCACTCTGCATTGATCATTTATATTTTTCTATCAATAATAGTACCATCAAAATACAATAAAAATCTGATTTGAATTGTGTGGCCCTGAGAATTGTTAAATAAAGCTGATGTGAAGCTTCTAAAGAAGATATCCTTAAGGTTCAGCTTTGAAAAGAAGGAAGATATTTCACACAGTCAATGACATCTAATTTTTTCAAAGGCTTAGTTCAACATTTCAAAGAAAAACAGTTCTTTCAGATGAAAGGCTGCACAAAAAGAAATGTCGTGTGGAACGGAGCAGTTTTTTATATTTGGGGGGGGTTATTTTCATGAAAAGGGAAAAAGTGAGGAGGGTGAAAGGAAACAAGAAAATAAAACCTAAAAATTAGGAAGTATGTAGCATGTCTCCGTAATGTCTGGCATAACATTACCGTACAAATGTATGTATACATGTTTCTGAAATCAGCTCCTCCAGCAAATAAGATACTCCTCCTTTTCCAATAAATTATTTGTAAGCCTGCAACCTTCCTATCTAGTAAATGTGGGTGGGTTGCGGGTTTTTCCTTTATTTTTCTTTCTTTTAAGTTAGTTCAAGACAATGAGCCTTGCTGCCACATCATTTCAGTGCAAAGTAGCAGGAAAAGTTCTGGCATTCTGCACTGGTAAAGCTTCTGCCCAGACACCCAAAACTATCTACACACAAGAAAGTAAGTGAGAAGTTGGCAAGTTTGTGAGCAAACAAGGTCCCTTCAGCAGCCCACCACAGAGTGCTGAGCCTGGACACCTGGATATCTGCCCCTGGATACCTGGATACCCCCTCTGGATACCTGGATACCCACCTCTGGCTGTGGGAATGTGTGGGCTGCCCAGMTGGGTCACCCCCATCAGGAAACTCTGTACATTTATTTGTACTGGGGGAGAAGGAGGAAGAGCAGAACGGATCAGCTCCCCGAGCACTTGCCAAGCTGTCCATGAGTGCCATGTGATGTCTGCCCTCCTCATTAGATCAATTAAAATCAGGGCTGGATGTATATTATTTGGCAAATATGTTATTTAGCAAATGTTGGTCTTCCTTGACTGATCATTTCTGCAGTAGCCCACGAGCTCCAGCACCATTCAAATACTATTAGTTGAATAATTTATGAGATGAACAAAGACTAAATGAGTTGAATAATTTATTCAAAGAAAAATTGCTTCCAGTATTTGGTTAGCTCTAATTAGATCCTCTTTTTGGCTAGATGACAYACATATATGCACGTGTGTAGGCAGACACACACAGAGGCACCCGCTCACATACGTGGAGAGTCAGATTTGGGATGCACACCAGATTAGCACCACTTTACTTCAACGATTTTATGCTTGAGGGCCACGAGCACAGTCCAGATCAGAACARCACCACATAAATAGACTGGAACAGTGAATCCAAGTCAGAAATTTTGAATGTGAAACTGATTTCTCCCTGAAAAATGCAGGGTGATGTGCAATGGGCCAGGAAAGGAGGAGCTGRTGATTGATCTAGCAGTTGATTCTAGGATGATTTGGGAAGAAGCAAGAACAAAAAATTTCTGCCTCCAGTGGATCACAAGCCTCCCATCTTTGACAGAATGCATGTAAAGGAATAGAATGTTGAATGTGGTGGTTTGCAAACATGAACTTTCCTATTTCATAGTTAAGTGTGGATGTGGACAGAGAGGTAGTTCAGAAGGGAGAGATGGCAGGTATTTTGTGGCAATAGCAAAAAAGGCCCCTACATCATGATTTCAGGACTGCAGGAGCAGCAGGCAGTCCCTCACCATCAAGAGGCCCACATCATGTTCATATGATGCAGAATGGCTTTTTCTCCCCACCTTCCTGCAGTACTTCCAGATATTCCCTTTCCACTGCAGTTTTTCCTATCTTTAAGACATTTTACACCTGAATTCACAGGGCAAGGAGAAGCTTCACTGACCACAGTGAGCTCCTAGACAAAGACATATCGGCATCTTCTGTTGGTTACCTGATTTTTCACAGCTAATTTGGGGGCAGGTATTTCAGGTAAAGTGTCAGCTTTAATTCACAGCCCCTTCAAAGCAACTTTCATATGAAGCCGTGTAACCTCTCAGAGTCTGCTCCCTCCAGGTCAGGGTTGAGGGCAGCAGAAAGATTTTCCTGACAGTGCAGCTGTTTGCACCATAACTAACCACGTGGATAAACAAAGGGCTATAATTTAGCTAAGATAACCTTAGCGATAACCTGACAAATGCTGACATAAGCCATATGCACGGCCCAAAGCCAGAAAGGCAAAAACAAACCATGCATAAACTCACAAACTTTATAAAATTTATATGGTGGCATATCCAGAAGCATTTATAACAGAGAGGGATCCCACATTCAGGCATAGATTTTAAACCCCTGTAGCAGAGGGAATAAAAGGTCATCTCTAATAACATGAGATTTGTATCAAATGAGAAAAGTAGCCAAAGCAGACTTGAAGGTATTGTATACCTCAAACAAAAAAGCTTTTTTTGTTTGTTGTCTGCATTTGCTGTTTAGATAGCTGGACAAGATAAATGCGAGCAAATCAAAATGCAAAGATAAAATGGAAACCCCTAATTGGTCATCTTGAAGGACAAAGCTGCATCTTCCATTTTTCATTTGCTCCCATTTATTTTTTTCTCCTGGTTATATTTTTGTAGAGGTCCCAGAGCTGCTCTAATGGTAGAGWAAAAGTAACAGAGATAATTGGGAATCCTGAATAACCTAATTCCAGAGTTCGTATGGTATGACAAGACACCTAAGGGATGTCTCCAGGACGATGTCAGCTGACATGAAAGGCTGTGGCAAAGGCATTAGAGCGAGGTGACTCTGTTTAAAAGCTTATTGGCACTTTCAATTAATAAAATTCACTTGGGAAGTATTTTCTTTTATGTCTGACATAAAGACATGTTTCTCTTTTTGCCTTTTATATATGATGTGCAGTCCTTCCACTGATTAATCATCCTGTCTGTTCTGTTCCATGGTGCATGGATAGCATCATCTCTTTAGGTAGTATTTAAAGGCCTGAGTTTCAGAGAATATTAGTGTCCAGAGCCAGGGCTCAGGAGTGGAAAGATGACACCATAATTAGCCATCTGATTAAGAGCTGACATGGAGAGCTTCTGCTCCTYCTCCAGCACAGGTAAACCACACAGACGTGAACGTAGCAGGAGCAAACATGTGAGTGCAGTCTTGGCCCAGGGGTGCCAGCTGGGGAGCATCTTACATCAAAGAGCATGGAGAGTGGTGTGGTCAGCTGCAGGGAAGTGGGTTGTGGACATCCCATAGCTCTCATCTGTTGTGCATCCAGTACCACTTTATCCCAGTGRCTCCTTGGGAGAGGAACAAGATTTCATTTTTCTGGGTGCTTTCTGAAAGCACACACTGACACAGCTGTGAAGTGCCTGACCCACTTCAATGGGGGAATAYACCAGTTAATAAGAGCAACCTGAGATGAAAAAATAGTCAGTCCAGGCTGTCCTCAAAACATGATCCTAACTATCTCATCAGGGTGCTCAGTTCTGAAAACCACCACCAATAAAGTAAAAGAAATAGTATAAATTTAAAATTCCCAACCTGAAAAGCAAATACCAAGGTCCATCAGTACCTACAGGAATTGGCCACAACAAATGTGTACAGCTACTGTAGGGGCAGGGAAGACTGCTTCTTCCAGTATTTACTGCACATCCTGGCCAGTATCCTCTTTCAGCCCTGAACAAGGACGATTCTGTGTCAGCTCCAGGGCAAGATACTCCCTCTTGTCACAGTTTCCTGACCTAGCTAGGGTACAGCATATTGCCTGGACACCTTCTTAAATAAATGTTTTCAATTCTACATATGAACACGTGTACTTTAGTGCATCACTGTGTGGAGTGCCAAGTCAGGTCAGAGATGATGTTTGATTATTTTGTCATAAAGCAAAAGCAGTAAAATCTCTAAGCTTGGGTAACTAATCACTGCCTTTTTTAAAGGAATGTATTTAAACAAGCATCAAAATGAAAGTGACAGCAGTGGCAGAAAGTAAATTACCACTGCCTAATTGGACCCAAAGAGAGTTTGGGGCCTTAAATGTCCCTTCATGTAGACTGGCAGAGAAAAGAAAAGTGTACTAGACACATGCACATTGATTTTGCAAGTCCTTACATTTCTTGGTTTTCAGCTAGTCCCTGAAGTAAAACAAGTATTACATTTTCCCTGCTTCTGTTCTCACAAGCTCATAGGATTTGCAGTTGGAGACCTTTATTCATCATTAAACTGGAAAACAAACTTGACAGGAACTCTTTGTTGAGCCTGTTGGGTTTCTGTTCTGTCCTCCATCCAGGAACATGGAGCCAGSCCAGTAATTCTGCTGCTCTGTGTCTCCCAGGCAATCCTGTTCAGAGCTGACCAATTTYGCGTAAAAAAGAGCTGCAAAAATGCCAAGCACCAGCTGCTGCACTTACAAGTGTTCCTTCACTCTGAGAGCTGAAAATTTCACAGAGGATCTTGTAYATCCATGCAGAACTGGCCTTCAGATGTCCAGCACAGCCCTTTGAAAACATGCTTTTGGCATCAGAATCAACAAAATAAGAAGCCTTTAATTATTTCACTGGAAGCAAAACTGTCTTCAGCTGGGAAGTAGGGAAAAGTTCACCAGAAACTAGTTTGATCTGGGCTACTAAAAAGTCCAAATTTCCATGGCTTTGAGAATATGATCCATAACATTTTACATCATTGTAATTGAATAACTGCTTGAGAATAWACTTCCTTAAATTAAAAATTGCAGGATCTGTATGTCTTAAAGTATTTGGTTCTAATTTCAGTTCCTTTGTGTTTTTTAAGAGATAAATGGAGATAATACCCTGAAAACCCTCCATGTATAAAGGTCTGGGGCTGCAGAGTGTGCAGAGTGTGTGCTCAGGAGCTAAAAGAGAGGCACAGCAGGCTGACTGCATTGGCCCAGCTAGATCAGCCCCATGGGCAGGCACTCTCAGCCTGGCAGGCTTCAGCCTCACTGCATTGCCAAAGTGAACAAGAGCACTCACATGAACATCCYCCACCCTCTTTATCCATTCTTGCTTAAAGAAAGGCATCCAATTTTCACCAAGAAAACCCTTCACAATAAAAGGTGTGCATTAAAAATGTGGGGAAGSAATAATATAAATCCAACCTCTATATTGGATAAGAATATGAGTCCAAAAAGCATGAGGATGTAGTGGTGGCAAAATTTATCTTACMGAATTAGAAACAGAGAAAGTACATGTCAGGCTCCAATGTTTAAAAAAGCCCTGTGACTGAATTACGTGAAAAGAAGGTTCATTCACAGCAAAATGTTTAGTTARTTTAACAAAGAAGCTGTCACTTTTAAAGATGTAGACACTTGCAGGATCAGATTTGTCATCAGAAGCCAAACTGGTGAAATTTACCTTGCTCACTAGCAAAATAGACTATTAAGCATAATTCAAAAGAGAAGCTTTAGAGAAATGCAGAATCCTCTTTCTACCGAGTTTGGGTTTTGGGTTTTTTTGTTTGTTTTGTTTTTTTTCGTTTTGGTTTGTTTTTTTTTTTCAGAGAAGGGCAATTCTGCACATAATTTATCTTTTTCTGTCAATAAATTCACTAAGCCTGAGAAGGTGTGGTCCCGTATGTTCCCATAGTCAGCATGATGTGCAGCTGTGAGGTGTGTTAATATGCAGCAGAGATACAGCACAACTACAATGAGTCTTGCAAGGATTGCAAGTCCAGGAAGAATGGTAAACTTCAGTCTTRTGTTAGCTTAGCTTTGGTTACTGATTTCTCTGGGATTGTAAACTGAAGGAAAGAACCAGGAGCAAAGCTCATTCATTCAAAACTGAGTTTAACCCTAAAATCCTATTGATGTTGGTAAGCTTGGAGTAAACCTCAAATGTAAGAAATTCCTTGCATCCACAAAATCGGGCTTTGGGATGAAGACTCTAAAAAAGAAAAAAAGGAAGATAATATATGTACTTACTCATTGGAGCCTATAAGCTGKCATAATAGCTATGTTATTTGGCCTGTTTTTTACCACAAGTTTTGCAGGGTACAGGGACTCCTGTATCTGTTTAAACAGAAGTCTGTGACCTGTACCTGACCTACCCTCACATTACCCCCAGCATGCGTAGAGAGCKAGTGACCTTCTCTGCTGCTCCAGTGCAAATTGTTAAAGATTATTGTTGTCTCTCAGGAAGTCTGCAGGCATGCTTTGCTATTCCTAGAGAAATATGCTGTGGCTTTACCATTGATCACTAGAGGGCAAAAAGGAAAATTTCATCCTTCTGGAAAGAAATGCTCTCCTGCAATTTTCTTTTTTTAGTTATCGGTGTGTGCTCTTTCATCTAATTTACTGAAATAATTCTGTTTTTCTTCATGAAATGTTTTTATTCAATAAAATTTAATTCCCCTTTCATCCCCTTTTCTCTTTGCTTGGTCTTGATTTTATTGCTCTGCTGTTGGCAGCAAGGTCTGAACTCCCTGTKCAGTGAAACACTCAAACACTCACTCTGAGGTATTAAGGCATAATGCTCCTCAAGCTTGACAAGGACATCCTGTGCCAAGGTGGGCTGGATCAGGTGTCTGTTGGATTTAGCAAGGTTACTTCACCAAAAGTATTACAGGCAAAGGAAGCCAGTGTGAGTAGAGGTGGACAAGAAGCACAATGGCACAATAATGTGGCTGCAGGACCAGGGCAGTGATTGTCCCCCTGCACCCAGCMCTGGTGAAGCCACACTTCAACTCCTGCATTTAGTTTTGGGCCCCTCACTGCAAAAAGGACATTGAGGTGCTGGAGTGTGTCCCAAAAAAGGGCAACAGAGCTGGTGAAGGGTCTAGAGAGTAAGTCTGTGAGGAGCAGCCAAGGGGCCTGGAGGTGTTTAGCCTGGAGAAAAGGAGGCTCACAGTGATTCTTAACACCCACTATWACTCCCGAAAGGAGGGTGTAGCCGGGTGGGGGTTGTCTCCAAAGTGACAAATGGTAGGACAAGAAGAAATAGCCTCAAGTTGTATCAGGGAGGTCTAGACTGGGTATTAGGAAAAATTCCTTCACTGAAAGCGTGGTCAAGCATTTGAACAGACTGTCCAGGGAAGATGGTGGAATCACCATCTCTGAACGTTTTCAAAAGRTGTGTGGATGTGGTTTAGTGGTGAACATGYGTAATSGKTGGGCTAGATGATCTTGGATATCTATTCCAACCTAAATGATTTGGAGATTCTCTGCTTAACAAGCACAGTCTGAACATTAATCATGKTGCCCTGTTTCAGTCAGGGTGCTGCATGCGGCCCTCTCATAGTTAATCTTCTTGTGCTGCTATAGGAAAGGGAACATGTGCTTGACACCAACAGTGCAGCCCTTGGGTGCAATTAAACATCAGGAACTACTCAAACATTTGTAAGGTTTCCTTTTAATGCACATCTGTTTGTTGACCTTTGGAAGAGAGACCCTTTCGTGGCTAGTTTTCAGTGATAAGAGGCTGCTATCACAAAAAGCCACTGTCACAGCTGGCGCAACACCAAAGACAGAGCTGGAAGAGCGAATTGTTGCTGGAAGGGTTTGTCCCAGCCTGCATGGGGCAATGCGGGGAAGTTTGCTCTCCTGTCACCCTTGTTTTATCTGTTCAGCGGGTAAATAAAGGGCTTCAATCTTTGCAGCTGCAAGCTCAGCAGCTTTCTCCACCACACATCATTCACTCAAAGATAAAAACGATTGTGGAGAGTCCCAGATCTCTGGTGTAAGTTGTTATTTGATTTATTTATTGGCACTGGCTTCTAAAACACAGTAGGTGTTTTTCCGCAGATAGGAGGAGACACAATTCCCAGGCTTTGAAGGGCAGACAGCAAAGATGCAGCATCCATAAAGAACACTAATACTGAAACAGAGACACAGAAATCAAGCTTGCAGCATTAGATTAAGGGATTGCTTATGGTTGTTACACAAGTTTGGGTTGTTTAGACACAGAGCTGCATGGGCACACACGTGTATTCCTTGTGCATGTATCCGTTTATTGAGTATCTCATACACATACATAATGAAATCAAGAGTCACAGATTTATCCAAGGGGAGTTAGGAAAAATCCAGCATTTCCTGGTCACGATACCAGATCTAATCACAGATCTAAACAATTATAGTGTTCAAAATAGTATAAAGGGCTGCAACACAGTTTCTGCSGAATGCAATTGGGATGCAAAGGACAGAATGGGCACCACACTAAAGAGTAAAAACACCTTCCACTGTCCCATGAGCAGTGTGTGGATGTGGAAGAGCRGATCACTGCTCACGTGTGGGGAAGATGTGCAGAGCACCAGCCAACTGCAGTCACWGCTTGCTGAGTTGGTGCTGATGAARSTCCTGCTCTGCAGACAGTCCCTGTTTGTGACAGTGACTTTATCATGACTGGCTCACCTGCATGATCTCAACCAGCTCCTCCACTAAGCCTGGTTGTGATTCAGTGCATTGACTGCCTTATTTTAATCCCAGCCCATCGTGGCCACAGCAAAGGGTGCCCTCCTGCCTCTCTCCCTGGAAGAAGTTGCCATGGTGGATGTGAAGTTTTCCTAATGCCAGAGCATTTTGGCAAGGGTTTCTTCTGGTCTTTACTTTGTGTTGTTGCATTTTCAAGAATCCAGAAGAGAGTGTGTGCTCTTTAATTAAAAAAAAAAATGGCAAGACACTAACAATATTATAGAAAGAGATGTAAAAAATTAAATGGGTACCCTGTTTCTCTCCAAAATGCACCAGCAGTGTCAAGGAAGTGTTTGAGGTTATTTCTTGAGGGCCATGACACTAGCTGCAATCACTGAGAAGGCAGTCTGTATTACAGGCTATTGCTTAAGACTTTGGACCATGTAATTGTTTCCTTTCTTCCTGAGATTAAAGATAGAAAAGCAATACTGTATTTTTAGACAGGAGTAATTGACATTCAAAGCCTTTTCTGACACTTGGGCAGAAAAGCCAGACACTTAATGATTACATCCTGTAAGTGGGTGAGAAGAGATTCTGTTCTGCCCTGTCAGAATGCCACAGTCACGGCACTGCTCACCATTTGCAGCACACGGACTAAGAAACTGAACATGAACTAAGGATGTCAAATCCTAAGGCAAGATTKCAGCCACAGAAATTTTTGTGAGCCATTTTTGTGGTTTGCTCAAGCGAAAGCCGTGGAGGGGGCTCTGGGGTTTGTGGTTTTTGCACGTTCGTCACTTTGACTTAATAGCCAAGCTGCGTTTGCTCTCGCTCCCCCACTGSCCCCTCCTTCCCCGGAGGCTGAGGTCACACAGCAAGCAGTGACTCCCGGCGCCTGACACAGGGAGCACCTTGCACTGACTCAGCCAGGAGCRTCTCCAGGGCAGAGGGGAAAACAGCAGGGAGGGTGAGAGACACTCCTCCAGCGCTATTATCACTCATCAGCCRAGCACTCCGCTTCCTCCCCCTTGAATGAACTCCTGGGTGCCAGAGAAGGCAGAGGGAGCTGTGCCTTTGGTCTCAGTGGGGAGCAGGATTGGTTCTGAAGCTGCAAAACTGCCACCAGGAGTTTTAACCAAGGGCAAATATATCCAGCCCGCCAGTAACTTTGTTTCACATCGACTTCTGTCATCTTTTTGCTGATACCCACTGACAMCCAGCCTGGCCATCGCTGGACCTCTGAAACTCCTCCTCACCACCTTCCCTCATGGTCCTTTCATCCCTCCTGCAAACAGCAGAGCCTGCAATGCCTGCTGGACCCAGCTCAGGGCCAGCTGTGGGGCTCAGCCCTTGTGGTAGCACACATGCCCCTTTYCCAGGCCATTTCAAGGATTTAACCTTTCCTTTCTTCTCTCATTCCCAGGTTTTTCTCCAGGACTTTGTAATCTGGAGTCTGGATTACCTCTGTATCCCTGGTTCCCAGCAGCTGTAGCCTTTCCTGATGCAGGTTCTCATGGAAGGTTCTTGTCCTGCTTTGYCTATGGGACCTCCTCATCCCACTTTGGATGTCACACCCCTGTACCACCAAGGGCTGGTGATGACATGGCTGTGTGCTGGTGCTCTGGCATTACTGACCTCCATCTTTGTTGCAAAAATGGCAAAGTTTTCTTCTGAGTAGCTTCCCTCACATTCACCATTTTATTTCCTTTCTCATCTCTCAGAGAAGGAGAAATTAAGACAGAGGAGTGTCCCTAACAAGATGGCCTCACCCTGCTGCAACATTCCCTGTACTGGGGGTCTTCCCTGCTGGATATGGGAGGGCATGAGATGAGATCCATTCCACTGCTCTCAGTGCAAAGCTCCAGAACCTTTCAGGTATTCCTTTATTGTTCTTGAGACAATTCCTTAGTCCTTGAGTGAAGACATAGTTCYAAGTCACAAAGAAAAATTCTGTTGGTGCTGCAAAGTGGGAGACCACAGTTCTGTGTTATTAGATGTCTAACTGCATAATCAATCAGAAATTAYAATTTTCCAAGAAGTATGATACCACCAGGGGAGAATAATTGAATKCTCTTGATCATTACCCAGGGAAGCTGTCAGGAACCCCGCCCAGAGGACCAGGAGACAGAGCTGGCCCCATTCTCATGGTCCCTGAGGAAAACACAGCCCCCCTTCACATGAAAGACCTGGGCAGAGAACAAGTGTTTTGATGAGACTGTGCAGACCAGTATGTCAAAATCTCMATTTTTTAGTATATCCAAATTTATACCCACTCCTTCATCGTTACACATAAAAGTGTCTGCATGACCTCTCTTTATGGCACATCCCAGAGTGGTTTTGCAGGGACTGCATTTTCTTTCCCACCCCACATTYGTCACACCCCGTAGAATGCACACTCTGGACCTCATGCATTCCCCCTACTGGGGCAGCTAATTGTAGGCTCCCTTTCCCTTCACCACACTGGCTGCTCTGCCCACCTCTGGAGCTGGCACAGTGTTCACAGAGACTCTCAATCACTTCTGGCTCTTCTCAGCATCATTTCTCACATGACAGAGACACCAGGTCTGCAAGAAAATCACTACAATGCATTACCAGGGTGCAGCTGGATTCCCTGTGTAGGCAAATCCACTCTGGTGCCCAAGGAGCACCTAAMTTCCCTCTTGCATTCTACTTTGCTGCCGCATGGTCTTCTTATCCATCAGCCATTTCTGCACTTTGCCCTTATCACCTCAGCTCCTTCAGCCCTCTCCATCTACACTGATCATGTAATGGCTGTAAAACAACATTATTGAAGGATTAGTTTTCTTTTGCAGATAGCCTGTCCGTAGTCCAGCTGAGTCAAATTTAGGCCTGACAAGGAGGACTTGGTGAAAAAGTCCTAGAGGAAGARCAGGTCATGATCAGCAATTCACCATCAGTCCTCGGACATTTCWATGAGTTTCGATGGAAGATAAATGCCCTTTGCAGATACACCTTTCTATAGATGTTTCTTACAGCACAATATTTTTAAATTAAAAAAAAAAATTAGAATTCCCTGCAGAAAATACCTTTCATGGGACATAAAATGCAATTCTGGGCAACAACGAGATATACATACATTTGATTCTATTGCACAGTGTCWTATGTTACCTTCCTCCCTTCTATAGAAAATGCACAATGAAATACAAGCAAGTTCATATATTTTGTTTTTGTTGTGAAACACTTCTTCTCGTGAAAGATAAGAAGCCTGGAGAGTATTTCAGGTGGTCTTTTATAGTTCCTGTCACTATAACTAAAACATGCTATCAACATAAATCAGAGTGATACAACTATTTACACATCTTGTACAGTGTCTTTTTGTTTCTCCTACACAAAATTCTCACAGGATTCAATAGGAAATTACTCTTTTACATTCAGCTTCAAAGGCTACATTCTCATTTACTACAAATACAAATAAACAAAAAGAGCTGATGATGATGAAGGAAGCTGGGAGACCTGGGATATTAGGAAGTTTTCCCTCTGTGCAACACACACATTTTGGTGAGGCTGCAAAACCATTCATTATGGGGTGCCAACAGAAGTGCATGTTCCAGTCAGGCCAGATTTACCCAGCCTGGGCACTGTCAGCCAGGGTGCAAATCGCCAGGTCATGCCGCATAGACTTTGTCATGTGGCTGGTGAAGTCTGGCTGGTTTTCCATCAGGAGAAAGGGTTGGTGACTCAGACATTGCAGAGAAGAAGAAGTGGACATCATAAAAGGGCCTCTCAGACCAGCTTTGCTATACTGTCCCACCCAGGGACCCTGTGCTCTCCAGCCAAGGGACACATGTTTTGGAAAAAGTGTCTGTGATGGTATGAACATCCTCTGGCTGCTCCCCTCACTGCAGGCAGACACAATCACCATGAGAAAGGGGAGTGTAGGGGTCACACAACCTGGGCTTGGGGCCGAGGAGCTGCCCAGCTGSCTCCTGTAACAGGGACTGAGAGTGAGACTGCCCCATGGAGCCAAGCACAGCACTGCCTGGAAATGCATGACCACAAGGTGAACTGGGAAGAGCTGTCAGCAGCAGGAATGGCAAGAGGAGGTGGGGCTGTTTAACTTGGCTCTGGGATATTGGCAAACAGAAGGAAATGTCAGCAAATGTTAAAATGTCACCCTTATATCAGTAATGGACATTGCTGCTCCCTCTTACATCAGAAATCCCAAACACTTGGAGGAGTGATAGGAAGAACATGGTGCCGGTGGACAAGTGTGAAACAACAGCACAGGAAGTCTGGACACAGACACATGTGCAGAGCCCACAAGGAGACGCCAGAAACCAGTCTCACCTGTCTCACCTTCATTTTTAACAACCAGCAGCAAGGTGTTTGAGACATGCAAAAAGGCAGAATGCAATTTTGTGTCTAGCCCAAAAGAGTGTATTTGGAGAAAAAGGATTGGGAATTTTATTACTGATTTCTGTGGGGCAATAAGAACATAACCTTCTCTAAGCCAATCACATTTAATGTGGAACATTATTTTACTGTCACTGGTTGATGAATTGTACATCAGAAGAACCTTTAGCTGTCCTAAAAGTTTTGTGGGGTTTTTTTGTTTTGTTTTTGGGTTGGTTTGTTGGTTTTTTGTTTTTTTTTTTTGCTTTTTAGACTGTTTTGATCCTCCTCCCAAAATCATACTCTCAGGCTTGACTGCTGCTCATGGCCAAAGCTACAGCATGGAAATGTGGAAAAAGCCTCTGTGAAAGCGCTGTTCTGAAATGATGCCCGGGCACCACATTACCAGCAAATGTCACTTACCCCCAAGCTGCCAGGACACTTGGGCRTGCTGAAAACCTGCTGCTCCTGCTGGAGCTCACTCAGTGGGGCTCTGGGATGGTCACAGTGACACTGACAGGGCAGTGTGCCATGGCACAACTGCTCACTGTCCTCTGGCCTGCAGCACATCCTGCATTTGGCTGCCATCTGTGTGGGAGCAAAAACCTTCTGAGCGCACCCAGTTTTCTGAACCCAGAAGGGAAGGCTCCCTGCAGCGTGGATGCTCAGCACTTCTGAAAAACAAATGGACAGCCAGGGAAGTACATACATTCTTTTTCATGAAGTTCATTCCCTCAGACAAGGCCTATGGATGTCTCAGGTCCAGTAGATGCGACCCTTTGTGTTAGGACCAGAATTGCAAGGTACAGCAAGCAGGTACTCATTAGAGATATCCATACTTCTGGCCATGTGTATGTGCCAATATTTAGARCTATTATTCTGACAGTGAGCACAGAGGCAGCTTGCACCTCTGAGAGATATTCTTAGACAGCAAGGAGTTTATTTGCTGTTTACACTTGAAAGGATTTTCTTCGCAACCTCCACAAATACAAGCCTGCATATGTATGAAGGGTTGAGAAGTAGCTGTGTGAATCTTCAGTGATGAAAGACACCAGGCCAGCATGCTCTGAAGTTTGCCAGCCAAACTCAGTCAGACMTTTTTCTTCCTTTATTCCTGCTCCCCACATATCTTGCACTGCATGATTTATTTATTAAAAAATATTATGTTTTATTCAGTATATGCACAGCAAGTGCAGAAAAAGGGGAAGGCTGCTCCCCCCTGTTGTGCCTGCAGCTTGCTGTTAGGACAAATGCATGTAAGCAGAAAAGCTGTGTGAGCAAAGTGCCAAATAATAAAATTCTATTAGAGAAAAAGCAATGCCACTGTGCACATTGAAATCAATGCTAATAGCTTCCTAGGAAAGGGTTTGCAAGGTAAATGTTCCCAGAAGTGCCTAGCAGACATTCTGACTCACAGGAGCAGGCTGTAGTTCCAGGTGCTTACTGATAATACTTGGATGAGACAAGCAGAGGTTTCTTGTTTACTGAGCTAGAGAAGAATATCAATTTCAACGTTTTCAGCATTCATAATTTAGTTTTGAATCTTATAATTTATTTTTTTCTTCCCTTAAAGCCCATTCAGTTGAAGTCCTGTGAATGTAGCAGAGTCAGGGCTTCCCCTTCTTGCAAGGAGGAAGAATGCAGTTCTCATGTTTTAATGGGTGAAATCTTTAAAAGATGACCCATAAGCTAAAAAATCCCAAACAAGCAAAACCCAAACAAATGCACAAAACAAATGAAGTAAAACTCAGCAAACATCTTCATCTGGCAAGACTGAAGCTGTACACACACACCTTTTTRTCGGTATGAAGCAACAGAGGGAGCTCTAATTTGCACATCTTGAACACTGTATTTCAGAATAGCAGGAATTACGTGATTCAATTGAAAAGATGACTCCAAACCTTTGTTTTGCTTCAGCCTATTTTCCTGCTGAACATCCAGGTGCAATTTGAGGTTTTGTCTCCTGCAGCTCCCCACCAACCCGCTGCAGTTTCTCTGGTGCTGTCCTGTGGCAGCCTGGTTCTCCCCCTTTCTCTTCTGGTACTGCTCCCGCTGCTATCTCCCAGCTGGATGCACTGGCAGCCGTGCCCAGGGATACTCCTTTCCAACAGAGGGTAGGCTGCAATAGGAGTGCCAAGCCTGGCAGAGCAACAAACAAGGACAAAATGCCAAGGGACCCAAATTCATTCCTCTTAGGCATAGGACACTAGTGCTCTGGCTGGCATCGTTTAAAATGTCCTGTACTATTGAACTCTTSGTAACCAAACTTTCTGATGGAAGGACATGAAAGATGTCACCAGCATGTGACTTTYAACTTCTTCAAGGTTCCCTAAAATGTGATGAAAACATCCCTCTAAGAGCAGCAGAAAAGTTTTCTTCAAAGTTTTTCTTTACTGCAGAACCATAGGGACTCCAGACTTCACAAATTTATTATCTTACTTTTATGCACTGTTAATCTTATGTGGAATAAAGATGCTGGAAAAAAGCACAAAAGCACTGCTACATATTCTGCAAAGATGGTTTTGTATGTATGGGAGTAGGCATCCTACAACAAAACACTCACTGGTGCTCTGTGATCATGGCTCCTGGTGCTCTGGAAACTTGAAGATACTAAAAATTAGTATTTTGACACACTGATCTGCACAGTCTCATCAAAAAACTTGTTCTCTGCCCAAGTCTTTCATGTTAAGGGAGGCTGTGTTTTCCTCAGGGACCATGAGAATGGGGTCAGCTCTGTCTCCTGGTCCTCTGGGCGGGGTTCCTKACAGCTTCCCTGGGTAATGATCAAGAGCATTCAATTATTCTCCCCTGGTAGCATCATACTTCTTGGAAAATTACAATTTCTGATTGATGATGCAGTTAGACATCACATCTAATAGCAGAAAACTGTGGTCTCTCACTTCACAGCACCAACAGAATTTTTCCTTGTGACTTAGAACTATGTCTTCMCTCAAGGACTAAGGAATTGTCTCAAGAACAATAAAGGAATACCTGAAAGGTTCTGGAGCCTGCACATAATGTGGGTGCCGGAGGCCTTAGCCTCCTCTCAGTGAGGTTTGTAAAACATGTCATTCACTTCTGGTGGACAGACAGCAATGGCAAAAAGCAGCAGAGTCCCACTCTATCTGTCGGACTCAACAGTTTGGGAGTAGAAGTTGTTGCAATGTTGTTTAGCCTTTAGCCACTACCTGTTGAACTGCTGGCCAATGCCAATGGCTGTCATCCAGAAAAAAAAAATACCACTGTATTACTCAGTTAGTGTTAATGAGCCTTCRGTAATCAGAATTTTCAGGATAATTAGGCTGCCTCCATCTCTGGGCTTGTACATCCATATTCTGGCTCTAYAGAACTGAAATACAGTCTTGTTCTGTGTTATCCATGGGCTTCCTAGATTATTGTGTAAAGTTATCAATGGTGTGATGGGAGAAAAATCTCTGTGGCTCCCATTTAGATAGTGCTGTGTTCCCAAATTGTGTTCATCAGGTCCGTATCCAGATSAGTAAACAAAGAGATCAAGGACTGCTCCCTGACACTGAGGACAAGGGCTTGATGTAATCCACATTTTCGTGGCCAAACTCCCCTTCCTAGGACAGCAGAAGGGCTGCCTCCAAACTGCCTGTTGGGAATGACATGGGAAAGCCACATCCTAAGTCTCACTTTGTGTGGATCCATACCCTTAAGCAAACTATTCACATGAGCACCTAATTATGCCTCTTTTTCTAACAAACATCTTGGATCCAAATCCCCTTTTATAATGGTGTAAACTGATGCCACAGAGCATGAACGCTGGAAACAATTAATAAAGCCTTGTTCTCCTGTGTCACAAGCAAGTTTGTCTTCTTTAGGCGTCTAGAAAAAAAGATTTGTATTTCATTTTGATTTCTTCTCATTTTTTTTCAGTTTAGCAATTAGCAAAACCATCAGTGTTATTAAAATGCAATGCAYAGGATGCTTTCAAATGAGTGATGATTGGTTGTGTATGTATCCAGGCTAACATCTTGGCCTGGCTTTGTGCTACATGACAGCATAAATCAGTGAAATCACTATATAAAACCAGTGTGAGATCAGAATCGAGTCTCTGCCTAGTGAATATTATTAAGGTGGAAGAGAAAAAAAAGTGCTTCCTTCCCATCATATCACACAGCATCATTTGCCAAACAGCATGCCACGTTGCCTTCAGGCACATGATTAATGCCCATGCAGTTCCAATAAAGCTTACAAAGCACGCAGCCYGGGTCTCCCTGAAGAGTTAACAACAACAATGAGCAAAGCCTCAATGATGCTGTTCTTCATTTTTCAGTCACCAGGGACTTTCAGCCTTTTCCTCATTTCTGAGCATTAATCTTTATTTCTTTTCCACAGTAATGACATTTCTCAGCAGTGCATAATTTTATCAGCTGGCTRCATCCACAAGACACTGGGTGTTGATATCAGCTGCCTTGTTGAAAGGATTTTGCCTTGGAGTGCCACTTCCATTTCCCTTTTTCCAATTTACTTATTCTCTTATTTGTGAATTGTTTTACAATTTGTGGTCTGGGTTTTCTCTGCTGTAAATACCAACACCTAGGTCTTTTGCTGGGGCTAATAGCTTTCTTTAAAAATTATCTATGGTTCTCTGTGTCTTTCATGCACAGCACTAGGTGCATGTCCCTTTGTGACTGGGATAGTAAATAGTCAGGGTTAGAACCAGCTAGAACATTAGTTTTCAACAAAGAGAGAAATAACAGTGAGATTAAATGTATATTAAAACATGGGTTAGATCCAGATACTTTAACAGAGGCAGAACTCCCTGGACCAAGTTCTCAGTGATGGGATTGCATGCAGACGTAAAAATAATGACTCTGAAGCCTGAAGAACAAGAAGTGAAAAATATCTTTTCTCTTTGAATTTTCAGGTGTGTGAGTGAGGGCATTCATACCGTGCTTTCTTTGAGTCAATGAAATGTGTTTCATCAACCATTGACTAAATCATGGTTGTCAATGAATAGTCACTTCCGTTCTTCATCATGCTCATGAGAAAACCCTAATAACCTCGCAAGAAGTGACTTCTACAAAAGCTTTTAATAAAAATGTCCTAGCCACTGGCTCCTGGGAAGCCTTGCACATGCACTGGAGACGAGTAGGGAATCACGCACTTAAATCTTTGGTGGTAAAGCTCCRTGGAAATAAATACAAATTCAGAATGTTTTGTACCGTCAGCAAGATCTGACCTGATGCAAAGCACTAGAAGTATAGTGAAGCTGAATGCGTTAGGGCATTAATTGAGCATGTGCAGGTGGTGAGACAAATAGGTAGCATTGTTTCACTGGATACATGAATTTTAAAGGAGCAAGAGAGCTGCTGTTTTTTACAGCACCATCCACTGTCCATCCCTGGAGGCAGAAAACAAGATGTGATGAGCCAAAAGTCTGATCTGGGGTGACAGATCCATCTTTACCACGGGAAAAACAGACACTTGGCTATGAAATGACATCATCTTTAATAGCGTGGGATCTGTCACCGGCAGTTGTAAACAGAAACTGATTTACAAGCCAAACAGCCTCCTCAGCCAGCAAGACTTGATTCAAATTTGCAATCTTAGACCACTTTAGAAGAAATCTTATAGTACTCTGGCTTTTTGCACCTCCTTYACTTAATATTACGCAGCAAAGAATTTCTGCAGACTCAACATATATGTCCTTCTCACCAGGAGATTTCTACTTTAATATAGTTGCTYGAGAAAATTTCCCTGATGTTGGGATCTTTAAAATGAAGGATCACAAGATGGGGGGCAGTCCTTCAGCACCTAAGGCTCCTGCTTATTGCATACTATGCCATATGTAGGACTCCAACATGACCCTTTAACACATGGTGACAAATTTTGAATATGGAGCACAGGCTTGAGTTCCAGCAGTTGGAGTCCATGCTGTGGATTCCAGCCTCACCTCTCCCTGGGGCTGGGCACGCAGCTTGCACATTCAGAGTCCCCGTGACAGAGCCTGTCTCCTGCTGCAGCGCCCTGCTGTCAGGCTGCGCTGACGTGCTCTGCCAACCCCTGGTGTCCCTCCTATGTAGTCACAAAGGGTGAGACTACAGAGGTGTTGCATTACAATTATAAGGGCTGCCCCACAAATTAAACTACGAGCCATCCTGAAAATCAYCCCACAAGCCAGCCTGCCTCTAAGAGGCCACCAAGAGCCACTGGCCCWTTTCACAGGAGATATCTGATGTGTCCCCCAATGCAGTGCTATCTCACAGAGCACTGAGGGCGATGCTGAAGACAAATGTGTTACAGCATATCCCTGAGAATGTGGTTGTGTGTAGATATGAGAAACTTGTAGTCATAAAACAAGTTTCAGATTGTATCRATGTTTTCTCGTACTGGAGCCTTCCGGCTGAGCAATCGTAGCTCTGTAGGAATGGCTTTATTTGTCTTAGCTTAAGTTCCTCTAAATTTGACATGAGAAAAAACAACACAGACCTTCTCATATTGAAATAGTTTACATTACTAGACTGCAATAAACTTGCATCTGAAATTATAGCAAATACATTTATATGCCAGTATCTTACTTACAAAAGAGATGGTAGCATTTCAAAGAGAGACTCAAATTCAGCTCCTGACATTTTTAGAGACTGTTCTCAGAAAGAAGCTTATTGAATAAACCTTAAGGAAAATCAGGAGGCAGATGACCCTCTACAAAAGATTRTTACTGATGATCTCTACCCGGTAGGAAGGTACGAGTGGAGAGCTTGAGCAGTGCTAGCGCTGCATTGACTTTTGAAATACTGCCACCTCCCGTCGGTTTAGCAAGAAGGTACAGCCTGGGCCAGTTTCCCGGTGCCTTTTCCTCCGCTGTGTGCCTGGCAGCATATTGGCAAAGCAGCCTCACCCCTAGAGGCACTGTTGTCCACATTATTTTTGCTACTTTTAACTGAAAATTAACTTTGTGTTCTTAACGCTAGGGGCAACATCAGTTTATGCTCACTTCAGGAGATTCAATTCTCTCTTCACCTGGCATAGTCGCATGCTTGATCCACTCTTCAGGCTCCCTGAGACAGCCCAGCACCTACAGAGCCTGCGAACACAATGCACAAGGAGCGCCCTGAGCTTTGAAGTGTCTCTTTGGCTCCTGGGAGCAGTCAGTGGGGATGGATGACTCCTTTTGCTGGCTGGCTCATTCCCTGGCCCTGGAGACTGCAGCCATGCYCAAGTGCCAGCCAGATGGAGGTAAGCACTGAGGGGCTTGTGGGAACAGAGAAATCCATCCAAACCGGCTAAGTGTCGGTAAATCAAACCTGCAGGAGCTATGAGATGGCTCTGGGGAACTGCACAGCACACGGGAAAGCTGGCAGATCAGGATGTAATTTAAAAAAAACAACCTTAGGCTCTCTCCCACACCTAGCAACCCCAGCTAGGCAACAAACCCAGAATAAAAGTACACATAAACAGCCTTGGAAGTTTTGTCAACAACGTGAAGGTGGGCTTTAAGGAGAAAGCAGCATCCTAATGCTGAATGGAGAAGTGTTTAAAATCTGCCTTAAATCGGGGAGATGATTATCCGCTTCCCAGAACAGGTGTTGGGCAGCCTCATCTCCTGGAAGGCTGCATTTTCCAGTCACCAAAGTGCCTTACAGAGGGTCTCCACGGATGGAATTTCCCCATTCTCAGACTGATTAAAAGTCCTGCAWGGAACAGCAAGTGTGGTTGAAAGTAGGAGCCTGTCACAGCCCAGTGCCATGCCAGTTTGAAATGTCAGGGAACCATATACTCCAGTAAAAAATGTTTTAGAGCTAGAGACTAGAATTTTTGCTATGGAAARCTGAAGAATAATCTGCCCATTTTCCATGGGGAAAGCGTTTTCCTAACTCTAATCTGTTAGCAGCTACCTCAGGTCATGTAATACAGTGATTTGTATCTCCCATTACCTATCAAATATAAGARTTTTAATTTTCTACCTAAATGGTTAATTCTTCTTGACACACAACCTCTATTATTGGACAGRTCTGGACATGTTGTAGCTGTTTTGGGCCATTCTGTTCATCTCMAGTACCCAGAAATCTGAATTATCCTGCTAGATGTGGAATTTCCAGGTGGAATAGATGTAWCTGCCCTTCCCTTCACTCCATAAAAGGATTGCTTGTGCCCTCTGTTACAGGGATTCCTCCAAGAAACAAACTTTTCTTACACGAACATTCTCTGCTGTCTTTTCAAGAGCAGATTGTCAGAAAAAGCAGAACTGGAATGCAAACCTAACTTGCAGATTGGTGGCTTGCAGATACCCRTGTTTGAAATCACATGGCTGCATACATGTGTAGGTGCAGTCGATACCTTGGCCTGGACAAACAGGTTTCCCYGCTGCAGTGAGGCAGCCTCCCATGCTGGAGTGTAGAAGCTCCTTTTGCACGATGGAAGCATCTGGTAGCAGGTGCATTAATTAAGCCAGAAACTGAGCTGGGAGGAGAGGAAGGAGACAAGAATAGGAAGGAAGCAAAGCCAGCAATTAGGCCCAGAGAGCTGTTACTGTGCAAGCTGGAGTGGGAGGAGAGGGAATGAAACTGTTTGGATTGTCACAAAGAAGAGAAAATGAAGCCATGGCAGAGGGGGAAGGACAATATAGATGAGTAGGCTGTTTTGAGACAGGAAAAGTTCACATCAGACCATAACTTCTCTATCAACCCAACATGGTACCATCCTGTTTTCAAAGACAAGAGTGACAATCCCYTCTTCAAGGAGAGTCCTGGCCCTCTGTAGGCTGTGCATACACACACATGTGCATACAAACACATGTGCACATGCATACACTACACACAACCAGCACACACGGGCACACCATGTGTTGGGAAAGTGCTCAGAATCACATCCAGCATCTCAAGGAACCCAGGGATTACAGACTGGACTGTCAAAATAAATCTGTGCAGCCTGCACTGGTATTGAAAATCCATACCCACCAGCTGTTTGGTGGCCCCCCTCCTTGCTGAATACCAAGCAGGAGTGCTCTGTACATACCTGCTCAATTGCAAYTCAGCTCACCTGGAGCTTGGAAGAAGCCATAAATACCACCAGAATGAGAAGCTGACAGCAATTATGCTGCARCAATATGCTGTGGGAGAAGGAAAAGGAGAGAAAGACAGGGCATTTCCAAAAGAGATCAAGACATGATGTTGATGCTATCACACCAAAGGGGGAAGACCAAAATCACACAACTCATTTAATTTTAAAACATTAGGTTCATTCACATTTCCATACCCAAAGGCAAGCAGGCAATTTCCTTTCTCCATGAATAATTCAGCTTTGTTGTGTATTTAATATTTCATATACTCTCTCCACCTCAGTGTGTAACAGTTCCTTTTGGGCAATATTTCCTAAACATTCTGTAAAATATCTTTCTCTTTGCTATTACAAAACATTTGCAAATTTTTTAAGTTTCTAGATCAAAGCTATTGGAGTGTGCCCAGAAAYGGTGTGGCTTTTTTTAGCCAGTGGCTGCATATCAATCAGCAGGCTACCTGAAGGTTTCTGAATGAAGTGTTATCACTGCTTGGGAGGACATCCATAAGTCACTGAACATTTCAGCACAGGCAGAAGGAAGCAAAGAGTGACTCAAATCAAATCCAGGATTTCTTGTTTTTAGTAAGAGAGAACCAAATTTCTTCATAATTTTGCCAAAACCCTTGATTGAAGGCACATGCAAACACATGTCATAGCTTAGTGTAAGCCGTTCCTGCAGTCATCATCATAAGGCTTTTGTGGTCTTTGGCTTGGGCACAAAACACATACAAAGTACCGATCAGAAAAAAGACTCATAACTCAGTAGAAAAATTAAATGCTACCAGAGCAGGATAATAGGCTAAAGATCAGGCTAAACTGGATGTAAAGTTCTCCAAAATGTAGGCTGGAGGCAAGTTTTTTATTCCTAGAGAAAAAAGCTCTGAAAACTTTGGGGCCAGGTCCAACTTGCCTCAACATTTGTGTTTAGGATTCCGTCTCACAATTATCCTAAGTAGAAGTAAGGGGAGCACAAAGAGAAAGGGTCCTTTCAGTAATTTAGTCAGTGGTGCTGAGCACAACTTAAGCAAACTGGAAATTTGAACCAAATACCACACTTTGTGTTCAAGCTTGAAATTAAATTTCTCCCACGCTAAGTTTTAGCATCCAGCTCTTCCAAGTGTGAAATAAACCACATTAACTGAGCCAAGAAATTCAAAAGAAGACACCCCTCTCATGCCAGGCTGGTGCTGATGGTATGAGAAACTGTTTCATAGGCCAGGCTTGCTCTGTACTCTCTGCAACTAACAGAATAAAGGCTCTGCTATACCAGCATTTGAGGYAACAACAGAGATAAAATTCCCAAAGCTGTAGTCAAAGGGTGTCTTTCTCTTTYTATGCTAGGACTAAGTTAGTCTTATAGAAACCAAGCTGGAACTTGTTGGAAGCTCCATCTATGACCTGGACCAAAATGYTTTCTCCCCATCCAGTTCATAGGATTTCAGATAAGGATCTGCTATTTTTGCCCTTAAGCCTAGAGCTGACTGCTGTCAATTTCATTAAATGTGCAACATGCTCGAGAACTTGTCCAGGGCAGCATTTTGCCATAGGGCAAAATCTGGACAAGGGTATAAAAGCTCCAAACATCCAGGGCAGAGGAAAGCAGGCCTTGTGATGAGGCATCCTTGAAAGCAGTAATAAAAAGGTAATCTTCCTTCCTTCCTTCCTTCCTTCCTTCCTTCCTTCCTTCCTTCCTTCCTTCCTTCCTTCCTTCCTTCCTTCCTTCCTTCCTTCCTTCCTTCCTTCCT
>NW_026623324.1:271877-405847 GCF_030028575.1 Malurus melanocephalus | reverse complement strand
TCCCTTCCCATAAAATAAAGCATCCAATGGTATGTGCAGTGCTGACAGAACTTGCTGTTTGATGAGGCTGAGATATAGCCATCGGCTGTTTGTCTAATGCAGATAAATAAGCAGATATCAGAGTAAAGGTCAATGATGTATTTGTTCTATCCCTAAATTACACAAGAGTGTGTCCTCATGCAGATCAGCATAGCTCCCCTGGCTTGTGTCTTAGCTCATTCCTTTCATCACAGAAGTGAACATTCCTGCTTTTGACATGTAGGGTAGTGAGCAAAGTTCAAGTGGAACTACACAGAGGGAGAGGTCCCTAACGTTGTCATGGGAAAAGGGCTGCTGGCCAAAACAATGGTGTCAGCAGCATGTTTTGTGTACGTATTCACAAAGTACATTTTATGAATCCATGAGTTTGTATTCAGAGAATGTCGGAAAGCAAACACAGAAAACCCCTCCACACAGTTTATCCAAATGTGTGGCCCAGCACATTCCAGGAGGAGACGGGGAACTGAGAGGGAGGAGATTTACATGACTGAAAGAACTTCTTTTCAGTGTGTGGCCATCCAAAGCACAAAAAACATGAGTAAGAGCAAGGGGAGAATATGAAGAAATCCCTTTGGAGCAGTTAAGAGGTCACACCCTGTTTCCTTGGACACTAATCTAAATGTGGGGTGYACACGAGTGAACACGAGCATGGATGTGGTGCACTGGCTCTGTCTGGGCCAGGACAAATATGGCTGGATGCGAATGTCAGTGCGTTCACTCACACCTCTGTGAGAGAGTCCTCCTATGCTACTACAGGCCATTGTTTTATTTCTTCCTCACATCACACAGAAGTCTTCCTGGGAAATCTTTACTTTGGACAGAATATGGAAAAAAATTATTCTTACCTTTTATTTGACAAGTGYTGTAGTGTCCTGAGGCCCAAACAGCAGCTGGAGCTCTGCCATGCAAAGCATCAGGCCACATGGAACAAATACCCGTCCTGGTTTTTGGCATCACTCTGCCTCTGAGGAAGAGTCCCTCCCAGAGTCTCATGCTTCCCCTGCTCAGGATGAGAGTCCTTAGGTGGGATCAGGATTCCAGCACAAGCCTTGCTCCAGGACATGTGTTTGTGACCCCATATTCCAGCTTTGCCTCTGCTCTGTTCAGCCTGATTTTCCAGGCTCTCATGAAAAAGGAAAAGCAGCTTCTTGCCTCACTGACTTTACGCAGTGAGTTTCTTCCAGCAGCTGGCTTCATTCCCTGTAATACATTACTAGAAGGTGGGATAATACAAAGACAGTCTATCTTCATTTGGTGTCAAGACTTTTGGAACAATAATGTTTTCCAAATTTCCTCCACTCATCTTTAGGAACTCCAAGCCTTGGAAAACTAGATGCTCAGACGTATAATTCAGGCTGGTGCAGTGAATTAAAATAAATGCAGGAAAGAACCCTGATTCTTATTACCATGAATGAGAGAAAGCTGAAAACTGTGGCTCAAACCCTCAAGAATTTGTGCTTTGATATCACTGAAACCTCCTGGGTCGAAATAGAAGAAACAGATAATTTATGGCATTCCTAACATATCCAAGTCCTCCTCCAGCACATACCTGTCATTTACATTCATTGTGGACTTTACTCAGACCAATTATTTTTCCTGCAAGATACTATGATGTTTTCTATTTCTTGAGAAAACATGAATGAGAAAACAGAATACACATAATGACAGAAGTGTCAGATAGGAGTGAATAAAAACTAAAATAAACTTCATTAAAAATGATTATGTACTCACAGCAAGAAGTTGTCACAGACCAATAACTTCAGCTTGGGTGAAAAATGGTAGAGCATTTACATGGTGCCAGCTGAACAGATGTAGTTGTTCTGAAAACCAAAATTTGCAAGACATACCAGAACTGTTAAAATAACACCTTTTAACAATCAATGTTCTTCTCCCCTAAGAAAGAAGATGAGAAATCACTTGCTACTTTTTTTCTGTAAAAGGTCGTGCTGCAGAAACACCCACATTKCAGAGTCTGGTGGCCTCATGCCAGCAGGATCTGCAGTGTCAGGTGATGTCTTAGTGGTGGATGCACTGAGGTGCTGGGTTCTTCTAGCAGGTAGTATGCTCTGCATGTGCTGTGGTTAAGAAAATACTACTTTCACCAGAAAAAAACTTTGTAAAATGAGATGCTTGCCCTTTCTGCCTGTCTGACCCACATCCAGACTTTGAAACAATTATCTGTCAAAAGCCACAGTGCTTCTTCCTCTGCTTTGCTGTAAATGATTCATCCTCTGCCCCAGTAATCTGCTTGGATTATTCAGATTGCTTAGAGTGCCCAAGAGTGTCCAGCATCCTGAAGTTGGCCTCGTTTTCCCTCTTGCAAGCTCATGTGACAGCAAGTTATCACTCAGTCCCCAAAGTTCTCCAAAGAGGAAGGTTGTGCTTCTGGGCTGCCAGGAACACATTCCTCATACAGCAAAGCAGAAAATAACCCACTAGAAAATCACAGCCTTTTGTTTTACCCATTAACATTTTCCACTATAGATGATCCAAGACAATTGCTGAGTTTTTTGTGGTAGTTTTTTTTTTTAATCTCCCACACTATGGTAGCTGCTACTTCTTTTCTTTTTCAGAGCCTGATTTCTGGTCACCATTCAGCAGCTGGCCAGCCAAGGGTGGGGATGACTCTGGAGGAGCAGGTTTCATGTGCTTTCCCACAGCCTCACTTCTGAGGCATTACTAACATTGACTAAATACAAACCCTTTATGGATTTCACAGGTACATATGTTTGTACATGCTTTCACAAAGGCTAGAAAAATTTACTCCAAAATTTCACAACTTCCTCTTAATTAGTGAAATTTCATTAAATAAGAGGTAAACTGTAGTTCAACACTTTTCTCCATTTGCACATGAAGAAAATATTCATTAAGCACAATAAAAAAAWACCTTTACATTTCTTACATTTCCATAAACCTTTCAGAAAGCAAGACCCAGCAGATTTGTGAAGGATGTCCTGTATAAGACATTTATATTTAGCAAAAGATTGAGGTAGCAGCACTTTTGTTCTTAATAAATATAATGTCATTAGACATTTTTCAGTTTATTAGGATGCTAATGAGGGATTATTAGGTTGATAATATGATTCTTATTTTTCTACTTGAAAATGAAGTGTTGTTAGAAGAGATGTGTAATTATATGCATCCATACAAGGAGTTCTGYATGTTTTATACATAGACAAGGCAAGCCTGGCCTTTAAAATCAGCTTCTGGTCACAGCTGAGGCACTGTTGGAAAAAAAGTTTGGGAGCATGATTAGGAGCATTTGAGGAACTTTTCTTTAAGGATGGCAACAATGATTCCTGATTCCAACCATAGTGGCCAGATGTCTGAAACTACTGGAAACCCAGTGTAAATTATCTGTTTTCTCTGATCCTTATTTTACAGAGGGTGGATCAAATTAATTGTAATATTAAAACAATGGTGAGGAAACCAATGACTGCAAGCACAGGGCATTGGTCCAGRGAGAGTGAGATAATTAATTGCAGTTGCTCTTATCCAACATGGGCATACTGCTAAACCTGAGAAGCCAAAGCAATATTTATTTTGACATATTTTTGTGGGAGAATGCTTGGAAAGCTAAGGATCTTGTATGATTACCAGTTTATGTAGTTTGAAGTTTGAAATGTCCACAAATGATTCTATTTAGCTGAGTTGTTAGTGGATGAGGCATACATGTATCCAAGCAGCACTATTAAAAGCAGGAACTTGTATCCAGGTATTGATAGTGTTTCCAATGTTAATTGTCCCAACAATATCAGTTGGAGAATGCCCCTCTCAGCCAGCCCAGCCCCCATGCACYATGATTTACAGCCACTTGGCCTGGAAGTGCTGAAATTTTGAAGAGTGAATTACTGCTGCAAGCTTAKTCTTCAGCAGTGAAATTAGACTATAATTCTATACAATTTGATAGGAATTAAATAAAGAAATATTTTTCTTTTCATAATGATGTTGTGTGAGCGCCCACCGCTGGAAAGACGACACGAGACTCCRAGAGGCAGATCCAGGTTCTTCTTTATTAGTCTTCTCTTCCAGCTCTTTTAGCTATAGTGATTCAGCTCTTTCTTCTATAGTGAATTCAGCTCTCTCTACTAGCTATTAGCACACTTTATATATGCTTTTCTTATCTCCCTGCTTCCCAAGTACACCAATCACACAGGTCCCAGCTAGATGACACAGCCRGGCACTCTCCAATGTCCATGTAGCATGTTCTAGTCTGTGATTGGTAAAAAGTTTCATCTGTTCAATCCCGTCCATCTCTGTGGCTGGCTGYGTCACCCAGATCGAGTCTGCGCTGTTTAGTCCATGTCTGAGTCCAGGCTGCTTTCAAGCYCAGCCCCCACACACAGCTCTAAGATAGCGAGGGCCACGGCAATGTTGGTTTAGAATATTTGAAGGAGTTGCATGTTGAAGCCTGAAGGATTTCTGTGATGGTTACTTGAAGCAGTTAGTGGGTAGCCTAAGTTTATTTAATTTCATCAACTCATAGAATAGTTTGGGTTGGAAGGGATCTTTGAATATCATCTAGTCCAGCTCCATGGTTCAATGGTTGCTGTGAAGATCAAAGTCACCAAGGCAGGGAAATAGGGATCTAGAATTTGGAAGGTAGATATTCAGCATGAACTGGAGCAAGAGAGGGGCTTCCTACATTTTGCCAAATACAAAGAACATGTGTTAAGAGCCAATACATTGTGAAATACTTGAAAGAGCCTGAAACAAGAAAAAAAAAGTTCATTATTGGAAAACCTGARGAGCAGGTTTTCTTTTAACCCTGCAAAAAGTTTGAGGCAAAACATCCAAGACATCCAGTAGGTGCTCTTTGAACAAAATTCT
The DNA here is from genome assembly GCF_030028575.1 of Malurus melanocephalus. Classification (NCBI taxonomy): domain Eukaryota; kingdom Metazoa; phylum Chordata; class Aves; order Passeriformes; family Maluridae; genus Malurus; species Malurus melanocephalus. The sequence goes on along the minus strand of NW_026623324.1, from coordinate 400,978 downwards.
CATTTTAGGTTGGTTTCGAGTTATAGAACCTTCTTATTTTAAAAGATTTTTAGATAGGAGGAGCTGTTGTATATATTTGTGTTTAAGAAGAACTTTTCCTGAAAATTATTAGGCAAAGTTTTATGTGTAAAATGCATCAGTCACAAAAGACAAACTCGTAATGGATTCAGTTTATAATACAGCATCTGAATAATGAAAGRGGAATAGAATAATTATTCAACCTAATATAAATTGATAGGGAAATAAATAATTTACTTAGCTGATAATAGCTAAGATAATATAGTAAAGTTTTACAACCTAAGAATGAAAGATTGCTTTCTAATTTTATTACTTATTTAAGTAATTTAAAATATAATTACACTCACACAGTTTTATTATCTGCTATGTTGTTGTAGCACATAATTTAAGGATTATTTCCATTTTGGCACTCTCCTACTTTATACAAACATGGTTATTGCTGTTGGGACAAGAAGACCCTGTCTGTGTCATTCTGGAGGTCCTACCTGTACATGTGTAATTCACGAGATGCCGATATTTATGTATAATCATCCATTTAAGGTAGTTTTGAAACCATCACATTTAAGACCAAGGACTAATTCAATGCCTCTCTTAAGTCTATAGCAGGAAAACACAAGCATTGCTCTCCAGCTTGACTTTTACATAAATGTAGCAGATTTAGAGTGGCAACTAAAAGGCAAGCTGTGCAAGCTAAGAGAAAAACAGTAATCAGAAAAAAATAATTAGAAAATTTCWGGTCAAGGGTGTGTGATATACCACCCAAAAAAAACCTGGCAAAGAAAAACACCCAGATACCATTGGCATATTTGTTTAAATACAACAAAGCTCAACAGAAAGGTTCAGCAACTACTCTAAATTTTCACTGAGATTTTTAGTGAGGTGTATTGTGGCTGCAGAAGTTATGTTTTAAATTGGAATATTAACAGCTGATTGAACAGAAATACTTAAATAACAGAAACTAATAGTGACGCGCCACTAGAAAATCTGATTACTGTTGCAGGGCCAAAGTTGTTGCCAACAATTTCAAACACTAAAGAKGTACTAAAATTTAATTCTAAAGAAAGGCTGCCTATCAGTGTGTAATCTTATTATCAGCCCAGCCAGGACTCTTCCAACTCTGAAGGGATACTCTAATTTTTCAGAAATGCGGGTTGGGAATATTTAGAGGTAAGGCCTAATTTCAGTGAATTTTAATGTGAAGTGTGCAAGAATGTTCCTCAGAAAAGTMAAAAGAAACCATTCCCCTGGCTAAGAAGGTGTTGTGGGTTAAGGTTTCTCCTTTTGTTTCCTTTCTTGGCGAATTTTTCTTTCCCATTTTGTTGCTGGGATACACTGATTGTCAGGTCATCCTTTTGATGGCTGGGCGATTGGGGAAGACAAAAGAACCTATACCCCATCCAAAGAGTTTCCCTGGCCACTTCTCCAGCCTGGCAAGTTTTTTCATCTCTCTCTTTGGAGAGAGGGAAGTTCTCATGGGGGTTTTGGGCTCGGGGAGGGYGTGTGTGTGTGTGGGACAGGGGGTACCTTCATTTCCTGCCCTGCTTGGCTCGGGAGAGGATGGTGGACCTGCCTGCGGGGCAGAGCTTGCCTGCTGCTGCTGCAGAGCCCAGCATCTCCAGTTGTTGGTTCCTGTTTGCTGCACTGTGATCTTCTGCCCCTGTCCCTTGCTGGGGACCCCTGGGATTCCAGCTGCAGTGGTCGAGTTCTGCTGCATCCCGTCTGCAGCCGCAGGATTCTGCTCATCTCTTTGCTCATCTTGCCGTTCTGGGGTTTATTGCTGTCCGGAGGAGCACTGAGATCAGCATTTTCTGCTGTGAGTTTGCAGAGGAACTTTTTCGCCATCCACCTCTGCCGGTTTGTGTCCGCCACTGGCCACTGGGAGATCTGAACCAGCCGGGACCCGCGCCACAGCGCCCCCTGCAGCTGCCGGGGAATCATCGCACAACGCCCTGCCTGGCCAGGAGCCAACAGCGCCCCTGCTGACTGAAACTGTAACTGCACCAAAGGGGAGGGTGTATCTCTGTGTGAGTCTGTCATTGGGTTTGTGGTTGGGTTGGTTGTTGCTATCGTTGTTGTAACTTGTTTCACCTTGTTATACATATTAGTAAAAACTGTAATTCCATTTTACCCATATTCTTGCCTGAAAGCTCGTGATTTTCAAAGCTGTAATTATTCAGAGGGAAGCAGGGGGGTCACATTCACCACTCCAAGGGTGGTCCCTGCCTTCATTGGCAAGCACCTGTCTTTCAAAGAAAGACAGAAGGAAAATAAATATGTGCTGGTCTTACAAGTTTACTAGAATTCCTTTAGTTTAGTCATAAAGACAAGGTAATATGAAAATACAGCCATGATTTATGTTTTATGGAAGCCATTTGTAGAGTGACAAGACATTAATCACCGTGAGTGATTGTTAATTTGAAAGGGGCAGTGTAAACTCAAGGAAGCTGGGCCTAAACAGCATCTTTAGGAGCAAGGCTCTTTTAAACCCTCATCATGATGACACTTCTGAACTGCCCAGAACTGCCTGGCTGTGTTGGGGTAGCTCAGGCAAACAACTGCTTTGCTGATAGCAATAAAGAATATAAACAACTCTATATTCAAAATTTAGTGAAACCTCGAGGTTTCTCTAATAATTTTCCMAAGGTAAACCAGAAATCAAGCTGTCAAAGTCAGGACCTTTTCATATCACTATGGAACAGGAGCTTAATTTGAGCTATCCTATTAGAAGATCACAACTGGAAGTCCAGACTAAGATCTTAAATCTTTTTAGCAGCCTTTCAGTATAATTTTAGTGTTGGCAGGCTATAGGCAAATTTCCCAAAATACTATTTTACAATATCAGAAGGAGTGACATTTTAGCTACCATAAATAAAAATATTCTGAGCCCTTTCACAGGGGAAAGGTACCCAATCACGCACAAAAAATGCAGAAGCTGAAAGAACATATAAWGTATCCCAGGCTGTGGAGTTTTTCCACATGAGAAGCAAGGGCAGCTTTGCACTGTRTACCCTTATCCCATGGTGCAGACTATCTTTTTACATGTATGCAGAAGAAACCACCWAGGAGATGATCAAAAAAAACTTTGCATTGGTCTCTAAAGGAGGGATTGAAATCAGTCTTCTGTCTTAATCAGTGTGACTCTCCTTGATGTACAGGGTGCTTAAATATTGCTGTAAAAGATGCACTTCATCAATGATGCTGGATCAATTGTAGCTTCTTAACAACTAACCCTTGTTACTGCTTCAGGAAATAAATCGACTGGATTTATACTTTTATAGGATTTCCAATAATTCCTATGCTGTTTGCATTAGCTTTATATTTAAGGACCTTATGCAGACTTAAATCTGATTTCTGGAACTGAGAGGGGGATTGAAAATTGAAGCAGTAGTAAAATTGAATCCTCACCCAAAATATTAAGCACAGGCAGTGATATGTAGAGTGTGGGCATCATMCCATCAACAAAGTGATGTCAGAAAATCATCCTCTCTGGTCTCCCAGAAGAAGCTGAGCTACCTTGCTTGTGTTACTGAATTGTTTTAATTGACTTTGTCCATCTAAACACTGTTGAAATCAGCACTCAGAGCTTCCATGGTTTAATTGACAATTGCAAATATGTATTTGTATAGCTTTGAAGGATCATGAGTTTGTCCTGTAGACAATCAGTTGCAATTTATATTTTCAGGTGCAACAGGAATTTTGTTCCATTCCATTTATTTTTTACTTTACTTTCCAGCACAGAAAACCTCTTCTGTTCTTTTGCTTATGGACAAGAACATCTGTATTCTCAGGCAACATTTCACCCACTCAACAGTCAAAGAGTTTGATTTCCACTTGAGCTTAGCATTATTTTCTCCTTTTGTTTTTTAAAGTCATTGTTTTCCAGTTACTATGGACTGACAGTGGCATGACCTTCCTTGGAAAGGCCCAAGACCTTTACTGACAAATGCTCCCTGTCCCTTAAAAGAAGAAGGTGTGTGAGAGCTTTTAAGCTGCCTCCAGCAAGGCAATCTATATATCTGGCAAATGACCATCAGTCCTCACTGTAGAGGAAGTCAGGGAAAGTGTGGTCAGGAGTGAAAAGCCATTGTTCAGACACGTGTGGAAGCTGTTTGAGGAGCCCCTTGCCTGGGTATGAAGGTCAGGTACCAAACAGCGTGTCTGGCACAGCAGCAGCGCCTATAAAGAGTATCCAGCTAGTCTGGGCTCACTGCCATCCTGACAGATGGGTGCGTGTGCAAGTATTCAAATAGATGCAGGCAGGTATCAGTTTTGGGATGACTTAATGGGAATCTGCTCTGAATTTCTTTGCCCATAACTGAATGGATGCACCATCCCTGATCCCACGTGGTACACAGCTGCAGAAAAGCTACAAGCTCAGTTCTGGCCTCTGAGCTTTCCACCTGCATCTGCTTCCAGGATATTTACATTGCCAGAGTGATCCAAAGGGACCTTAACACAAAAGAATCAGGCTTAAACACATGATTTTAAGCAGAAGGAGGTCATGCAGAATATACCTGCTCTCATGGCTGAGAAAGACACTTGCTCATGTCGTGGTTTAATTCCAGTCAGCCAGCAAGCTGGAAAATGCTAATTGTGCAGCTTTTAAAACAGAAACATTCTGGGGYTTTGGAGAAACTGATCACATATTTAGCAGTGAAAGGCTTAACACTGCACTGCAGACTAGTCTCAAACCATCTTGGCACAGGTCCCATCTCCAGGCACAGGCAAAACCACAGCAAGGTTTTACCCACAGGACATCCCCTCACACATGACTGCCTTCTCTTCTCCCAGCTGAGTTCTCCTTACATCCATGACTCTCCTTACATCCATGAGTGTGCAGTGTGACATTCTTTGGCCTCTTCACACAGAAGCTGGCCTGTCCCAGRCTGCGTGGCTGCTTTTATGGCTGCATATCACTGCCTTCAGGAGGGGGAGCAGTATCAAGAAAGCATTACACGCAATTGCAGCTTATTTTAACAACACTGAGGCTGAAAACCACAGAAACTCAGAACCAGAAAACTTTTTGCTGGTCAGAGAGCTCTCTCCACTGAGCACAGCTTAGCACTGCCAGCCTGTGTCCCATCAGGTCTCCCTCTAATCACATCTGTGAACTAAACAAAACAAACTTATTTCAAGAGTTTCACAGTCTGTTTAGATTGTTTAATGAAAGCAGCTTTCAGAGGCAAGGGTGCCACTACAGACTACATGTAAAATGGAATGTAGCAATTTAGAGAGGAAGATAAGTGTGTTGAAATTTGGCTTTACTCACCAAACATGAACAAAAGGTTGCCCATTTTAATTTAATGCCCATGATAAACTGACAGTAGCAAGCCCAAAATCTGCAAAATAAGGAAACATCAGCCAAATGCACATGCCTCCTTGCTGCTCCCAACACCAGGTGCGAGCAGAAGTTGCTGTGAGCATGCTGGCAGCAATGGGTCACTGGGGAGACAGAAATGCAGGGGACAGACAAAGGGTACAGACTCAGGGAATTCCATGGATTTTCATCACCAATCTGGTGCCTCTTCACTGGCTGTCTCCATTCACGCAAGCAAAGCCTGGGAAAAGGAAGATGAAACCAAATCCCCTGGGGCAGGATTTGACAGTTCCTACTTTAGGTGCCTGGGTTAGTTTTTCAAAGCTTACATTGTGAGGAGAAGGGGATCCACTCTGTCCTCAGACAGACACTGCTGATCCATGGGCTGAAGGCCTCTCCAGAGGTGCCTCCCATTCCACACTGATACAGACAGTGCCCAGAAAGCCTGTGTGTGTTTAGGCTACATGTGAACAAGGGACATGGGAGTACTTCCAAGGGCTAGGAAACTGTTCTTTGCAGCCCCCAGCAAGGCATGGGCATCATGAATCATTTTGGACAGRTCCCTGATTCAGCTGGCTGGGACACAAGAACTTTGGGAGCGTGAGATGATGCATCCACCACTGTGTTACCTGCAACACATGATGAGACCAGATAAATTCCTCCTTGAGAATGCAGCTCACACACTGACCCAAACAGTCACTGCTTGTTGAGCCACCCAGGTGAACCATGCAGCTTCAACACCTGTGTTCAAAGCCAGCCTTGACTGTTTTTTGATGCTTCATTCCATGAAAGTGAAGAGGGAGAACCGAATCTAAACTGCTACTGATCCAAAAATTATCTGAGCAWGACTCCGCAACTTATATAATTTTCAGTTGTGAAGTAGGTATGTTTATTGCAGYGCYRGGTGWGCRGGAGGTAYTCCTCWAAGCYGCSCACACCCCAGCATGGGTATCGCTTGGTATATATCTGGTTACATGTTACACATTCACCAAGTTTCGAAATTCACCTAYACATATGCATGACCTGTCCCCGCTTCATATTATAATGAGYTCAAAAGTCATTTCCATGTGCTCAYACCTGCGCAGTGTTATTTGGTAGTGGGCTCCGGGGCTCTCGGGAGAAACTAAAATACTCATCCTCTTGTTTTGAATTTTTCACCTTTCTGTCTTGCGCATGCTCTTTGAGTCCCTGGCCCAAGTCCAAACAACAACTCTGGTTTYAGCCAGYGTAGGGGKTCCAYGAAYACAAGCTGGGTCACAGYCCCTGCTTTTGTCAATAATCTTTTACTTCTCRTTCTGCTTTGACAAACACAATCAATGTTAAATAAGCAATATACACTGTCTAACAAGCAGTTTCTAACAAGTTACCCTGTAACTTTTAACTTCCCTAACTTCACTACATCATGTCTTCAAGGATATTCACTTGAGAAACAGAACCCAAATGAGAGACCTTCTCATTACATACGAGTTCTCCTGTGCAGGGAGAACTGATTTGAGTATGAAAGGGAGAGCATGAACATGACCACAAGTGTCCCTGAATAATCTGTTAACAAATCTTCTAGTTCAAGTGTATGTTTAAAAATATCAACCCCCTTGGCCATTTCCTACTGCTAAAAGTGAACATATGCAGCCAATTATATCCCATTATCATTATTTCACCAATAGGGAAGGTAATTGGTGACACCATGAGGCTAACTTCATAAAACATGGGTGTCTCATGTTTCATTGTCTCACATCAATCTGCCAGTGTTCTAGACACTGGCAATGACTAATGTACTTTAATAATGTCCCAAATTTCTGTTGTCAAGAGATGTGCAGGAAAATGAAGACACATTGAAATAAGTATTTAGATCCCTTTGTTCTATTTACATGATTCCTGAAGAATTAAATCACTAACTGATTTTAAAAGCTGTGGCCTATAGTCTGATTTGCTATACTTTTTTTCTATTCTGTGCATTTCTCTTCTAAATATAGCTTTTTTTAATAGCTTCATGTTAGTAAAAGTGCATTAATATACCTCCCTAGACACAAAACCTAAAAGCACGTTTCTGCAAGAAAAAAAAGAGGCAGTACTCAATCCGACATGAGGGCAAATTTGTATTATAGCATAAAGCATTTCCCATCTTCTCGTGATTCTTCACCAAACCAGGTTGCACAGTGTGACCCCTTCTCCCTACAACTGGTGGAGAGAGCATGATGAAAGAATAAAGCAGATGTGTAGCATATAGCATGGCAGATTCTACCTATCACCAGCTGCCACTACAGCAGCATATCKTCTGGTCTCCATATTTATTCTTGAAAAAGATCACCATGGGAAAGGATAAAGGAGTTCAATTACAGCGCTAGTGAGCTCTCCTCACTCTGGGCTAACAGCAGAGGGATGAGCCCATGATTTTAGAAGTACACAGCTGTCGCGTTCCAACCGTGGGGAACTACGAGGAGTTCTTTTAAAATGGGTGGTCGAGAACGAAATTAAGTTAAACGAGACAAACTTCGTATCTGAGAACCATTTACTGGTAACGAAAACCGAGAAGAAGTAGTTACCCACTAAAGGGGGCTGAAAAAGACAGCAAGAGAGAAAGGAAAATTGAAAAGGAATGGCTAGAGAGAGACAGGAGACAGAGGGAGAGAGAGGGCGTTACCACCAGTAGGACCTGGGGGTGCCATCGGCGTCCACGTGACGGGGGTGAGCGCACTGCTGGACACACGGGTGAGTGGACACTCGGGCAGGTCCGGGATCCTGGGTGGAGTCGGGGTGAGGATCGTGGCGGCGGGCGGGGTCGGAAGCAGGCAGGTGGTTCAAGCAGGACAGGCGGYGGCTGAGTCAGCGAAGGAGCGGGGCGAGGCAGACGCTGCAGTTGAGGCTTGGAGAGCAGCCGGCGTCCTGCCAAGCGCCCAGGAGGAGGGAAGGCGGATACGTGGTGGGTGAGCGAGAGCTAGCCAGGGCAAAAATCGAGGCAGGCTGGAGCCGGGGCAAAAAGGACCCCTCAGCAGCAAGCCCACCAGCAGTGAGCAACAAAGAGCAAAAAACAAAAAAACCCAACCACACGCACAGAGACAGAAGACCACCTCCAGCTCAGCAAAGACCCCCACAAAACTCCRCACCCCAGGCTCAGCTCTCTAAAGTCCAGCTGCTAAGGTTCAGCTCCCCCGAATTCAACTCCGCGAATTCGGCACCCCCAAAGGCTCTTGGCGCAGYTGATTTTTTTTATACCCCCTGGCTTCTCCCARAGTCTGCCTGCTGACCAGGAGACCATTGGTCCAGTCTAAGCTTCTTCCATTGGTGGAGCCCTTCCACCATCTGATTGGAGAAATGTCTCTGGGGAGGGCAGTGTCTCCTGGTGCCCATCTGACGTGTTGCCAGGCGAAGTCACCCCAGAGACAAGGCTTCACCCATCTGCTATTTGCCTCCTGCAGGCTGCACATGTGCACCCCTTCCCCCACATGCTTCTGACAAGCAGTGTTGAGGCAAACCAAGATTAAAATGGCTCCTCACAACAGCCCACACATTTCCATACATTACCATTATATTCGTCTGTGATATTTCTAGTGGTATAACTCAGGGTACTTGTAAGTCTTCAAAGACTACCTTGSTAATCTCAGCAGGGTGATTCTCTGATATCAGACTGGTTTAATAGCTCTCGTTTTCTGCCCCAGCATCACCATGAGCAGGTGACAGCCTTGATACAGTGGGAGGTGACCCTCTCCCTGGTGTGGTGCCGGCGTGTATGTTCGTCCCCTCAGCGTTGCTGTGGCAAGTGGGACTGAATCAGTTTACACCTCTTAGGTACTTTGGCCTTTAAGGATTCTGGGGTTTTCCTTGGATCCCCGAGGATCARGAATTCAGACTGCCTGCTGAAGTGGATTGAGGTTCTTCTAAAAGGATGGTCCTAATCTAATGAGACAGACTCAGCAGTGTCCGCACATGTTGGGTTGCTTTCCATGTTCAGCATGCACGGAACGGAGAAGAGCAGCAAACTGCATCATTCCACATTTTAGCTGAGAATCCCATGATGGACTGCGTGCCACACAGCCATGACTTTTTAACAGACAGCAGCGGCGTCCTACTGCTGTGGCGCCTTCCATATGCAGCCWTGTAGTGCCACCTGCAGATCAGAACAAGGCATTCCTACTACTCCTGCAGGAAAAGCCCATCCCACCTTCAGCTGCACTCCARTCCCTCCAGACAGCAGCTTACGGTAAAGGAGAATCCAAAACACAGCTCAGCTTCAGCTACAAACTGAGCTTTGTTCCTCTGCAATACAAACGAAAGAAAAGGCAAAAGCAAACAGAAGGATCTGGCCACTTGCAGAACTAGGTCATCAAAAGCTGTGTCCAAATTTGCAAAGTCCTGAGTCATGTTATTTTATTTGGGAAAGTATTTCACAGAATACCCCACTCTGAGTTTGGCTGTCATGAGATCTTGTGGGTCCTCTGCTACTCCTATTATAGTACACTGGTTAGCAAATTAGGTAAAAAAAAATAGATTAGCACTTTAGAGAAACCTTAACATGACYTTCTGAGCAGCAATTTTACAACCATAGCAAATTATAGGCACAATAACTGTGGTGAAACCAGTTTGAGGAAGTGCCTGATGTGCAGATCCAAGCTGGCATAATACATCTGTTATTACATAAGCCAAAAGCTTCTAGCAGATAAAATCATCAGAAATCATAAATCAAGTGAATTAAACATTTGACTTTGCAGGTTTTTTTTCACCTTTTTACTCAAGATGGACACTGATGAGGTCAAAAGTAGCTACTTGTTGCTTATTACTCAGAAACAATGATTTTATTAATATACAAGACCTGACATTTTCAAATTCCTGAGGTACCATCAATATATTTTCTAGCATAGTGCAATCTTTAATTAGTTCTTAATTTTTACTCCTTGTTGAAATTTCTTCTTCAAGGCAAAATTTCTAAAACACCAAGTCCTATTCATCTCTCATGTTCTCCCGTCTTTGCTTCAACATTCTTCCAACCTCCACCTTCCTCTTTAGTATTAAACTAATACCTTTTACAGAAACCTTTACAATTTTCATGTACTTTATTGATAGGTGCACGTAAACTAATCAGGAGTGATTGGAAGCAAAAGAATGTGGCATTAACACAAATCAAATTTATCAAATATAAACTCCATACCAGTAAGGTCATCTTGCAAAATGCACATAATAAAAAAAAAAAAACAAGACAAATCTACCTCTTAGCCTAAAGTATTGTTTGCACAATGCAAGAGGTCTAAATCTCCTTGTTCTTTTATCGATATAATATTACATATTTTTAGTAATSTAGTACAATCTGTCTACTTCAGTATCTTTGGGGATTTTTTGGGTAAACCCATTTGGTTTGGGTTTTGGGTTTGGTGGGGATTTTTTGGTTGTTTGGTTGGTTTTGTTTTCTGGGAGCAGGGATAGGGGAGTTGAGCAAAAATAACCAACATCTGGTAGGAATTTGGTGATGTTAGACCAAACTTATTTGAAGCCCAACCTAAGCCTCAGAATGTACCATTTTGGGGGACACCTTCCAGACACAAAGCTCACATCTGAGACATATGGAGATCTGTGCATCTTATGGGAAGACTCTTTGGCTTTCCACAGCATATGGAGAGCATATACCCCAGAGAAATGTTCACTTGTGACATTTTAGGCCTCAATATCCTCTGTGCATTAGAGCTATGTTGACTTTGGGGACTTGTTTATACAACCTCTAATTACTGTAAATAATATGAACTCATTAAGGAATAGGTTCTTTGAAAACTATGGCAAGTTTCTTTGTCTATATGTACTCACAACAACAAGAATAATCAGCAGATTCTCTGAGGAGTTCTTGGTGCTGGCTCAGCATGTGTTGTTCCGCTGATTAGAGATGGGAACTTCAAAGCTGACCTCTGACCAGCAAGGACTCGGTAAGGAGGTGACTGGGACAGGCAGAGGCAGTTTTTCCTACATCTTGGGAGATCAAGTAGACTTGGAAAGGATGGGAAGCAGTAAACAATGAGATCAAAAAGCCAGAAATAACAGAAGAGGATAGAAGAGGAGGTTTTTTTGGGACTGGCAGAACAGAGAATGGTGAAGGACACACAGGAAGTATCATTTAGGAATGGAGTAAATGAAGAGGCCTGTGTGGTGGGAGCTGTAGGAGCCCTTGCTGCCAGAACAACAAGGGTTGGCAGGGGAGTTAAGATACCCAATAAAGAATAATATAGGCCAGGCTCTGTTGGTATCGAGCTCCTCAAGATTTGAATCAAAATTTGCAGCTTTTTGAAGTTGTTATCAGTAGCTCTAGCTGTACAGTTACAACTAAGCAATTGCATTGTGAACATTGTATGCTCGGCTAATCTTTTGTTTKAAGGARAAGGGAAGACAATCCCAAGATGAATGGGCTGTCTGGATAGCAGCTTCCAGGAGTGAAGTCAGCAGGCCTGAGCAGTACCTGAGGGAAAGGTAATTCCGGCAGTGGGAAATCACGACCACCGACTCACAGACCACCTCAAAACAGACCCCAGACTCSAAAGGAGAGCAGAACTGCATCTGTGGAAAAATTACCACGAGGAGAGGAATAACCAGCAAATAGGGGTTTGAGTGTTAATTGACAGAAAAGGTATGTAATTTGTAACCAAAGAACGCTGACGCCCTCGTTTGTTAAAATGTACAAATAGCGTAACGTTTTGACGACAGGGCAGGCAGCCTTTCGTGGGTCACCGCCCGGCTCCCAGCTCGGCGCGAACSGGAATAAAGCGGAGAGTAGGGCGGGAACAGCGCCTCGGTGTGTGAATGGGCGCTGTGCACCCGGTAACGAGCCTGCGGTYAGGACGACACCATCGCTCGGGGAGTTTATCCCAGAGCCTGGATTGCCAGCCGAGGGGAGCGGAGCCGGGAGCGGCCCGGCGCGGGGAAGCCCCGCACGTGCGCCTTGTTTTGGGGGCGGGGCCATCGCGAGCCACCGCGCCTGCGCGGGAAGGCGGGGCTAGCGCAGGGCCTGGGCACGCCTGCGCGGGGCTGGGCGGGGCCGGGCTGGGCYGAGCCGAGCCGAGCCGGGCCCGGGCGGCGGGGCCTGTGCGGTTCCCTCCGCCGTCAGCGCCGAGCCCGGGCGGGGCGGGCAGCGAGCAGCGGCGGCGGGGGTCACCCCTCCCGGGATGTCGCAGAGTGTCATGTCCGAGACCTACGGTAGGATCCGGGGGCGGGGTGAAGGGATTCCCCCTCTCCCTTCTACCCTCGGGGGAGCGGGCCCGGGGCCGGTCAGTGCCCCCTGAGGAGCGGGGAAGGAGCGGTGTGATGTGAGGGTTCTCCGGGCTCGGGAGGGTCGCCCTGCCCACCGCTGCCCTGAGCCCCGCAGCGCTTGCTCCGCCCATGGCTGCCCGGCCGGCCCGGCAGCAGCGCTCTCAGTTATCCTTCAGGGCGAGCAGGGACCGGCTTGAGCTCTGCTTGTTATGGTCCGGGGAGTCCAGAAGGAAACTTGCATTGCATGTCCTCTGGGAGAAGCTGCCCGTTCCTCTRCTTAGTGATGGTGTGTACTTCTGCGGGTCAAGTTAGGGTTTCGGTCCTGTTGTGTTCGACATGCAGGCGTCAAAAAGAGTTGACTGTGAGAGTTGGGGTGGGAAAGATCAGTGGGTGTGTTCGTATGTCCCTGTGTTGGCATAGATGTCTAAGCAGGAAAACATCCGATGGAGTAAGTCGGAGTGCAGGCACTGACAGTGTGTCACTGACAGTGTGTCAGTGCCTCGCTGGGAAGCATCAAAGTGAGGAGCCAAAGAGGTAAGCAGAGCTGGTATTGCTGGCTAGGTGGAGGAGATGAGAAGCAACTGAATAGTATTAATTTCTTTTCTTTATAATTTTGCTTAAAACTCTGCTTAGATAGATATCTACCCTTTCTATACCRTACAGTCCTGTAATATTTTCCAGTAGAAAGTTGCTGTTGTACATGTGAATGTATTCTAAGTCCATGTAATAGATTCATATTCATAGCTCATGAGAGTAAGGTCAGAATTGAATACTAAATGTTAAAGCAAAATTGGACATAACCACTCTAGAAAYTGTTAGGGATGCTGGAATGTCCATCAGGAGTAGGTCAACTGACCTGACTGTTTCTATTGTGTAAGTCAGTYTATTTTCAATATTCATCAATGCTTGATGTCCTCTCCTACTGGTCAGTGCTGCGGTGTAAGCAAATACACAGAACTAAAAGGCAAAATGAGGCAAGAGTATGGGGCAGCCCTTGATGTGACAATATTAGAATACTAAGACCCTGATTATTTTGTCCACATGTCCTAGAAACATGTAAAACTTATATGTAGAAACCAGAGGGGCGTGCTTTGTCCATCCAGACTTGAGCATGAACAAGTTCTTCATGCTCTGAGCTTTTGTGATAAAGAACTGGGGTTACTCTGGCTATGCTTATGGTGCTCTCTGAGCAAAAGAAGTTTGTAGAAAACCAGAGATGACAGAATTTAAGTGGTGCTCCTCTTTTCATGCTGTAATCCTAGATCAGCAARCTAGGTGATTGCTATCTGAAACCATGACATTTAAACTATTTTTTGCATTGTTTCAGCAATGCAGAATAAGGATAGTAAGCCCAGTCTAGCTGTTAATAGTGTTTTTCCAATTATTTTGGTACCTTGGAAAACAAGCCCTTGAAATGGAAGTTTTGTAGTTGTGCGTTGTTCCTTTTATTTGTTTAATTCCTGTTTGATATATTWCCCTTTGGAGCTTCCGTGTTTGTCCTATGCACACACAAGCTACAAAAGATTTCGAGCTAGAATGCTTGAGAGGGTCAAGTTCTACAGAACGTAGAAGAATAAAAGCTAASTTATAGCATAAAATTAATATAAACTAATGTCTCTACAATCTCTGACCATAACAGTAGTCAAYATCTAACGTTGCAGTTTCCTGTTCACATATGTAGCAGCCCCATTGACAGATCAAAGTAAAAAATACAACATGATAAAATTATGTCTTCTGTGCTTGATGAACTCTCTGGATTTAATGTGCTCACTGTCCTAACAAAGAGTGGCTTGTTTGTGACCAGCTGTAACATGACCATCGATGATGGAAGTATTAGGTCAGTTTCCCTCTGGTGACTGAGACCGGGGGTCACTGTATCCTCCTGCTGGAATCCCTATAGATTGTAAATGCTTAGTCATGAATTAGATTTTTCTTTTCACCTGAATTAGGACCCATTCTAATTATGTAACCTCATCCCATACAGATAGGCTCAGAAAACTGGTTGGTGGTTGGGTTTGTGTTTTTCTTTCCAATGTTGTTTTGCTGTCTGACTTTTATGTTACTTTAATTTTGCTGTGAGGTTTCAACTTCTGTTTCCTTTGAAAGGGGATTGATTTTTTTCCAATATTTTTCTCAATCCATGGGGAATAAAGAGCCTTTCCTCTGGCCACTGCTGTTAATTTCAYGTCTCTTGGTTTTTTTCCTCCCTGAGTTTCCTCCTCTGTGTCAAATTCTGTCTTCTTGAAGGCTTTCTGTTCACTCACTTTTCACAACCCTTTCTGCCCACTACCAAGATTCTTGTCTCCTCCTTCTTACCAAACAAAATTCTGTAGCTTCTCTGTCTTGACACTAAATTTTGCTTATAATTATCTTTTCACTCCTGTAGCTCTATTTCCTCAGCTGTGTATCTTCTGTTCTTAGCTTTCTTACCTGWTCAATTATTTATGTGTTCCATATCTATTCAATTCTTATGTGCTCAATTTATTTCCCTTACAAAGTGCCAAAACCAAACATGAATACAAGCTACCTCCATGAATTTTGAAACTGGGTTTAGAAAAAATAATCTTTCTGCTGCTTTTGGGAGAGAAGGGTCATTCTTTAAAAAGTTTAACATATAATATTGGAAAGAAATCTCTTCTTTATATAAAAGCTATCTTAACTCAAGTTTCTGAGATGTAATGGCTTTTCTGTAGATAATTGCCATATAAAAACACAAGCATGTTTTAGCTTACTTCCTAGTGGAAAATATACATGTCTTTGTGTTAAATGCAGCCTGACATAAAAATTGCTTATCCTTAGTAAGTAAATGAGAAGCAACCTTTGAATTTTAAATGGTAGAAGGATGGAAGTTGTGYGACCATTGAGTAAATGCTTTGTGTAAGATTGAAGCCAAATCTCTTCACTCCTTAGTTCCTTGTGTTTTCTCCACTGCATCTAGTACACATAAGTTTACCAATCTCYCTCATTGTCAGAGAATGTGTAGTGTTTCCATCCACTTGAAAATAATTCTTTCTGGAGTGGACAATTTGATTCATCCTTTTCCTACCATCCCATCCCCTTCCATTTACCTGATGGTATTTGCATTTATGACCCTGGTCTTCCATTTGTTTCAAATCTAATTTTATTTCTTAGAGAGCATAGCTCTTTTGCAGATCTGCCCTCTTTGGAGCATTCTTTGTGCCAATTGGAATAGAACTAGGTTGATCTGTTCTATCTGTTTCTCATGTTAACTTACTGCTAGAGAAAGGAATAAGCAGAAGGAATTGCTCCTCCTTTCATTTAGAGGCAGCATATGCYGGTAGGAATGCTTCAGAGCACTCTTTGCTCCTACCCTCTGGCATGAATAAGAGTTTCCAAAGGGTCGGCATTAGTGAATTGTAAATTCTACTCCATTAATAGCAAGGAATTGGAAGAAGATCAAACTGAGATTGGGGATATAATTTGGTCACCCCCTACSCTACTGTATTAGCAGTGGAAAAGAAACAATTGAATTCTCGTTGCATTTTAAAGACTAAGCTACAGGATCTCAGAAGCTGTTCAATTATTCCTTCTGCAGGAGCAGACTTCAGTCAAAGGAGGAGGTTGGATATCTGGGGGTGGTTGCCACATCAACCATCTGTTTTTGCTGATGCTTGAGTCAAAGCCCACAATTGTCTCTCTTCTCCTTTTACCTTAGCTCACACTGCACCACCACCCCCAAAAGAAAAAAACAAACACAAAAGACATAATGTAATTCATGTAGTTTAACAGCTYGTGCTGCTGGTGCATCTTTAGGATGAAGCCACAATTTTATTCCTTTTCACCTGTGCTAGAAAATAAGTTTTGTTTCCTATACCCCATACCCAGTTTGGGATCAGGTGATGCATATAGCCCTCAGAGGGGAGTAAGCTAATTCTTTATATTGCCTTATTTCTTTAAASAGCCATGCTATGCTATGTTTCATCTCCTTATAGTTTCTGTAGTGCATATCCTGTAATCTTTTTTCCCTTTAGCACAGAGTTCAGTTTTCATCCTAAAACCCTCCTGTATAAAGATGATCTTATTTAAAATGCTTTAACTTTTCTAGACCTTTTCAGTAGCCTGCATGGCAGCAAGCATTTGTAACATCTGAATGATGTTGCTTTTCAGCTTCTCTATGAAGGAGGAACAACAGAACTCAAAAGAAAAGTTTCTCTAGGGTGACAGCCTTGGCAGCTGACTGGAATGCTGGAGCTCTAAGCTGCTTTGTCAATTRAAAAAAAAAGGGAGATTAAAAAAAAAAAAGAAAATGCTATGAAATGAAGTGAATTAACTCCTCTGGGAAGGGGACACCAAAAAGAAAAACTGCAGCAATTAAGCAGTAGTGCAAACAGTAGAATGTGAGTTGCATTTGGTGAAGTTGCAAAGAATGAATATATAAAAGTTCTTACCAAGTTTGAGTCCACAGTGATGTTACAGTTGTTCTAAAAGAAGCTATCTGCCCCATCTCACTTGGTTTCTGTGCTTCCAAAATTTTTRCATACATCAGTACAGTTTAAAAAGAAAACACTTAATGCCCTAAATTGCTTAAATAAGTAATAAAAATGTAGTTGATGTGGAACTAGTTATCATACAAAATGACGTTCTCAGAAAGTAGTTCCAGAATAACAAAATGAAAAATGTTGTCCCTGTTCTTACCTGGTATTGCATTACTCATTAATGTACTAGTCTGTAAACTTAAAAGAGTGTTAAATCTTTTTTTTAACTTTTTAGTATTTTTAACTTTTGGTATTGGCACAGCCTTTTTCTTGTCCTTCCTTGCAGTTGATTAAATGTGCAGAGTATTCCCTATTTCCTGACCCATACTACCCAGTGCTTCTGGATAAACTGATAACATAAGTCTAAAAGCCTTTTGCTAGTTTGAACAATTTGCATTAAGTTGGAGTTTAAAATGATAGAAGCAGTTGGAGTTTAAAATGATAGAAGCAATTAGAGTTTAAAATGATAGAAGCATTTTGTGAATGTGACAATGTCTTTTACTCCATGAGTCTACATATGTTTGGAAACATTGCTGCCTTTGGTGTGGAAAGGTTTTGATTTTTTTTGTCAGAAGATTGTGACATTTTCATTTCATGGTGGACTAAAACACTTTTTTTTTTTTAGTTTGGTGGAATAAAACACATTTCTCTTAGTTTCATACTATGAACAAATGAATTGTACCTAGTTTCAAGTTTCATCTTTAAAAGCCCATTTGCCATTTTGTCAGAGGGAAATTTGTTTTTTGTCTACTAAGTATGCAGTCATTGAACTGGCATCTAAGTGGGTTATTTTTAGGGAAGATTCCCTTTTAAATTTGTCTGGCACAATAGAATCTTGATAGGAATTGGGAGTCTGTTGTAAAATGCTATTAGAATCAATGTATTATCAATTTAAAGTCATGAACATAAAGTCCCCAAACATCACTGTTGCTTTCAGAGCAAAAGTGAGATATAGCTATAAATATAGCTATAGATATAGCTATAGAGCACTTCAACTTAAAACACCTTAGGGAGAAATACACTGATGTTGTGATGCTCTTCCAGATGAGTCCCTGACAGCCACATGATTGTTCCAAGGCCTCACTGTCCTGCAGCCTCTCTGTGCGGAAGGAAGCAGCGTTAAATTTGCGCTCAGTGTAGGTTTGTGGGTTGCAGAAATATGCCTTCATGAGCCACTTTTGACAACCAGTGCTTGCAGTTACAGAGCAAATTAGTGGGGGAAGAGAGTTCTGGTTTTAGTCTTTTCCTGGCTTAGGTTTACAGTAGCTGTTGTACTACTGACAATAATATGAGTCTTCTGTGGAAAAAGAAAGGAAGGTAAACTTGAATTTTTTAATTGTTTTTAAGGAGAAAATCTGACAAACAGGATTCACCAGATACAAAATAGAACCAGTTTTAATTTTATTTCAGATTTTTGTTTGGAAAAACAGCAGTACCAGATTATTTTAATTGTGTCTATATCTCAGAATATCTTGCATTTTGCGGTACTCTGACAGTGGTAAAACCAGTGAGATTATACATTCACACACAGAATCATTTAAATACAGAAAATGGTGTACAAGGCAGCTGACCAGTGATATTTGATCCATAAAAACTGAAACTTGGCTTCCTTTGACATGATTTTTTTCTTAACCTGACACTTTGGGCTATTTATGATAGCTACATTTCATACTAACATTGAAGACTTGATAGGATCGAGTGTTCTCAGCTTCAGCGTTTTTTTCAGTTGAGATGACACAAAGGGCCCTTCTTTACAGGAGATAACATGAAATTTTCACAACCTGGAGGGAAATCCTTTTTGTACCTTTTTTTTTTTTTTTTAATCCAGAAAGCGTGAGCAGCTGGGTGGGGGCGTGAAGAACAAGAGGATTTTGAAACAGAAATTCTTGAGCATGTAAATGGTCATATTTGTCAGCAAGAAACAGCCATCTTCTGAGATGGGTAGAATTCAGAATCTATACTGAACCTGTTACAGCATTTGAAACAAGATAAATCATGCAAGGGCAAAATGTAAAAAAGCAAAAATCTGTAGTAAAACATTACCTCATTTTAAATATGAATAAAATCTGGAAGACAGGTGAAGACAAAGAATGATAGACATTTCCAGGATTCATAGCCCTCTGTTTTGCTACTGACTTTTTAACCGTGGGAATTCTGTCAGCATTTGGGAAACTTGCTTATTCCTTTTGCCATTGCAAGGGGATCTTTATGATATACCACAACAAGTAACTCCTGTGTTAAGTGGAATGGAATGAGCACATAGATTTGTGTGCRTCTTAAATTCAATTTTTAAAACTAAATACTCAAATGAGGTCCTGATAGAGGATTTTATCAGTTCTTTGACTTAGCATTATTTAGTTTTCTTTTTATTCTGCCATCCCTTAGRCCAATACCCATGAAACCCATTTGACAGCTTTGAACACTCTTAACAAAATTAATGTTTTTATTTTTGTTGATATAGCAAACTTAATCATTTTCCTTGCATGCTTTTCAGATGCCTTCTGGAGACCTGCTGTGTTTGTTAGAGAAACTGAATAATAAAGAGTAAAAAATACGCTGCTGGTAGAAAAATACATAGTGAATCTTGCATGAGCTGTAAAGGTTGCCTTGGTGGCAATTGGGAAGCAGTTGCAAGTTTTCCAATCAGTTTATCAATTTTGAGAGCAGTAAGACAGGGAAGCTTTCTCCGGTCATTAGCAAAACTGAAAGCAGATTTGGAGCGGTAGCATTAAAGCATTATATGCCACTGTTAAAACAATAGAAATGGGCCATAAATCTTGAATATGTGTATTATCTATGAGCACTGATACAAATGGCTCATAAATAGGTTACAGAAGTACACGTATATTAATTTAACATGTGGAGGAAATGTGAAAGTAGGCATCCCAGAATAAAAATTGCTTCTTCCRTCTACATTTTTTACAGAAATACTGTAGTTGTGCCAGCTGTATAAGGATTAAAATAAAGTGTAAGTATTAAACTGTTAATAGAGAAGTGCAAATTAATGTAAATTTTAAACCTACAAAATTAATAAAAAAACCTGCAAAAATCCCATAAGTATGGATTTTAAGAAATTGCATCATTATGTATTTGTGTTGACTATAGTTAATAGCTTACATACTCTTAAAACAGGTTACTGGAATACAAGCCAACCATTTACCTGTGATTCAGACTATTTTAACTGAATTGTAATTCARCCATTTCCACCTCATTTTGTCTTTCTTGCCTTTCCATAAACAAGAATTCTTAGCTCTTGCTGTGTAACTTCAGTACTGCAGACACTGGATTATTCTTCAGATTTATTGTTTTGCTTATTTTGTCATCTATTCCCTTCTCTTTGAAATAAGAGTTAGTAGAGAATAGCTGGCTTGTGAACTTGGTCTTGTAACAAAAGTGTGAGTCCATACTAAAATTTAACAATTTTTCTTTTTTCTTTTTTTTTTTTTTAATTTTCTTTCAATTTTCAGATTTCCTGTTTAAGTTCTTGGTCATAGGAAATGCTGGAACTGGAAAATCCTGTTTGCTACACCAATTTATTGAAAAGAAATGTAAGTACACGTGAAGAACAGTAAGAGTTCTCCATTGCTTTGTACCGCAGKTAAAGGCTCTGCCTACATGATTTCCTATTATTGGTGTAGAAGCTCCTCTAATTTGCTTGTTTGTGTAGATGAGGATTTTAGCAAAGAATAACTTTAAGAACCGTGCTGTAAATCCTTATTGCTCACTGTTTGTCTTTGCTCACTGTTTGTCTTTTATCTAAAGCCTAATATAGAGCATTATTCACTATTGCTCTCAAATAAATACAGCAGAATGTTGGTGAAAATACAGACTTACTTTTTCTGGGAGTTATAATTTGCAGTTATAATCTTCCCTAGATATATAGTAGAGACTTGGATCTTTTAGAAAAAAATGATGAAAGAAAATTGACTTGCTTGAGTAGATTTAGAAAGCCTGTCGCATCTTTCTAAATAAATAGTAACTYCATTTTCTTTATTAAGGTCTGTATTCTGTGATGAATACAGGTAGAGATTTCACTGTGAATGTTATTCAGAGATGAGCAGGTAACATAAGAGAAAAATTTCTATTGGATTGTACGTTTGGCATCAAGACAACAAAAATAATACGCATTTAGAGACGTTTGTAAACCTAAGGTAACTGTTGTCTTTCTCAGCCAAATAATAATTCACCTTATCTCTTGAGGAATATTTAAGGATAAAAATGTGTAAGCACTAAAGAACATGGCTTGATTCTGACTAAACTTGAAACAAGCCCTTGGCGTCTAGTAAGGGCAGCTGTAAATTGCTGAGAATCTGTGATTTCAACAACCTGCATAGGGCAAGTATCTTAACTTGGTGCATCAATGAAGAATTGGCTCTTGCATATTTATGGACAAGACTCTGGGTTTTTTTGTGCTGCATTTCCATGAATTTTAATTTTAAATGGAATCAAACTATTAGAAAACACACTTGGAAAAAGTGTACAAAAAAGTATMTTGCTGCTTTTTAAAGTGAACTGGAAATAATTTAAAGCAGACCTTTCTAGTAGTAATTTTGAATTGACTAAGCTGTCAAAAATGGTAAGAAAATTTATTTCTGTGTGGTGGCAGTAGGCTTATGAGTGGCACTGAATTTGATGGTTCAGGAAGTAGTTTGTAATTTGAACACTGAGGAGTTTCAATGATACCTAAATTCTTTTATGTAAAAGCTATTTATTCACTCTAAATATTTTTCAAGTAAGTCTGGTTTTATTTCTTTTTTTTTGTAGTCAAAGATGACTCAAATCATACTATAGGAGTGGAATTCGGTTCAAAAATCATCAATGTTGGTGGTAAATATGTAAAATTGCAGATATGGGATACAGCAGGACAAGAGAGATTCAGGTATGCTCTTCAATCATTTTAAGTGTTAATAAATTGCTGCTGTRTGGTGGATCTGACTTTTCCCTGCTTATAAGCAGGCAAAGCTTCTTGGTCAGTGGAATTGTTTGTCTGCTTTCGTATTAACTAGGCCAGGCCTTCCAACCTGGGCATAGTGACACAGATCCTTTGATTTCAGTAGAGCAATGCTGCCTTGCAGGATCCGAGTTTCTGCCCTTTCTTTCACTGGGTGAATATCTTGCTCACCAGCCAAACTCATAATTGTTTTTTAACTAAGTGTATGTGATTAACCCTGTTTAGAAGACCTTCTATTAAGAAGTATAGTATAGTGTAGTATAGAAGTATGACTGAGTAAGTAAATGTCAGGAAGTTGTGAGCTCTTCAAAATCAGCATGAAAACAATTGCCCAGTATAATTCCATATGCAGTTTAATTAGGGAAGAAAAAAAAATCAAATTCATTGGGGTAAATACATTTCTAGAAAAACTGAGATCTCTTTAGTTTCTTAGAGAAGAAGCAATCAATCAGCTTAGAACCACCAGTATACTTTTAACACAGTATTTTAACAGTGTTCTACATCTGAGGCATAGATCAAATTCAGTAAAAATCTAATGTATTCCTTTGTAATATATTCACCATCAAATAGGACATCAATTTTTAAAAATACTTTTTGGAGGATGCAGTGTGTGTCTGAGGTTTCTTYGTTTTGGGAGAGGAGCTGGTTAACAAAGTTGGGTATGATGATAGAAGTCGGAGTAATGGGCAGCAATCCATGTAAATTTCTTCTATTAGTTAAGTCTTTTGGATACATTTCTGACTACATAAAGCTGGGCCGTGATACGTAGTCTTCATTAATGGGGTCACTTCAGTGTGTTGGCCAGATACCAGCCTCCAGTTCTGTATCTGGTCATGTATTATGATGATATGTACACTTTCAAGACCACACAGATCATAATGGTCTTTGAAAATCCTTGTACAGCTATGTTAATGAAAGTGCTTCATCAAAACCCTAGGTCTTATTAGTCTGCTGCTGCACAGCTGGTAACATTGTCTAAAAACCTGTTTAAATATGTTAATGAGAATTCAGTTTCATAATACAGATTGTGTTATATTAACCCAGGTAGTAAACAATGAAGGCACCACAGAAATGTGTATTTGTAATTCTGTTTCAGATCTGTAACAAGGAGTTACTATAGAGGGGCTGCAGGTGCTTTGCTTGTCTATGACATAACCAGGTAAGAAAGCCAGCAGGTCTTTTGCTCATAGACTGCCAGATCCAGTTAATGCATAATGGTTGCTCCCCAAGTACCTAATGCTAATCAAGATTAGGCAGGAAGAAAAGAAAGTAAGTATAAGAAATACTTCTGTTTCAGTGCATGTTTCAGTTTTGAGATAATGTGAATGTCATAAATGTGAACAGTCCTAAAGGGTTACACAAATATGTGGGCATTGGCCCACCAGTAGCTCATCTAATCATGGTGAACTCCATGCAGCCACTGGCTCAGCAAGGCTTGCCATAGAAACCRAGAGCAGACTTCAACCACCCTTAACCAAGGCAGTGCACCCTTACTTGTGGAAACTGCAGAGCAGTGTGCTGGGATAGAAGGTCATCCTCTGGAGAATCTAGCTCTGCCTACAAGTAATTGTACCCCAAAATTCCATTCATCTCTGTATCTTTTAATATTGTAATATTGTAGGCAGACAATAAAACACCCCTACAAATTACACGTCCACATTTTTCCTGCCACCATGGGCTGATACTTGTCAAATGAATTTTGTGTTGGTTAATGGTGGTTCACTAGGCTGTTGCTTTTTTTTTTGTCCTTTGAGTGAAGGGTTCTCTCAGCAGGCTTTGAAATGTGTATTCTGTGCTAAAGGTCAGCTGGCATCATCTGTCAGTCTTACACTGGAAGGCTTTCTCTCTGACCACTGCTGCCATGATGAATGGTGTGCAKGGTAACTGCCTGCAGTGTAGGTCCTGCCACCAATGGAAAAGTTCAGGCATACAMAAGCCTCACAAATTCTTACAGTCCCACCAGTAATTTAAATATCAGTTGAATTCCGACTGGAACAATATCTTATTCTGTTGTCCCGAAATGTCATGCACAAAAGCTTGAAGCTAGATTACAGCTTAATATTTTAGTTTCTCACTTTAACACAGTATTTTATAATTGTGTTTATATATTGTGGTTGTTTTAATTTTGCTTTTGAAAAACTTAAGCTTGTAAATAGTTTCATGAAGGAATTTGATACTCTTCCCAGTTCATCACTGGCATGTTGAGATGTGTAGGTGCCTTGCCTGACTACCAGCAGTTTGTTGTTTGCCACAAACACAGATTTGCCATCTGAGTTTTTGTTCCATGGTCTGTTCATGAGCAATGAGTGTGTCCTAATAAAGGATGTCATTTCCTACACAGCCGGGAAACCTACAATGCACTTACTAATTGGTTGACAGATGCAAGAATGTTAGCAAGTCAAAATATTGTGATAATCCTGTGTGGAAACAAAAAGGATCTTGATGCAGATCGTGAAGTCACTTTTTTAGAAGCATCCCGGTTTGCACAGGAAAATGGTAAGTCATACAAAACCTTTAGGCAGCATTCAAAGATGCATAATACTTCAAATCACTTAAATTTTTGTGCAGTTAGGCTGTACCTTGACTACAGAAAAGAGTTCTGTCAGTACATAAGGCCCAGAGAAGCAGCACCTGCAGTGCAAACTGCATGTACTATTTAAGTCTACCAGTGATTCTTCCAGTCACAGCTGCTGCTTTATGAGTACCCTCTGTGTGGAAATATATTCCGTAGGAAATACAACTTCTGGCACTGCCTTGCCTCCAAAAGGCTGAGGAGAAAATAAAGAACCTGATTTTGTATTTTTCAGCATCTTATAGACTCTGTAGATAATAGACAAGATTGTCTGGGGTGTGCTGCAGTTCAAAGCAATGAGTTTTACTTATGGAAAACTGAGTTCAGTGCAAGGCATGGATCCAGAGGACTATTACCTGGTCTGTAATATTCAGAATTTCCAGTCTGAGGACACGCTTGTGCATCAGCTAAAGCCAGTCTTGATCTGAGCTTCTGTGCTGCAGTCCTGCCATCAGCAAAATCTGGTTTTGCTTTTATAAATCAATGAATATCTTCTACCAACTCTTACTACCAGCTTTGCTTCTGAATATAACCTCTATTAATGGGAAACTGTATGAAGCTTGGGTTCATTTGCTGTTTTGTATGCGCAACCCAGGTCAGTATCTTTGGATTCCAGCTTTCTAGGGTTCATATGTAAATTTCAGAGGATGTTTTTTGTGGTTTTGCTATCAAAAGTTAATTTTTCTGGATTATGCTTTTTGACTGTAGATCKCTGTAAAAATACTTTTATTGCTCCTAGCTTTCATGCTTTGAATTCTATACCTAGTATTCCAGACTTGTTTTGAGGATGGTTTTTTTGGTGTCAAATGCAGAGCTGATGTTCTTGGAAACAAGTGCTCTAACAGGAGAAAATGTTGAAGAGGCCTTTGTACAGTGTGCAAGGAAAATACTCAATAAAATTGAATCAGGTAAATTAAGTCTTATAYTTWCAAAATGTTTTATTTTGTCTGAAAACTAATAAAAGTACACATGGAAGTATCACCATTCAAAGTCCTCTAACATCATTAACCCAAAASCCCCCAAAATTTCATTGTGGTAGTRTAACCTATTTGGTTTTTAAGCTGCTTCTCATATGCTTTGATAGGAATGAATGTCTAAGTGAGAGCTGTATATCCAAAAAGGGATGGTTGTGTGAACTTTGGGTGATGTTTATCTTAACAGTAAGGTCTGAGTGTAGGTTCTGTGTTCTGTGGGTTAGTGCACCCCTACAAATACCAAGCCTTATATTTGTCAGTTTTTGTAGTCCAGAAYAAAAACCTAATATCAGGGCAGACATAACTTTTAATTCTACTTCTCATATGTAGCAAGAATTTCAGTGAAGAGGATATGAACAGAAATACTAAAAATTTCAGTGATGTTTCCTAGCAACTGTGTTTCTCTGAAGTGACCTTTCTGACTCTCAGTTGAAATCATTTTTACTTTTGCAGCTCTAGAAATA
This sequence comes from Malurus melanocephalus, assembly GCF_030028575.1. Taxonomy (NCBI): domain Eukaryota; kingdom Metazoa; phylum Chordata; class Aves; order Passeriformes; family Maluridae; genus Malurus; species Malurus melanocephalus. The sequence goes on along the minus strand of NW_026623324.1, from coordinate 374,965 downwards.
TACCAGAAGCTTCCTAACGCAAGTGGGCAGGTTTCTGTTGGGGACAGGCTCCTGTGTGATAGATGTCATTACATTAATTTGCATTCCAGTTTTCCTCTTTTCTAGCTGCTTGATATCTTCAATGTTTTGAGTACTGGTCATTGAAAATTACATAGATTCTAGTTATGTGTTTGAATGACAAATTTTTAGATGAAAATAATATATTTTCATTGGAATTTTCTGATTACTGTATAAAATCAATGTCAAACAGCAGCTTTCATTTTAAACAGACAAAAAGAACCTAAAAAAACCCAAAACCCAAATGAAAAAGCARTGTTTCTCATGATACTGTAATTCCATGACTGCTTTAAAGAGGCATTGCCACCACATAATTAAGTCTTTGTTCTGTGAACTGCTCATGAGGGTTTTTGTGCCAGCACACATCCATTAAATCATGCAAAAATGGAGACTCTAAGGAAACCATGGAGGTCTCTAGTCCAGCCTCATGTTGAAAGCACATTCAGGTTCAAAATTGTGAATTCAAAATGAGAGCAAGCTGCCCAGGGCCAGACAGGCACAATTTGAGATGCTCCCRGAATGGAGATTCCACAGCTCCTCTGGGTAAGATGTCCAGTACTAGTAGTTGCTACTGTCTTCTACTCAGTCCCCAGCCCATCCCAGTGCATCTCTGTGCTCCACCACAGGTACAGAGCACTGCATGTGTAGTTGCTGATTTAATGAGGTTCCTACTGGCCTCTTCCTGTAGCTCAGCCAAAGTCTTTTATGCATGACAGCTCAAATCTGAAGCTGTCCACTGGTCCTTTCAAGATGGTGCCTTCTGCTAACTTAACAAAGGGCTCATGTGTGYACACTGAACCTGAATAAGTGAGAGCTAATCAGAGGGATTCTTGGCTGTTTTTTTAAGTATTTCTAATCTTAGCCAGACCACCATACAGCCGTAAGAACAGTTCTGAATGCAGAGGTCATGAAGTAGTCAGAAATGGATACCAGAAGTTGGGGAGGTTGATMATTTTCCCTGGGGACAGTTCTTCATGTCATCCTTCTACCAGATTGATCCATTTTTGTTTGGCTTGGTATCTACAGTACTGTTTTCTTCGCTTATGAGCCTCTGAAGGCAGTAAGTTTTTAACTGTGTTTGCAGAAAACATTTTAGACTTTTCTTTTGTTTGAAGTAGTGCAAATGCATTTCTTGTTTGCAGCCTAACTTAGATTGGTTTGTCATCATGGTCAAGGGCGTATATTAAATTAGAAGAGAAAATGATTCGGGGTCCAATTGCCTAAAAGTAGACAGAATTAAGATAATCTCTCCATAAACAGATCAGAATATAATTATGCATTTCTTAAATCTAATGTTATCAGTTTATTTGGAATATATTATTTGTACATTATCTATAATCTTGTGACCATTTTGTTTCTCATCAGGAGAATTGGATCCAGAGAGAATGGGCTCAGGCATTCAGTATGGAGATGCTGCCTTGAGACAGCTGAGATCACCACGTAGAGCACAAGCACAAAGTGCTCAAGAATGTGGGTGTTAGAGAAACAAAACACAAAATCCCAAATACTTACTTTAGATACTGAAGGTAAGGTTACAAAACTCTCAGGGTGATGGGCAAATTAGCATATTTCATGAATGTGCTGTATTGAGTGCTTGGCTTTTCTGCAGTTAGCCTGTAAATTTACAGAGAATCTGTTGAAATAATGCACAATAGAATAGATTTGGGGTTTTATACTTTGGTTTTTCTTCCCTCATCTGCTCACTGAAGGAAGACTGATGCTCTTACTGAAATTTTTCTAGATCTTAGCTTACGCTGAGTAATGCTGTGGAAAACATTTTAAAATTTTTTATTCCTGAAATGCGTTATAGACCTAACAGTTAGCTAATGCACTGYAGAGAAAGTGAATCAGTTCTGTTGTATTGAGAACAAGTATTAGTAGAACTGATGTATGATGTATGATACAGTATCTTGTCCTGAGCTATTACAGTCTTTTCTGAAAATACGAAGCTTAAACACGAGGTCTAGAAATTAAGGGTAACACTAAATTTCAAACTTCCACTGACTTTTTTTGCCCCTACCTAAAAGCAGCCTGAAKCTATTCTGATTGCTATTAGCCTGTCTGCTATTAGCAGAAATAGTAGTATTTGCTGCTTAAGCAGTGGTGTCATCTGCAGTGGTTTTTCTGGGGCTGTTGCATCCTAGGAAACAGGTGTGCAGTGTTCTAAAGTCTTCCGGAGGTGTTCTTCAGGGAAARTGAGAAAAAAATTTTTGCCTTTAGCAGTTGTAGGGGAACAGACATAAAAATCACATAAACTGCTAAGAATAGCTCTGTGGTTATTCTCTCTTACAAACAGTTGTCCTTAAGACACCTCTCAGTATTCACTGGATTTTATATAACTCCTTGTGGTATGCAGTGACTGTTAGGACAGTCCTTWCTTCCTGTGTAGTTAATTAATTCTGATATAATTAATTATTATTTCTCCAATACAAGGACAGTGATATCAAATTAAATAAGTACTGCAGGCATAGTTACTGCATCACTTTTACTTTATTCATTCATCAGCTTGAGCAGTGCACACCAGCAGAGGCTTAATAAAATATAAAATAAGGTAGCACATAATTCTACATTCTCATATTTTCTTCTGTATTCTGGGAGCTTAGCTCCCAATTAGAGATCAGAATTTTAAATAATGGATAGGAATCGCTGAATTACTTTCCTCCTATAAAATGCCATTTTTTAACTAAGMGACTGCTAGAAAAGGGCTTTAATTTGCTTCAGCTTTGCTATGGCTCTACAGAAATGAATATTTATTGATCTTATTTCAAAAGCTGAGTTTTCAGATTGATCAGATATGGGTAATTGATGGAGTTCTTATATATTTTACAGCTGTCTTTGCAAATGGTGTTTGAAGAAACAGAAAAGCTTGAAGGCTATGCAGTTTTTAAAAAATCTTTCCACTATCTACATGCCAGAGCAGACCACTGCTGATAGAAAGGTGTCTGGTGGTGGGGGGCAGGAATGTGCACAACACACRAGTCTGCAAAGCAAACTTGGTAGTTTGGTGGACAATATTAAGACTCATACCTGTATGTAAATGTTTTCCATTACCTGTTTTTGTTCTTTCACCTCTAGTTTAAAGCATTGCAATGTACTGTAAATAATATAACAGTAAATTTAAAAAGCATGGTATACTTACATATGCTATTAGAATGTTGCACTATAAGCAGTTTAATATTTTATTTTTTTATCATATAAACAAATTTAACCRAGGTAGGCTTTGTCACATTTGTTTGTTGCACTATAGTTTGTATTCACAACCTGATTATAAAACCACTGGCAACTGTTAGTGAGAGATTGTTGGTTTATTTTTTCCTACTCAGTTTGCCACATTCTAACAACCTGTTGGCAGGATCGATTCTTAACATGTGGTTATGACCCATACTTCTGTATCCKGATGTATCAAGATGAAAAGGAAAGTTAAAGCACAAGAGCAGAGGAAGAATGCTACAMCGAGCTTACCATCTTTCATCAAATTAGACTTGTGTTTATTCCCTTTGTCCTGACATTTTTGGTTCAAATGGATGCTTATCTGAAAAGTATGCACCTTAGGTTGTTTCTGAATTAAATGGAGTTAAGCATGCTTTGTACGTAAAAGCCTGGGTTTAGGTTTAAAAAGGCTGTTGGGTCCAAAACCTTTCATGTTGTGTCACTTCTCTGATTGCTGTATTTAGGRTTGAACTGCTAACAATTATTCTCAAGGGGTATTCCCTTCCTGGTAGGAGTGTGAAGTGTTTTTTGAAACAGCATAACTGCATTTTCAAGAACATCAGAGAACTCCAAAGAAACTTACCTGTCTTAATCCTCACTCAGTTCATCTTGGCTTTCACAACTGCAAATGCTTACCAAAAGCAAGTCCTCTGGAGTAGGAAGTTGCATGGAGCTGTCTCCTCCACCTGTCCAAATAACCAGTTATTAACTGGAATATGTTGGGTGCCAGAGCTGGGGAGGGTGCTGGTTCTGAAACCCCAAAACAGTTCTGGAATACTGGAAAAAGATGAGGTACTGGGTAGTCTGTTGCACCACACACCATACCACAACCCAATCAGGTTTCTTGGCACACAGACAAAAGCTRAACACTGACACAGCACAAGTAGAGCCAAAGGCTCCTCTCCTGTCACTGTTACAGTGGTGGAAGGGGTATTGCCTGTTGATAAAAACCTCTTTCCTTTATTACAGTAGCAATTGAAAGGAGCAGAGGACTGTTGCTTATTAATAGAAATTTCAGGGGTTTCACCRTGATTTTCTTCTACATTCTGTCCCTTTTACATACAAGACTTGGCTCTTTTATACTTGGTTCTTATGATAATTTTGGTCCAGTGTCTCTGGTTTAAAAAGCAGTAAGCAGTTTTATTCTTAATTGTCTTAAGCTGTCCCCTTCCTCCCTGGAAGGAAAGAATAGTATCATTTTAATGAGTTTGGACATRTTTTTACCATTTTTTTAATGTATACTCCTACTGTATACACATTAACCTGGTTAATGTGCATGTTTTGTAGTATCTCAGTCTTTTATGCTGAATATCTTGCTGGCATTCTAAAAAGAAATTTTCTAAAATTGCAACTCCTTGGAGAAATACTGTTGGAAGCAATAGCTCTAAGCAGTGGAGACTATTGTTTACTACTGCTCCTCTGAGGATCTTTTATTTCTAAAARTAAACATCATGCCAATATCAGCCCTGGAGTAGATTTCAAGCTTTAGCATTATAGTTGACACAGCAAATCAAACCTAGCTCACCTGAACAGTAAGTGATAAGGAGGTTATGTATGTTTTTCGGGTAAAAGTCCTATTTTACCAAAGGAAGATGGCTGGGAGTTTTACATGAAATACCACCATGTACCTGTATCTGAGGTTTCATTGGATGTGGACTTTCAGCTGTTCAGCCCATTAAGAGATTTAAATGTCTTATTAAAGCCTCTGTCTTGCCTTTTAATGAGTCTGTTGGCCTACACTTATTTCCTTTAATGCTTGTATCTAGCACCAAATAAAGAATCTTCCTTGATTTTCTAGGTGTCTTACACCAAATCCTATTTACTTGTACAAGCTTTATCTGTTGTGTGAATTCAACGGCATGACTATTAGGCAATTCACATAGAATTTACAGTTGCCCTACCTTATCCATTCTTTGCATTCTACTAGGTATGCTGTATGGCTCAAGAGTTCTCTTACGTCCAATCAAAAGTGAATGCCATAGAAGAACCTGATTATTCTGTGCAACTCATTTCCATTAAATTTTAGATGCTGAAAGAATTAACACTATAAATATCTCAAGAAATATATTGTAAATCCACAGAGTAAAAATAGTCTCATTTACTGTAGAACCCATGGCATACAGAACTTCAGTATAGCCAGCTGCTAAAGCTTAATTTTTCTTGCGTTTCTGTTCTTAGTGATACAACTTCCTGATTTTTCTGTTACCCTTTTTCCTCTAAAGTTCTAAATTTATATTCTCAAAGGCATAGTATTTCAGACAGCTGTTATAGCTGGAGTTTTTTCCTTGTTATAGTAGGGGRAAAAATGTGATTCAGGTTGGAAGAGGATGTTAAGACTCTCTGGGAGAGTTATGGGGAGGAACAGAAGAGAGTAGAATGGTGGCTGTAATCTAMCCTCATACCCCACCTTAGTCATTACCAAAGCCTGTTGCTTTCATTCCAGGAGAAAATATCTGGGACATGCCAAAGCCACAGTTGCATGCAGGGACTGAAGTGCCCTGTAAGGGGGAAAAAAAAGTCTGAGACCCCACAAAACACAATACAAGCAGTCCAGGCATTTTGTGTCACTCATTTTATTCACATGTATAAGTTGACACTACACTTTTATTACAGACAATAAGCATTTAAAACAAATACTGTTTAAAAACTTTAAAAAACACATATTGCTTCAAGCTTAGATGGTATTTCCCTATTGTTTTTAAAGTGAATTCRGTGCTAACAACAGCTGAGGCAGCTTCCCATTCACTTGTACCCCTAATTTCATAGGGCTACTGGCAATATCTCGAGTCAGGCTCAATTTATGGCTTTGCTGCTGAGTGCACTAACTGAGCTGGAAAATAAACCGGACCATCCAGGTTACCACACTTAGGCCCTCGGATTGCTAGCATTTGGTTCCTATCACAGTAAAAAAAAAAAAAAAAAAAAAAAAAAAGAGGCCTTTATAGTTTAGTGACACTACATTATACCTTAAAAAATAAGAACAGATGCACTTGCCTGTGTGCTAAAAATTCAGTTTAAATGTGCATGTGCTACCTGGATAAAATTCTTACCAGAAATTCAACTCTGTCCCTCAGTTTTGTTAAGGTTGGCTCTAAGTTTGGCTATCACCTTGACTATCTCAGCTTCCTGTGGAAAAGTCTGTATTTCATAGTTGCAAAGATGTGACAGCAGTGACTGAACAGGCATGCTACTGTATTTTACAGGACGTTCTTACGCAGTATCCATAATAACATTTTACACTGTAAACACTAGTCTCCACAAYACTATAGTTAAATTGCAGCATTACACATTGTAGAATTCTTGCTTCACTTAGCTAAGTACTTTCAGAAACATAAAGGAATAAACAGYAATTTTAATGAAGACTTTGGACAATTGATTATTTACTATGTTCTTGCCAAAAAGTTCTACTTCTAAAACRGGAGTGAGAAGTGTTCACCAGATGGCTGAATCCAAGAATCCATGCAAGACAGAGTTCAGAAATTCCTTAACTGATAGGGATTCATTCGCTAGGTTTTCTACTTTTTAGTGAGTCCAATTTGAAGCAAAATGGTCACCTCCGTTAGGAATCTATGGAATACAGTTAAAGCTTTTACRTCTGAAAAGTTCTGCTTTACAATTCAAGTGCTTTTCATTTGTTAACATCAAAATACCAGCAGTTTTCCAGACCAAATACTTGACATGTAGAGCTTGCAGTGATCAGAACTATACAATTTAATATAGTCTAAGCACAATAGTAGCTTTTTAGTCAAGTAATGCCCAAATGGAGGAAGGCTACCTGATTTGCAGAATCATTTACCCCTTACTTCAGGCATTGTATTACTTAAACCCAGATAGTACCAACATAGCACCCAGGATTGTTTTAGCTACAGACCATTTGGAAAAGCACTATGACTCACAAGACCTTCCTAGTGTCTCTGCTGTCTTCTAGTTAATAGTCTTTGTGGGGAMCAGCTCTTGACCAGACAAGGATTAGGTACAGATGATTTCCTTAGTACACAGCAGCCTTGATGCTGTTGAAAATTCTCATGCTCTGTTGAACACCTGAGCAGGCCTGTTGGAGATGTTTTAAGTTTGGTTCCCAGTATCCAAGGCAGAAGACAATTAAGCCTCCTATAATTATTGAAAACACCAACACCTTAATGGGAGATACATCCTATGCATACATGGGTACTTAAGGCAGGCACACAGTCATCATCCTGGCTCCTCCATTCTCTGTGGGAAGAGAGAACTGTAGAAGCTGTCTTTGAAAGCGTGGCAAGATGAGTCCTGCCCTACACAATCAASGAAACTGTTAAATGTGACAAAATGCACTGAGGGCACAGTCCATCTGCTGTAGTTACATAAAGCCTACAAAGCCTGTGGGCAGCAGGAAYAGGCGAGTTTTTATTGAATAAGGCTGTTAAACCCTACTGAGTTGGTGCTTCAACACTGTTCAAAGCTGGGGTGGCTTCTGTAATTGAAACAGCATCAGAAGCAAATTAAGAATATTTACAGCAGCTATTTAAAGAGGAAAACACAACATAGAAGGAAACTAAAAGAATTTCATACGGAGTAAAGGCATCCTCTGGAATAGTTTTCCCCRGTTTTGGGCATTGTTCTAAAGTTTCAGGAAGTTCTAGCGTGTGGTTGGTGTAGCAGTCKTAAGACCGGGATTTTGCTGTGTACAAAACAGTCTAAATCATACTGTGCATTCCCAGACTTAAAAGCTGTAAGATCTTWAATAGGTAGCCTTCAACAAGAGTTGTCTGTATTTTTATAGCTTTATGCTTAAAAGGCAGGTAAAAAAAAAAATCAGACTGTAGATTCATGGATTCTAGGACATCTTAACGAAGTTAAAATTGTGAGTAATGAGACCTTTAGTGATGTGATAGAATTGACACTAGGAGGCAGCAATGCTTGGACCCTTGGCACAATTACTTCAAGAACACAATCAGACATTTCACTAAGCATGTATCCTCTGTGTTGCAACAGTAATTCTAGAGCCCTGCTTACACTGAGACTGTGGAATGAAGCTAAAACTAGTGCAGGTTTCTGCTGCAGAAGTGCAAGTATGCGTCCTGTGGGAAAGTGTCCAGCCTGTAAAACACAAGCTTCAAAACAATTAAACCGAGATAACCAACATATGTAACTATGAACCACACATCTGAACAAAACTTTGAAGCTCACAACTACAGCAATAATCTGCCTAAAGCRTAGTTAGCAAACTGAAAAAAGGATAATTTACAGCCACCTGAGGGAAACAAAACCACCAAGGATATCACAATGACTGTCATACTATGTAGAATTAGGACCTACAAAACAAAAGTGTTCAAACTTCATTACATTTTGTTTACTAAAGGATATACCCCTCCATCTTTCCCTAGCCCTTACTCTGTCMCCACCCCCTATAAATGAGGGGTTCTGCACCAATTTTGAGAGGCAGAAAGCTGCTAGGACCTCATCTACAGGTTTTGTCAACACAGTTTTCAAGTTTAAACTCTTTAACAATATACTTGTATAATATCTCCAAGTGGAATGCTATTGCACTCTGACCCCCACTGAGCATAATAGATACTCTGAAGTGTTAAAAGTAGACCTCACCAGAAAGGAGCCAGCCCTCTCCTTCAATAAATGCATTTACATGATTAAGTACAGACTATATGTGACCACAAGGTTAGTACAGTGGTACAAGTCTATATTGGTAGAACAAGTAACTGCTTATTGAGTGGCAGCTATCAGATAATGATTGTCTACATTAGTTATTTGGTACAACAGGAACAGCTACAGAAAAATAATCCTGTAGCTGCTTCTTGCCCTGAAAATGAGCKTCTATTCTAATGACCTTAGAAACAGCGATAAAAGTTAACATCAGTGGATTCACTAATCAAACAAGGTTGGTTTTTGTTTGGGGAGGGGCGGTTGTAGTAATTTTTAAAGTTTCTATATACAGACTATTCTTGRTATTTGCCTGCCTAAAGTATCTGTATTTATTAGTGCTGATTACCAGACACTGATTTCCCGTTGCCCATCTTCATATACTTATTYTGGTAAAAGTGTCACATCAAATAGTATTATAAATACAAAGGCACCTCCATCACTCTTTTAAAGTCTTTCCCCAACACCGACTCCCCATGATTTGTATTTTAAATAAGGGAAAACATTACTTGTAACCATGATCAGAAAAATATTTGCTTTGACTCCCTGTATGCTAAGGTTCCCCCTCCCACCATCAAACAAACTAACTGAAGCATTAGAAAAATTCCCAAAAGGGGAATTGTTTAAAAGTTTGGGTTGTTATATCTAAAAGCCTCTTCAAATGTTATGGCTCCAAGGATACACCCCACTGTGAGGTAGGTAGCCAAGATAAAAACATTGTAACAAATACTTTAACAGCTGGAAACTCCCTATAAAAACCTTGCATAAGTAGTTTGGTTCCTTGCACTAGTGTCCTGATAAGYGAAACTCCTTCTGAGGATGCCTAAGGGAATCCAGGTTCAGAGAGCTCTTGCTGAGTAGCATCTCATGTACTCTGTCATCCAAGGGTTATCTGCTGGGGAAGGCTTTGTTCGCCAGGTGCTTTCTGCCTCTGCTGATCGCACTCGTCTCTGAGAAAGTTTCCTCTTCTCTACTTGTCTCCTGTTCTTCGCTCGTAGAGCAGATTCATGGATCTAAAAGAAAGAGTTAGTATTACTATTCCTTATTAGAAGGAAAATGGCAAGGAACCCCTCAAGAATGACAAGGATTGTTTTTTCTTTGTCCCAGGCCCCATCCTTAAGGAACAGAGATTGTGAACAAGGTTATATTTTCTTCTGTAATTTGTACTCCTAACTGAAGCACAGATTTTTTTTTTTTCTGTGTAAAGTACTTCAAATTCTGTTTTGCATTCTTTGACACTTTGAACTATTAAACGATTCCAAAAATCCCAAATGTTTCGTAGTCTTATTCAGATATATTCTAAACCCTTCAATTCTCTATTTCTGWCATTTAAAATCCTAAACACCCCTCAATGTGCCCAAGCATCCCTTAAAACCTAAGGCGTATTAGTGAGACCAAACCCTAGAGATTCCTTACCAGAGACTAAAGATCTTAATTTTAAACATGCTGCTGAATACAGAATTACATACATTTTTTATATTAATAAATTATCATAGTTCTCCCGGAAAATGTAATCTGAAGAGTAAGTTTCTATGTTTGCTTGCTTCTATCTCCAGATTGAAACCTCTGTCTCCCATCTTAATTAAAGGAAAGTAAACACCWTTCAGACATTCAAGAAAAAGTAACCTCACCAGGCAGTAAGTAGTCAGGTCATACCTAAAATATCCTTAATGACAAATGCYATATGATTGGGAGTGTTTCAGAAATGTTCTGCCATACAGTTCAGACTCAAAAGCTGAGCTGAGGTGTTCTGTTACTGTTTCTAGCATTAGAAATGTTAGAAGTCTAAGATAAAGTATAAAGGTATCTGCTCAAGTCAGGCTTCAGCCTCTTCTAGGCTTCAACACAAAGCACCACTCAACTATTTTGAGCACTGACCAAAGCTTATCAATTCAGCATTAGTGTCCATTATCAGGAAAGGCAGCTTCTTTCCAAAGTTGCAAGCCCCAAAGTTTCTCATTTTGCTCAGAGAGTTGAGCTGTCCAGGAAGGAAAAGACTGGGCTTCAAACCTGTACCAAAACAGCCCATCAAGGGCTAGCTCTGTCTTGCACATTCATGACCACCCACCACTCAATCCTCAGGTACCTTGTGTTGTAGATTCAAACTCTACATTGATGGTAAGAGAAGGGGAAGATCCTGGCAGGGACACATTTATGGTTATGTTTTACCAGCCTAGGAGAGTTATAAGGAAGGAAGAAGTGAATCTGTTGTAACACTCCCTTGCTGTCTCTAGACCAGGAAACAGAGCCCTAGTGCAGCAGAATCCTGGTGCCCTCCATGACCACATGAATTTAATTTGGGCTATTTTGGTAATATTTTCACCAGCCCTGTAATCCATCAGCCATCTGATAGACCATTCTGCTGCAAGCAGCATTTCCTACTGGCAACRCACCAGAACAGGCTGCTAGACAAGRCATTTTAGCAGAAGAGCATTTGTACTGTCTCAGTGAGGCTCCTAGTCTAGAAAGTACCCCCGCAAAAWGTCACTCTTTCACAGCACAAGCGCTACCCCAGTGTTTATGTACCTGCYTGGTGCTAATGGCCTGCTTTTCTCTTGTTTTCTTGATGCTCAGAATGCAGAAATACATTTGTAACAGCTGAGTTTGCTGGTAACACTGTAACAGCCAGAAACACCACAGCCACGGTTCAATTACAAGTTGAAAGCCTTAGTCAAACATGGGAAGTTTCTAAATCTACTAACAGTAAAGAGCCCTTTTGTTTGAATATCTCAGAACWCTTCAGAGTTTTTAAAATTTACTGCTAGAATCTCCATGCATTCAAATAAAGGGACTCCTGAGAAGTTTTACCTAAATATTAAGACACTAGATATCTAGGCACTATGTAGTCACTGCCTTTTCATGAAACAGAAGCTTTTACTTACTTCATTCACTGAAGCAGAAGCACAGACATTGTGAGTTTTCTGGCTTCCAGTATCCGTCTGTCTTTCTCCCCACCCATACAGGGCAAATGGATGTTTATTCTCCTTTGGTGCATCTGTCCTTTGGGGACTTTTGGCTGTTTTTCGATCATTACGACTGGACAAGGCACTTCGACTTGGACGTCGTCCTGTACGGCTGGTTTTGTCTGTTTCCTTTACAGAAGTGTGCTCTACAGTTTTCTCTTGCTCTTCCTTCTCCTGCTTTTCTTGATCTTCTTTTTCTTTTTCTTTTTCTTTCTCTTTCTCTAAAGAAAAAGAAAAAGTTAAGCTTTAAGCTCCCAATAACAACATATTCATGTCTGATTTGCAGTCTCTYAATACATCACTGAAGCTGTGCTTTTTTTAGAAATGCAAGAAGTCACTACTCCCTTAGCAACAGACACATACCTTGCTTGAAGGTCTTCATTCTTTCTTTAGTGACTACAATACAGCTTTCACATACTTTAAAATGCCTTTCACTGGTGAGGTTACAGATAGAATACAGAATTTAAACATTGTTTCCAGTGATCTTTTGTGTTCACTATTTCATCCTTCCATCTCTCAGACAGCAAACAGATGGATTGCTGAATGCCACAGAGAGGCTGCTAGCCAGTCAGAGATGAAGTCTGATAAGAGTACATGTAATATTAAATCCCACATATTATCAGCTTCTGCTGAAAAAATGATTCACTTTCAAGCTCCCTGCTTATACATATATCTCTGATGTGGTTTTCTATTTATGGAGAAGAAGACAAAGTATGAAGCAACTATGAAGCAAAAATCTACAAAGTGGTAGTCATCACCCTTGCTACCTGTTCCATGAATTATGTTGCACATTTAAAGTACCACATTCTGCAGGCATTACTCTCCAAGGCTTATTTCTCCCACYCATTCAAGCCTTCCATATCAAGGGGCCAGCAACAGGCCTCCTCCTCCAGGCACTAGGTGTGGAGAGCAGGGTTTGTGAGGAAGAAKAAAGGCTGAATAACTGCAGTTTTAGATCATTGCTGAAGGCTGAATCAGTGTTACGTTAAATATTAATTAATAAAGACACAGAGGAAGAACTGTTCCATAAGATTTAGTCCTTTTGCACTATAGTGCTAGGGAAGAACCGGTTTTCCTTTATTTGTGGCACCAGTGAAGCCACACCTTGAATCTTATGTTCAGTTCTGGGTCCCTCCCTACAAGAAAGGTACTGAGGTACAGAAGCAAGTCCAGAGAATGGCAACAGAGCTGRTGAAGGGTCTGGAGCACATGTCCTGTAGGGAACMGCTGAGGGARCTGGAGTTGCTTAGCCTGGAGAGAAGGAAGCTCAGTGGAGACCTTACCACTCTCTACAACCACYTGAAAGGAGGCTGTRGCAAGATGGGGTTCAATATGTTCTCCCAGGTAAGCAGTGAAAAGACAACAAGAAATGGCCTCAAGTTGCATCATGGGAAGTTTACATTMTATACAAGGAAAAATGTCTTCACCAGAAGTGTGGTCAGGAACTGCCCMGGGAAGTGGGCAGTCCCCCTGGGTGGAGGTATTTAAAGAYGTGTAGATCAATCATTKTGGGACATGGTTTAATGGTGGATTYGGCAGTGCTGGGTTAATGGCTGGATTCAATTTGTAAGGTTTTTTCCAACCTAAAAAATTCCATTGCTCTATAAGGARCAAATTAATCAAATGTGCTGCTTACAGTACATTAAGTAAAATACAACATCAAGAAAAAAGTAAATACAAAGAACCCTGTTTCCATTCTCCATCTTGCAAATCTTCAGCAGTAGGGTTAGGGCTAGCAGTAGTGCGGACAAACTGGAAGTATGTGCTAGACATTTGAACAAAGTCCCTAAACGTTGTGGGCAGGCACAAGCAGACATCACTAYCTGACATCTCCATGATTTTTAGGCCAGCCATGCCTTTCATGCATAAGGCAACTAAAGCCTTTTATTCACCTAAGCGCCCACTTGTAACCAATTCCCTTCAAGTGTCCAACTCTGACCATTAGATGTTGTTTTTTGGTAAACACACACTGTGATCACTCAGACTCTGCTGACRCAAACACATCAAATGTGCAAGTGTTCTACCACATCATCTATTTCTGTTTCTGGTAAGGACCAGCTCCAAGCCACCTCTTTTCCAAGTCTCAGCGCTTTCAGCCACCACCAGCACACGCTGGAATACTCAGAAGGAATTCCTTCACTGCCATAGAGAGTTGACCTGGCTTAGGGCTTGCTTACTTATTGACAGGTTGACCATGGAAAACCAGTGCAATTTTTACCCAAGTGTCTTCACCATCAAAAGCAGAAGGGCTTGCCAATCCTGTGACAAAAGAGTGACTATTCCTGCTAGCTGCTATTATTTCAAGCACATACCTGCCCACTCTGATGCTGCTTTAATTTCAATCCTGCTTCTATCCAGTTCTGATGAAATAGGAGTTACCAGCCTGGCACACCGGTTAGGCTCCCATTTACTCTTGCACTCACTTCAGACTTGCAGGGTAAAGATACCAAGGCTTGTTCCATGCCCCAGAACTGCCCTAAGACAAGTCTTATGATCTCATTCTAGCTGTTAGCCTTGCCAGCACACTTTCTGCTTGCTGCCAGCCAGCACAGGGGCTCTGGTGCTGGGCACTGCTCAGGTTTGCCTATACCCATCTTCCAAGCTGTGCAGGTGAAGCATCCAGCTGCAGCTGATACTGTGTGGTACAGCTTAGTATTTGGTCAAGAGTGGGCAGCAATGTTAAAGTATTYAGAGCTGTATTTGTTAAGAATTCAGTTGACTAACCCCACAAAACAGAAAAAAAAATTTAAAAAAAAAAAAATCAAGGCCAAAGTAGTAGTATATTGAGAGCAAAAATGGCCAGATGAATTTTACATACCTAAAAATTGGCTCGACACAGTTTCAGTTACTGTAGCCAAGGCTGGATAAAATACAGCAGCAGTGACCTCAGCGTGATGTAAGAACCTTGTTCTGCGCACTGTCCTGAGCTCTGGGACACACAGCTTCACCTYTGAAATAAGGCAGCTCATTCATTATGGCTGCACACAGGCAGCAYAGAGCTATCCCCTTACAAAATATTATCTGAGCATCTCCCTACACAGCCATTCTGAAGGAGGGACTGCCAAGGTCCATTATCAGAAGGAAGTGCTGTTTTGAGAAAATGAAACACTGAACAGGAACATATTGCTGTCAGTTCCACAACAGGAGTGCTTTCATTTTGGAAAGCTGTTCCACCCTCCATTCAAGGGAAAATGGCATCTTCCTTCTCTGCAAAGGAGGATGGAGCAACACTGACTTCATTTACAGCAGAAGTGGCATTTAGAGACGTAAAAATACAGGAAAGTGGGGGCTCTGCAATTACTTGGGTAGTTTAGCTTTTAAAAAATAAGGCAACAGTTTATCACTGGGGATGCTTGTCACTAGGATATAGCTCCAGCTGGTCCAGAAATGATTGAGCCAGCTTGTCCAAAAATAGCAATACAAGCATATGGGTGAATGGCATGCAGAGCCCTGTGCAGCCTCACAGCAAACGCTGTGTGCCCCAGTGCACTGCAGTGCTTATGAGAACCTGCTATTAGAGCAGGTATTTCCAAAACTCGCTCCTGCAGTGCATTGACACACAGCTCAGCTGGTGAAGGCACAAGATCTCTAACCATCATTTCAGCCTTTTATTTAAAACTACAGTTTATATCCAAGCCATTTTTCTAGGCAACATTTTCACAGGAAGTCAGAAAAGCAGCAGTTGACAGCAGGACTTAGACCCAGCTGCTCAGGGAGTCCAGGCACCAGCATCACCTCCCCATCTTCTCCTTCCCATGCAGGGCACCAGCTGCAGCAGACACAGGAAACTCAGAACTGACTGGCTTGCAGCATTACAGGGATTAGGCAGGAGAGAGGAAAAGCTGGAAACATTTAAAACTGCATCATGGATGCTAAGCAGAACACACTGGATGGACAGGAGGGGATTAAGTGCTTAACAGGCAGAACGAATCTGTCAGGCCCACCCAACACGGCTGTTGCAAGCTCCTGCCCAGGAGAGGTCACTTAAATCCAGCTGCATCGCCCTGCTCGAGTCACAGCTTCGCTCCTGGCTCAAGCAGGAACAGCTCCAGTGGAGCCACTCTCTCGACAGCACTGCACGTCCCGGGGAGCAGACAGGACCCCCATTTCAAAGGCTCTGCTGACTTACTATGAGTGCCAACAGCCTTCTGATTAGATCCACAGGCCAGGTCTTAGGGCTCAGTGGTATTATCTCTATTATCTCATATGGAGATGTTGGCTCCTTACAACACTACCTCAGAATCGGGAGAAGCGCTTTGTGCTTGAATTGCTGCAGGCAGAACTCGAAGTTTCCTGCTTTCGTACCAACATCTCCCCGAATGCGGCGGATCTCCCACACCTCTTGAAGGGGCTATAGAACCAGTTGTGGCATCAACAAAATACAGCTGGGAAGAAAGTATGTAACTACAGATGAAACAGATTGCAACATAATTTCTTCAAGGCAGACCTTGAGKGTGGCAATAATGAAGATAGCAGCCATGCAGCAGCTCAGAGTTAGATTAGATTCTCAGATACTTCATCTGCAGCAGAGCTCAGAAAGTAATTACTGGATTGGCTTGATAGTAAAGCTTGTTTCCAAAAAAAAAAAAAAAAAAAAAAAAAAAGTTTAAAAAAAAAAAAAAAAAAAAAAATTGGAGCAACTTTAAATAGAAGTACTGTAACCCCCTGAATTGACACCCTTGCCTTCTTCCCCAACACAAGCTGCTCCTTCCCATATCCGTAGGCCAGCAAATGCATCTGCAATACAATGACAGACAAGAAAAGGGGACAAGTTTGAAACTRGATCTTCTGTTTAGTTCCACTAATCCCAATCAGTCACTTTCCAAATACTGTTRACTCAACTCCTTTGATGGCAGCTTGTCACTGTTCTCACTTAAGACCACTGCACAGAAGTGCTGAAGGCAAAATGGCAATGAGGATTGAAAGACGCCTTCATCCCGCATGTGTGTGCAGCAGTGTCATTTCACAAGCAACAGGTCTGACAGCAGCACTGCTGCCAAGAGTGCCTGTCCTCTGCTTATCACCCACTGGGTTCTGTTGACAGCTTTGAGGATGTGTCTACACCGTAACTACACCAGTTGATTAAGGTCAAGATTTTGTTGGATTATGTTTAAAGCACATGGGCATGTTCGCAGAACAATCCCACAAACAGCTGCATCAAGTGGAGGGCCAGAAGGAATTAACCCAAAGTTGCCTCTGAGCACACCTTGGTATCACTCAGCCATAGCCTGCAGTGCAAGGYACAGTGACAAAGCCCCTTTGTCCCTCGTGTCACCCCAGGGGTTCACTCTGGTACTGCTTTAGACTAACACCATTGAACCTTAAAGCCCAAGCTGCCTCCATCCACTTTCTCAGAAGCATTCACAAACTTGTACAAGCACACAGAGGCTCATCTCAATGAGAAGAAAGAAGAAAGCAGGGCCACACATGTCATCATGAATTGTTTTTAGCGCAGATATTTAACAACGTTAATGCTGGCCAGCCATACTTGGCAGCAAACACTGTCAATACYGCTCAGGCAAAAATCAGATTCCCCACAAAACAGCAGGAAGCAGCAGTAGCCAGGTAACAGCTAGGATGCTCCAGCATGTGAGTGGATGTCAGATTCAGAAGACAAAAGATGTCATCAACATCAGCACACTCTGCTACCCCCACAGCACTTCAGTGTAATTAAGTTCTTCCAGAGTAAAAAAAAAAAAAAAAAAAAAAAAAAAAAAAATTGTGAAAGGCAGCTTAATAGTAGAAGCAGTAGAGTGGTAGTTTCTATGTTATCTCCTCCACATGCTTTAATTAGCCAGCCACTAGGCAGAAGAAAAATACATCCTTWTAATTGTCCAGCACTGAATCAGTCACTGGCTTATATATTAGTATGAACATTAAGATATAATAAATATCCGCTGTATCCAGCTGCCTAAGTGGAGCAGCTTTCAGTCCTTTCGCTAAGGGCTTAGCAAAGCTCTTAAATACGTGCAGAACTTAAAAAATGTTTATCCAAAGCCATTTGGCAAAGAMGTGAATGTTAAGGACAGATTTTTCTCCCACTTTACATATAAAAAACCAAGGACCTAGCAGAACATCAGGCATTCCCCYACAGCATCCATGGAAAAGTTGTATCAGCTACGGAAGCACAATTGCCCTAAACCCTGCTGCCTGGTAGGCCACTGCTTCTCCAAGTCCSTCTCCACTGATACTGGACTGAGGACTCAACTGTGCATACTCTGGGTGGTCACACGGGCCATCACTAGCCACAGAAAATGCCTGCACAGCTAGCAAGCTTTTATTCCCTAASAAATCCCAACCAGAACCAGGCCACCAAATAACTCCAGCTGGATCTTTCCCTTAAGAGGAGTCAGGGAGGGTATCAGGGAGCAGGCTAAGGAGTGACCAGAGCACCCTGGCCAGCAGTCTCCAGCCTTGGCAACTGCCAGTGCCACTAGACTGYGGCAGATTTACATGTGCTATCCACAGGCTCAACGAGAAGAATGAAAACAAATTGGTGTCCCTACCACAACTGCCCTAGATTTGCACRTGTTCAAACTACATCTGAAAAGCTGGGAATACCAAGGACTTCGTCCCGTTTGACAGCTTCCACCTCCTCTCATTAAAAGCCAAGCTTTTAGACAGCATTACCTTTTCCCATGCAGCCACTCCCTGATCTTTTGCAATTCCTTAGTGCTTCTTCTCACTGAGTTACTGTGAACTCCTTCCACACCTACTCCTGGCCTACCCTCCTCAAGGAAGGAAGAAAGTAAGATAAGGCCCACTAATACTTTGTTACACACTGGTGAGCTGCGGTGCTTCCATCCCTGCACAGCTGTTGTGGTTTAACCTCAGCCAGCAACCAGGTATCACAGGGTCACACACTCCCTCCTCTGCAGTGGGATGGGAACAGGAATCGGAAAAACTCATGGGTTGGAATAAGAACATCACAGTAATTGAAATAAAGTAAAATGCAGTAATAGAAATGAAAAAGGAAGAATAAAACCCAAGAGAAACCAGTGGTGCACAGTTGGTGGCTTCTGGGCTGCTCCCCCTAGTTTACTGATGRGAATGTTCTGGCTGCGGAATATCCCTTTGGCCAGTTTGGGTCAGCTGTCCTGGTTGTGCTTCCTCCCACCTTCTTGAGCACCTAATCTCTGGCAGACCATGAGAAACTAAAATCCTTGATTTAGAGTCAACACTGCCAAGCAACTACTAAAAACATCAGCATGTTATCAATATTACTTTCAAGCTGAATCCAACACACAGCACTGTACCAGCTACAAGGCATAAAATTATCATCCCTGCTGAAATCAGAACAGCAGCTTTGGGGAGATGAAGTGCATTACCCCAGCACCTGTGTGMATCCCCATATGAGGCCTTGGTACCAGACACCCCCAGCTCACTGCAGAACCCCACATCACTAATATGCTCTGAAACACCAAGCTTCTTGAACAGCTGACAGTGTGACTAGAGCTTTTGTGTAATATGGTATTCTTAAGGTCAGTAAATGTAGTTTAGTCTTGAATATCAGAATTCTGATCATTCTGGAAAGCTCAAGCCCCAAAGGGCATTGAATCAGATTAGTTTCCCCAYTCCAAACAAGCACATCTAACTCGAGGGGAAGAAAAATAAACACAAAATAAACACAAAACAAACAGGCAATATAAGGCTTAACTGAACAATTCTCAAGGATTTTCCCTGCTACGGTACAACAGCCAGCTTATTCAAGACATTTAAAACACCGATCAATGGCTGCCAGATACAGTATTCTGTTATTGAAGATGAGAAACCGTATCTTAGGGGATAAAAAAAAAATACCAACTTGGGAATCTTGAGAGTGTAACTATCTGCCCAACCACTGTGCGTAGTTACATCTTGAGACATCAGAGCAATTACTCCATGCTAAAAGAGAACAAAATGTTATCAACTCTGCATCTGTTCAGACTACAAAGTTGCCTGCACTCAGCTGCGAGCCCAAGATCAAACCTCAGGTGGCATTAAGCGTTCAGCCGAGACACATTACATGTGCAGACCCAAGAAAGCAATTGCGTTAAGTACCAGCCAGTGGCATACAGKCCAAGGTGCCGCTGCTTTTGCCGGAGAACCTGCTTATATAATTGCAGAGATGCTCGGCTYCCATGGCAACAGTTTACATAAGTGGCTGTGACTCAGGATGAGAGTTACCACCACTTGGCACTTTAAAGAGACACCTCCGATGCCGCAGCCATGGTTTCTCCGCAGGCCTAGCCAGGATCCGGCAGCGAGGCCCGGCTGACGAGCCGTTCCAYCCCCGGGCCATGTCCTGGGGGCGGGTGAGACGGGCCAGGCGGGGCCGGGTGCCCCCGCACGGTCACCCCGCGGGGTCCGAGCACCCCCGGCATCAGCCCCCACGCAGAGCCATCCCTGCCGAGCCCCGCGGCGAAGGGCAGGGCAGGGCGGCCCCACCGGACGGAGCGGAGCTCGGGCCGCACCGGACACACGTGTCCCCTCCCTCCGCCACCGCCGCGCTCCTTACCGGGGCTGGCCCGTCCCGCCTCGCTCGGCGCTGCCGCTCCCGCCGCCTCCTCCTCCTGCGCGGCCGCGGGGCTGCCGGCGCCCGGCGGCGAAGGGGAGCCGGCGGTGCTGCCGCCGCCGCTGCCGCTGTCCTGCTCCCAGCCGTCCCAGAGCCAGGGCCGGTGCGCCTGCTCCAGCAGCCGGCGGCTCAGGCGGTAGTGCAGCAGCTCCAGGTAGCAGGCGCCGCACGACTCCCACTTGGGCTCCTTGAAGCGCTTCATGTACTCCGTCTTGACGCGTCGCGCCGGCACCACCATGGCGGAATCGGGAGCGGGATCCGGGAGCCGCAGTCGGGAGCGGGAGCCGGGAGCCGCCGGCCGAGCCCGCCCCCTCCCGCTGCAACGTTTAAATCCAAACAGCGGTGTCCGGGCCCGCCCCCGCCCGCCCAGCGAGGGGAGGGATGCCTGGAGCGGGGGGACAGGGGCATGAGGCACAGCGGAAGGGATGGGATAGAGTGAAAATTAAATGAAGTTAAATATAGAATAAAATAAATTATAAATACACCAAAGCACCTCAGTCCTGGGCCCAGCAGTAGGGGAGCGGGAGCCCGGGTGATACCTGCACCAAGTGAGGCTCYGGTAAAGCCGCCTCGCCGCCCGGCTGAGGGGAAGCCTGGAGCTGCGCGGCGCCTATCGGGGCACGGTGAAACCCMGCGGGTCCGTGCAGTGCGGCAGAACTGGGGCAGCAGCAGCAGCAGTCTTCCGTGCGCGGCACCCCGGGGGAGCTGCTGCCTTTCCTGCCCCTTCTGCAGGGAGACCGCAAGGATGGGCAGCAGCCGGGGGCCCGCCGGAGGGACACGGACGCCGCTGCAGCTACAGGAACCCCTCTCCATTTTGTTCTAATCTGCTTTAAAAACCTGTCTCTAGWGAGAGCCAGAGCAGGATTCGCCTAATCCAGCCCCGCGCTGGGCGGTCGCCGTCTCTTGGGATACGAAGCGCTTTAGAGACTAATGCAGAAAGCGGGGCGGCCTCTACAGSCGCCCTCCTGCCTGCCCGCACACGGACAGGCAGCCTCGGCTCTTCAGCGGCTTCTGGATATTTCCTTCACTCACACACCGTATTTAGGGCATCGCAGCGAACCATGCCCCTGTGGGRCACGACTGTCCTTGGAAAGCGTTGCTGCAGAGCCTTTGCCACAGCATCGCGCACACTTCACAGCCCCCCTCTGGGAGGGGACAGCGTGATCCYCCCGCCCATCCCCGCCCGCTGGCCCACGGGCTGCAAGCGCCCTATTTTGGACACCTGCAAACCTGACTCCCCTTGCCTTGCGCAGACTCTGCACACAGACGCTCCGGCCTCGCTGCCAGCCCCCGCTCCGACACACGGGGGCACTGACGGATTTGCAGAAACCGTTCTAGGAAACGGCTTTTTTTTTATTTTCTCCCTTTTTTTTTTTTTTTTTTTTTTTTTTTTTTTTTTTTTTTNTTTTATTTTTTTTTAATTTTACTAGTAAGGAAGCAAACAGTATTTTTCCTTGCCTTGCCCTGCGCCTCCCCTGACTGACACAAATGAAAAAAACACAAGCTGTCACAGGTACCCGGGATGCTAAAGGCTGGCCCAGACTCTCCCAGTGTAACAAAAGTGCTGGTGGCTTTAAGGTGAGGGGGCGGGTGTTACACACAGCACCTCTGCCTGCRCGGCGGAGTGATGCAATCCTCGACACAGCTGGCACAACCAAATTGACTTAGTTTAATCGATGCTTAGATCGAGCAGAATTTAGCTCTGTTTTTGCGTGGGCTGGCTGAGGCTTTGCAACCCCGTGGTGTCCAGGCATGAGTGAGAGGGACACAGATATTGCCCGACATTTGCAGAAGTACCTGGACATCTCTCTCCAGCCCTTGTAGTTATGTTAACATCCCGGTGACAGTAGAATATTGGGCAAAACCAGGAGGACCCTCTGCGATTCAGGAAAATGCAGTCAGGAGAGGCCAATTGCAGTGATATTCAGTGCCTGGTGCTGCAGGCAGGCACACTGTGCATCKGCATCCATAAACCTGTTAAGATCCATTTAAAAACCCATTATCACTTCCCCAGCTCTGCCTGCTGCTCTCAGGGGTGGGTGGTGATAGGACGGCCAGGGAGAGGAGCCCGGTAGTGTATTTCCTGGGAAGAGAGACACAGCAATAGCTCGACCGCCTCAAAAACGAAAGTGGAGCTGCTTCTGAGAGCTYCTTCTCTCCACGCTGCGACACACACGGTGCCCTGCACAAGCAGACATGCAGGCAGAGGCAGCATRTTCCCCCCACACCCACCCAGTACTATCCTGGATTATATTTGGGAGCTGCCTCGCTCATTTATTACAACTCCTGAGGCTCCAGTGGCATCTGTGCTGTCCCTGASGCCTTCTCCTTTTGCCCTTAATGGTCCCGCTGGGGTCCAGCCGTGTCCTCAGCACCACCTGCTGTAATGGAGGGCATTTCATGGAAATCAGCAAGGAACAATAGGTATCAAAACATCTGTAACTGAAGACAGCAGCAGTGTCAGGGCTGTCTGGAGAGGAGAGTAGATTGCTCCCCAATTAACCAGGACTCGGGGTTCTTACTCTGATACTCTGCTCAGTCTATACAAGCATTTGACATAAGTGGATTTTACATAAACAGACAAGGTCTGGGGTTTGCCAAATTTCCTTTCCTTCTATAAAATGTTATTTTGCACTAAATGTCATTTTGAACCCACCTGCACAGTTTTAGCTGGTCACTTGTGGTTATTAAAATGCTGGTGTTTTTTCCCACATATTTTATTACAATCTATCCTTTCCCAAAGAACTTCTGACCCCTGTTGTCTGGGTTTCAGCTGAGACAATTTTCTTCTTAGTAACTGGCACAGTGCTGTGTGTTGGACTCAGTATGAGAATAATATTGGTAATACGCTGATATTTTAGTTATTGACCAGTAGTGCTTACTCTAAATCAAGGCCTTTTCAGTCTCCCATGCTCTGCCAGGGAGCAGGTGCACCAGAAGCCAGGAGGAGGCACAGCCAGGACAGCTGACCCAAACYGGCCAAAGGGATACTCCATACCACAGAACATCATGCCCAGTAAATAAACWGRKTGGGAGTTGCCCAGGAGCCACTGAMTGCTGYTCAGGARCAGGCTGGGCWTCACTCCRTGGCTGGTGAGCAATTTTATTGTGCAGCACTGTTTTTTCTTGGGTATGCTTCTCTCTTCCTCTCATTTTTATTACTATCATTATATGTTATTATTGTTATTACTGTAATTGGTATTATTATATATTACTTAATTTCAGTTGTTGAGCTGTTCTTATCTCACCCCACGAGTTTCACCAGTTCTTTTCTCCTGATTCTCCTCTCCATCCTACCAGGGGGTGAGGGGAGTGAGTAAGCAACTGCATGGTACTCAGTTGCCAGCTGGGGTTGAACCACAGCACCAGTTTAAGAAGACATAGCTGCATCAAAGATACATGGATACTCTCTGATGGCTTCTCTATCAGGAATGGATCACCTTTTGCAGAACCAAACCTCTCCTAAGTGCTCATAAACCCACTGCCCAGTCATTAATCTGTGTCTCCTTCATCACACAGGAAATGCCAGTATGACAAGCTCTGGATCCTGACACACAGTCTGTGAATTCCCATTTTCTGCAGTTTTCTCCCTAAACTCTGCACTCTTCAGAGGAGGCACCTAATCTTCACAGCAGCCTGCAAGGTGTCAATGCTTCATGAGTAAGAGTATTGTCAGTAGCTGCCTCCACCCCTCCTCTCCTTTGTACCTCACAGGCTTTAGTACTCTTGCTGACATGAAAATGAGCACCTAGCCTGTGTGCTATGAGGTGAGCTGCACCTTCTCACCCCTCCTCTCAAGTTTCACTTTGCAGTGCAACCCTCCCATCCAACAGGCTGCACGTACATCCCACAGCCTGGGGAAGGGGCAGCAGCAAGGCTTGGAAAGCAACTGGGGAATGACTCGTGTAGGAAAACTGCAACAGAAGTGTGCAGAGACAGCCAGCAGCATTGATGSTGTGATTCACACATTACCTGAAGCTGATGCCAGCAGAAGACTGAATGTAGATGTCAGGCACTTTCCCCGTGCCCTGCTACAATCTAACCTTGACATGCACAGTGCAACCGCCAGGCAACGGGGTCTGACATCCCAAACCARCCCCAGAGACATTTGGCAGCTCTGGGGCAGGATGACGAGACTGTCCTGGGTGAAGAACAACTCTTCCCTCACCCCTCCAGCTACAGCCAAGCAGCTCTGTGTGTGCCAGACAAGAATCATTCCCCGTCCTCGACACAGCAGCTCTGCATATTCTCAGTGTAGCTGTATAAACATTATTATTAATTTAATCCTAATGAGTTTTGGCTTCAATACCTCATGGCAGAGGCTTCCATGTACTGAGAATAGCCAGYTATTAAATGATTCCTAAATGAGGAAGTACAATATTTATGAGGCTGATACTAACATTAGAATTTCCTCCCTTGCATACTTTGCTGCACTTTTGCCTTCATTAAAAAATGAAATGAAGACACCATTTGAATCATAACACCGTAATTCTAAACATGTGTTTTTCTCTTAAAATACCTTTTCCCTGAGGATCTTATTTATGCCTCTTAATCCTTATTACTGCTTTTCTGCATGAAGAAACCAGGTGGCCAGGCAGGTCAAGAGCTTCTAACCAGATCCATGACAGATGACTGATTGATGAMAAAGCCCAGGAGTCCCAGTTTCCTCCACTGCCTCCATTTGAATGGGAGCACCATTCTCCTTAGGGAGTGCAGCAGCCTGGGCTGGGAAACAGCCTTATTATTTCTGTCTGACATAAGTGCAGTAACGTCAACAGCAGTGAGATAGCCTGATTTTTATGCAAAAAGTAGCAGGTAATGAAAAATGAGCATGGATGYTATTTTACAAAATGTGGTGCAGAAAAACACAGGGTAATCACGTGGGTAATTTACACATGGTTTTGTCTTGCAGTCTTTTGCTCTTGCACCTCTCTCTAGCTCCAGCCAATAAGGGGGAATAGTGGACAGTTTATACACAGGATGAGTGGAAAAATTACATGTCAACACATCTTTCAGATCCACAGACTTGTCTTCCAGCTGAATCAGGAACTGTCTGAATCTGAAGCTGGGCTGCTGAGTTTGCTTGGATAAAGTCTGGAGGAGAGAGAGATCAGGGAAAAGAAATAAGATGTTTCTCAAAGAGCAATGCATTTTTAAAGTATTTGACAGCATAAAATCCAAATCAGGGGGAAAATTTTGCCAGATGGGGGGAAAAAACCCACAGTATTCCTAGCCTTGTAAAACTCTGCTTTCACCTAGATCAGTGAATCTTTGCCAAATACTGGGGGTAGCTGTCCAACCACTTCAGACAACAAGCCATCACGCTGTTAATGGTAGCCTGGTTAATCCTGCAGATGCAGGTTCTTTGGTTTCATGGGTTATCCTTTTTAGGTCTGCACCAGCTGCCCACAGGGTAACACTGTCATGGGAGAAGGATCACTTCAAATGCTCTTAGGGGTAGGTTAGTCAGCAGTACTGCACTTGGCTGCAGAAGTCTCCCAGAAATGTCTGATGCTGGTATCCAGAGCTCTGGGAAACTTGACCATGGCCATCGTGAGTTACAACCTGTTGGGRAAGCCCTGCAACCCCTCTTTTGGCAGCTCTGATCACAAATCCTGTTATTTGTGCAAATCTCAYGTTTTTCTTGGAGAAACTTGAATCTTTTCTGGCATCAAAGCTGAGTGGCTGTGCCTCCAGGYACCCACAGCAGCACAGCTCGCAGCAACCTTAGCAGCTCCTCTGAGTCTTGTCAAAAGTCTGTGCTCTCCATCCACCTTTCTAAAAGATKAAATAAAAGATGTTGCTCCTTGGGTTGGGTGCTAGGAATGTGGCCAGGAACAGGCAGAGACATTTCCCACTGCTGAGTGTCTTCTGGTTGATTGCTGCATTTCTGAGTCCTGGACTGGGCACCCAGCGAGGCTGGCTGTTCACCACATGGTGTGAACACAGCTCAGCTCCCAGTTTTTAATTATTAYAGTGGCAGAGAATGAAATCCACACTGGTATCAGTTCCCCTGAAAGAAAGGATAAACAGGGATTAAGGCAGCTCCCCATGTGGTGGGACCTCACTTCCAAAAAGTCATCAAGGCAGACCTGCATCATGCTCCGAGTGGTAGAGTCCAACACATTCACTTGAACATGCAAGACAYTGCCATGTTCATGGTCTCAGTCACACCTGCAGGATGCCACCTCCACGAGTCGAGGCACGAGGCAGCCTGAGTGCGCTCACTCAGGATGAGACAGGTGATGGAGAAGTGTCTGAGCTCACACACTTTCCTCCAGCCTTATCTCAAGCTCCTGTTGCTACACAAAGCTGTTCTCGGCTCATGCTCCCTTTCCTCTGGAGCTCCAAGGCAGCCATCTGGCCACTGCTCAGGATCATTTTTGCTGTTTTTTCTGCTCACATTCTTTTTCAATTCCAGACACATCTTCTTCTCTCCTTTTGGCCCTGGATGAYACCCAAAAGGCTGGTACAGCATTTGCCACAAGCAAGGCATTCAAAATCTCCAGCATTTAATGGCTACCTCTGAGAGCCCACCTGCCACTGAGAGAACACAAATTTTTGGGGTAAAACACAGATTGTAGCCTGCTCCCTATCTCACAGCAGTAAGGGAGCACTGCTGAAAAGATGAGCTCTGAAAGRTCAGTCCTTCAGACGATCACTGGGCTAGAGTCAGCCTATAGGTGGTGGGGACAGAAGCTGTTTCTATGGCTTTGGGATGTTTCTTCTAGCACAGGAACCTGCATGCCTCACAATTCCCCATATGGTGGCCCAGTGCCAGTCCTGCACCTGACAGCATCCTGCACAATGAYTGATCTGTTTCCCAAGCAGTAAACTGATGAGTAATAACAAATTATCTGCAGAAAATAATTTAATGCTTGAAAAAAACTTCAGAATTTGCAATGAGGAGGCTTGGGAACAAGGCCAGCTCAAGTTCTTATTTCTAAATCTGTTTTCAAACAAATTATTGGCAGCTCAGTGCTGACTCTGGGCTGATTACTCTGTCAGTTCATGAAAACTCTGTAACCAAATCACATTGATCCTCCCCCTGTAAACAAGTTGGTCTTCAATACAAAAAAAAACCTTCATCCCAACCTAAACTCCCTTTAAGGATTTCAGTGCCATGACCATGGGCTTTGAGATCGTTCACTGAAGGTTGCCACAGCTCTCTCACTTTTTTCTGAAGCATCTCTAGCACCAGTTCAGAAAAACGAGTATATTAAAAGTTCTTCTCCAGACCACRTAGAGAAGTAGCCCCAAAGGCCCCCCCGGCTCCTGATGAGGAATGGGGTGGTGGAAGATGCCATGATGGGGACAAGAGGAAGACTATGCAGGGAGCTTCCAAGAAGGGTTTGCCTGCTGGCGGCAGTGCCCTGCGGATGAGCAGGAACTCCCAGCCTCTTGGTGAGACAGTGCTACACCCTGCCAAGATCCAGTCCCGAATAAAGCCAGTCAARGGCTCAGCTCTGAACAGGGGAGGGCTCAGCTGCTGAGCTGAGTTTCTAAACTGCTTCCAAAATTGCACAGGGGCAGCAGAAAAAGCTGGGAAATGGTGCTGAGTAAGGCAAAGGCAAGTTGGAAAATCACAAGAGGTAGGCGCGGAGCAGGCTGACAGCTCCCTCTTCTCTCCCAGCTGGCACCTTGGCTTGTCCTCACTTGTACCCATTTGGGATAAGTGCYGGCTTGGAGGATCAGCAGTGGGGCACTTTCGTCCTTGCCTCTCACCCCAAAGATGCTGCCTTCACTGCCTGTTTAAGGTGGGAACTTTGCAGGGAGCCTTCCTATGGGGAATGTGGYGGAAACACGCAGTTCAGACTCAGGGAAAGGCATCCCTAATATGGTCTCAGCCCCACTGACTGGCTGGGGGCTCCCAGGGGAGGAATGGAAACCCTTATAAAAGTACCCAGGTCCTCCCCCAAAGACAAACCTCCCTGGATTTTAGCAGAGCTGCARTGAAGCTTGCTTGATATGGGAATTTCATCCACCCTCTGGAGATTATCCAAGCTTTCTTGGGTTTCATCTGGCATGAGGTGGTGGCCTGGTCTGTGCGTGACCTGGCGGACGGCAGCAGAGAAAGCCCCTTTTCAAGCAGCACACGGCTCCTTCCAGCATCGCTCCGGGAAAAAACCTGCTGGAATGCCCCTGCCGTGGGCACCTGCCTTGTTTCCCGCTCTCCTCTCTCTGCCGAGGGAGAGCAGCACACCAGTGCCGCCACGCCAGCCCCCGCTCACTGCTCTTCTCCACAGCAGAACCCGCAGCGRCTCCTCTGTACTTTTGCTTCTTCTAAATACGCCCAAGTGCCCGCTTGTCTGCTGTAATCGCCCCATCCGCATCCTAAGCAGCCCCCTTGGCCCCAGGAGCCGGTTGTGGGGAATTCCCTGATCTGCAGCTCTGACCAGGGCTGGACCCTGCTTCCATCAGGGCCGCAGCGTGCCCAGTACATAWCAGACCCCCGCCCACCCGTGGCAGGAGGTGGCAGCACTGCGGGAGCTGACCCCTGCAGCTCCAAAGGGGCCGGGAAAGGTGCGGGGGCAAGGATGGGGCTCACCCGAGCTGGGCTGGCTGGAGCACAGAGGTCCAGCCCCAGAGGTTTCCTATAGCACACGTGGAGGACGCTTGGAGGAACACGTGTGCCACACGGCACGCTGCTGGGATGTGCACCCCAAAAAGCAGCACAACCATCCCCCCACGGTCAACATGAACGAGTAGCAGAAAGGACGGCGTTTTTTTAACAGGTATTCTCTGGATTATCAAATATATATATATATATATATATATATATATAAAATAAGAACTAAGAGCATTTTACTCATTTATGGAGCAGCTCCCTGTCTTGCTCAGAAATATAAACTCATTATCTGCTGACTGCGTGTCGGGGCAGGACTGCGGCAGTGAGCCCCACACATGTCAGCAATCACATTGCAGTTGCTCGGTTCGGAGCAGGGCAGCCGGRGGCAAGAGCAGCCCCCCGAAATAGCACTCAGAATGGGGAGCCAGCCCGGGCAGCCGCGGGCTTAGGAAGCAGAAAGAGCCTTGAACAAAATGTCAGCACCATGAAGGCATTTGCTCAGGTCTCACAGAGGACTGTTGGGATGGAAATGCATGGCACACCTTTAAATGGACATAAAATGTGCCATCGGCGGGGTGGGATCTATTTTTAACCCCTCGGAGCCTGCAGATGTGCGAACCCCCTGAGAGCAGGTCTCGGCAGCTAGCGAGAGGCGTGTGATCAGCCTTTTGGCTACCGGGCTGGGAAATGCCGCTGTAGTCAGGGTTCATTTATCCCCCAGCGAGGAGGGAGATTAAAGTCTTACCGTATGCCTTCCTTTGCCTTGCTAGCAGCCCCAGCCAGCAATCTGAGCACACGCATACGTGCTAAGCGCTGCCAAACGCTCCACAGCTTTGCAGTTTTCTTTTGGGAGAAGGACTTTCTGGGTCTGGGATACTAACCCCGGCATCCCCCTGGCTCTGCCTGTCGCGGGGAGCTGGAATAAATGCTGCTGCAAGGCAAGGAAAAGCAAAACACGCTGGGGAGGGTGAGGAGCATGCCGGTGACCCGCTGGTGGCCGCTGGTGGCAGGACAGCCGTGCGGCAGGGGTCAGCACCACTGTGAAGCCATCAGGGACGGATGTCAGCCATCCTGGCCCGTGGTCTGGCATTGCCCGGCACCCCAGCAGGCGACACACACCCGCCAGCCCAAACCTCCTCCGACTGTGTAGTTAAACCACCAGCCTACCTTGGCGAGGGGCGAAGGGGGTGTGCCTGCAGCCCCCCGAAGTGCCTCAGATCATAGGGTATTTTATACATTCTTCCATCATGTTTTAAGGGTCTCCTCCTCACTTCCTGGGAGGAAATCTAGCTGTTCYGCAAACACAGTGCTGATTTAAAATACAGAAACACAAACATTACAGCCATTTCCCTTCCCCCAGGTCTCTMCAGATTAAAATTTTAATATATTTGTCTCCAGACATCTGTTTATCCCCTCTAGTGCTCCCCATCCTAAYCCACTCCTTTGCTTTTCCACACCAGCAAAACAGTCCCCTCACAAGGACAGTCACCAAAAAGGCCAGCTGCAATCAAAAAGCAGCTATGAATCCTGCAGCATCCCTACAAAAAMTTGATCTCAATTCTGCCGTCACATGGCTTGGCACACAGACTTCAGTTCCCAGAGGATGGGGAGCAAACAAAACCTGTGTCCAGTGGAAGAAGTCCAGGCTTGAAACACTCGATCCCTCTGAGGCACYAGAAATTATCTTGAGAATGGTTTTGACAAATGGGTGCTCTTGAAAAGGACCTGTGCACCACTTGTGAGCTGGTTCCCTAGAGAGCGCTGACATCTGCATATATTGTTTATAATGAATCACCACTCAGCACAGGGAACCTGCTGGCTCTGGAGAGCAGTGACTGRCTTTCACCTTCCCAGCCTGCTGGTGTGAATCCAGCCTGAGCTTCCTGTGAACCAGACCTCTCCCAGCAAAATTCCACCATGGTGCCCCCACCCCCTTGCCCCTGCAAAGGGACACTCAAAGTGAGCCATCCGTGTCCAGAACACCACCGTAAACATCAGCTGGGCTGCTTCTGGAGAATTATGTGCTGGTTTAACCACTAAGGGGGCCAAGGGTGGTGTAGGGGGCTGTTTCTGGAGCAGAAAAGGAGCTGRTTGTGGAGCTTGTCAGATCCTGCCCTGGCACCAACACTCACATGCTGCACCAGCACCAGCCACTTGCCCTGGATCAGAGATGCTGAGCATTGTGAGGAAACTTGGGGGAGAAGAATTAAAAAAGCTTCACGAGCCAGGCTCCCTGGAGAAGCTCACTGAGAAGTGCATTTGCTAGCAGCAGCTGATTAACGGGGTGGCTTTGTTCCTGGCAAACGAGACTAGGAGTTTGGGACTCTGGCTTGTGTTCCTGGCATTCCCACAGTTCTGTGAGCATCCCTGCCAACCCCACACTCCTGCTCCCCACCCCCTGCAAGACCAGAGAAACGTATTCCTCTGGCTATGAAATACTAATTCATTTGTGGTTGTAGAGCCCTGACTGCTTCCAGGTGCTGTCCCCATGGTGCTCAGATCCATAATCTRCCCCAAAACCTCTGTGGAGAAAGGAGCTCAAGAAAGGTGAATGAACACTATGGCAGCCCAACCCTGCTGAGCCAAACAGGGAAGAAATTGCCTTCCTGTGGGTCCTTCAGAGCCAAATCATGTCCAGCATAAAGTAGTTAGCTCTTGCACACAGAAAGAGGTGAGCAGGAATAAAAGCAGGAGAAAGAGGTGAGCAGTAACTGAAGTCTCAGAAAAAGGTGATGCTGTAACTCCACCGGTCTGCTTTCCAYGTGTGCTGGTTTTGGCTGGGGTAGAATTAATTTTCTTCACAGAGGCTGGCRTGGGACTGTGTTTTGGATTTGTGCTGAACACAGAGTTGATAATACAGAGATTATTTTATTATTCCTGAATAGGGCTTACACAGAGCCAAGGTAATTTCTGCTTTTTGTACCACCATGCTTGTGAGGATGTTAGGGGTATGCGGGAGGCTGGGAGGGGACACAGGTGGGACAGGTGATCCAAACTGGCCAAAGGGATATTTCAGACCATATGGCATCRCATCAATATGTAAAATGGGAGGAAGAATAAGAAAGGGGAGGACATTTGGAGTGATGGCATWTGTCTTCCCAAGTAACCATTACACATGATGGRCTCTGCTYCTRTGAAGGCAGACATGGYATGCACGTGTGTCCCACATTCAGCCCTTGTCCCTCATTTACCGGGTCATTTGCAGATGRCTACCATGGAAAAATGACTGACAGGGAAAAATAAGATCATGCATTCATCCAAACCGTCCATTAAAAATAATTTGGATGTGTTTGTCCTCCTTGCCTGTGGTGTGTGATGAAGAGATGGACCAAACAGGCCAGGACTCTTCCTTCTGCCTTTACTGGCACCACTGCTGTGCTTCCCAGTACAATTTCCACTGCATTCCACATGCCTTTGCCTCATCTCCCCTGTCCTGCACCTACTGGATAACCATTATGTTACCAACATTCCGAAACACACTTTATTGCAGCTCCAGCCAGAGCCTTGAGGAGGAGGATGCAGCTCTGGAGATGTGGATGCAGCTCTGGAGATGTGTCCTGTCCCCGGCCCGCATGTCTGAGCCCTGTCAGCACCGAGGCACCCCACAGCCACAGCCAGCCGGCCAGCAGTGACCCGGAAACAGCTCCCGTGTGTGACAGGGACCCCCACTGAGACTCCACTCCTTAGCTGTGACAGGGAGCAGTTCCAGCAGCTTCACGCCCTCCTTCCAGGCACCGTGCATAGGGAGAGAACCCCTGGCTGTTTGGTTTTTGGCATGCATTCCTGGAGCAACCAGCCCCCCGCTCTCGCTCCCTGCTCCTCCTCATGTCCTGGAACACCCACAGGGGCTCGCCTCAGACGAACCTTCACTCTACTCTTCATCCTTGTGCCCAGCCGACTGAAGCCACCTGCCCTCACCTCCTGGACCTTTTCATGGTGAGAAAACCAAACAGCACATTTGCTCTGCTCTTCAGAAGGCAGTCAACAAGCAGCAATTTGTTGTGTGCTGRCTTCCCTTACTCCTCTGAATTGTTCCCTGGTTCCCATAATATGCCATTAGAATCCCCTCCACCATTTGAAAGGCTTATTTAGCGAGCCAGATATAGCAAGGCATGACTTTATAAATAGAGAGGGGCATGGTTGGGGACTGTGCAACATGACTCACRAGTCAAACTGCCAGTGAAGAACTTATCAGACATTCACTTTAAATATTCATTTAGCAATACCAAACCCTCCTTGCAGTTACCATGTTAAAAAACACCCTTCCCATATGCAGTCAGTGTATTTATGTTACTTTCTCCAAAACTAYTTCAAAGCCACTTACTGTTGTGCAGCTCAGAGATAAACCACAGTCAGAAAGGAAAATACCTCCTTGGAGCTTGAGCCTGCCCTTGCTTCCAGTACTGCAGATCAGTACTCTTTTCCAGCACAAAGTCAGCAGCAGGATCATTAWGTCATAAAATATTTTCTCCTTTAACGTATTTTTTTCACCTATGTATCTAATTTGTCAAAACTASTACTCCTGCAGAATACCTGTGGTCTACACTTGGATGTTACTGCTCTTCAGTTTTCTTCTATACCCTCATTTGCTCAAACTRTCCTTAGTTCAGTGGATTCTTCAGTGGATTCTTCTAGAAAATAGAGAAAAATAGATGCGAATTCTGAAATGAGCAATAAAATCTCTACAGAACAGGMAACTGATTAAATGCATACAYCTCACATATTCCATGGCCTCAAGCYRTGCCAGGTTCTGGAGCCACAGCAGCAAAATTAATTATTCCTTTTTCCTCCCTTCTGCTTCTGAATGTGATTGCTTTTATTGCTATTGGTTTGTTTCTTAATCTGGGAYCTGAGCATCCAAGCACTTAAAAATGAACCAAACCTGCTGTTCCTCCCTCAGCTTCAGTGGACTAATCAACCCCAGCAGGTTTGCACTGCAGCAGAGGRTATCTGAGGCTGGCTACATGGGCAGAAATGTGCTGCAGTGCTGAAATAGAGCCACCGTAATAGTAGAAATGAACACTGAGCGTAATATCGCCTCAGCA
Source organism: Malurus melanocephalus (assembly GCF_030028575.1). Lineage (NCBI taxonomy): Eukaryota > Metazoa > Chordata > Aves > Passeriformes > Maluridae > Malurus > Malurus melanocephalus. The sequence goes on along the minus strand of NW_026623324.1, from coordinate 340,933 downwards.
CCCCGGGAGCTTTCTCCATTACTTCTGTGCTGCAGAACATCCCAGATGCCTTCACTTTATGTGGCTGTGCCTCCATCTCAATATTTGCCCTGTCCTTGCCCAAACCCCCCTGCCCAGGCATGAGCCCTCCCCCTGCCATCTGCTGACCTTGCAATGTTTTCCATGTTGTTCTTTTCTCTCCCGTTTTTATTTTTAAACTGTGATGCACATTCAGCAGGTGCACTCCCTAGGCTGCCCACACTCCTGCTGCAGCCCTAGCCACGGGAAGCTGCAACTGGTGAGGGAACCGAGTACCTCCAGTTTGGGCAGAGCTACACCTGGTTTCTGGATTCTGACCAAGATGATGTGATGGGAGTTACATCAACTTTTCTGTCAAACAATTGTTTTCTCCCAGGAACCTGTGCAGCAGGTACTAAATAAAATTATGAAATAAGGTGTCAGCCGAGGCTAAGCACGTCAAGGATTAAATTACATCCTTTTTTAAGATGACTTTGGAATTTAGCTCCAAGTTYCTCTTAATGCCATATTTTGCTGTCTAAGCAGAACCAATCTTCKTTATTAACCTGTCTGGCATTTAACACATCACATGTGAACAGAGGCATGATAACACCTTGAGCATCCAGTCTTGTCCAGACTAGGCTGACTTCAGTGGACAAGCAAAAATTAAGGAAAGAGGGAATAAATCTCAGAGTAGAAGGTCTAAAATCAATCCCCATGTTTCTCCTAAAATATTTGTCCTGAGAAAGATTTCTCATATTCTCCCTGAGCTGACTGGTTYGAACACTGTAATTCTCCTAAATTTGCCACTCGCATTAGGTTTGAAGAATAATCTTATCACACAGGGCTCTTGGAGGCCCAATATGGAGACATCCCTCTCAGAATAAGATCAGAAACTGCTGGTGTTTTGGGCTGCTGGTGGGAACAGCTTGGGAGAAAGTGGGAGGTCTGGGCTCTCAGCAAGGCAAAGGACTTTCAGGAGGCACAGACAGAGATTCCCAGAACCACCTGTGGCTACTGCAGCCTCCAGCTTGTGGCTGCCATTGGAAATTGTTCAGATTTCAATACTTTCTCCGGTATTTGTGCCAGGAACCTGGGTGCATGACTTTCAGAGCTAAATTTAGGATCATAAGTATTCCACATTCCCCAAACACCTTCTATGACAACATCTCAAAATCCTTCATGGGCATTAGCTATTYCTCTTTATCTTCATTTGAGATGGGAAATAGAAAAGCCACTTCGCTGGCAGCAAACAGAGCTATGAATTTTGACTTGCTYATGGTCACAGAGGAAAACTGTGATGGAGACTCTGTATGGGAAAGGAGAAAAGAGACAGAAAACCAACATTCCAAAGTAAGGGGCTTCGTTCCTGCAGTCACAGCAACATGGCCTGTCACCTGCAGGAGTGCTGCTGGGATTAGGTAGGAATAACAGCATCACTACTTCAAAATGATTGGGATAAGGGAATCTGGTAGCTTTTAGTTTGGGGTTTGGAGGTTTTTTTGTTTGGTTGGTTGGGTTTTTTTAGGTTTTTTTTTTTATTTTATTATTTTTATTATTCTGGGTTTGAGGACAAGGGTTTTTAGGAAAACAAATCCATACAGAGAAAATACCCTTCCTTTGGAGAAGTGTCTCAAACCCCACAGACTACTCAAAAAGCCTTGTGGTAAGACAGCAGACAGCTTTAGCATCTGGACCTCTTAATTTTCAGCATGGAATGCAGTGCAGGATGGGCAGAGCTCCCCACTGTGCCCTTTGGCTGTGCTCTGCAGGCAGGCAGCCCGGTGACAGCATTGTCTGATGCTACCAAACTCAAGCCAGTTTAGACTCTTATGCTTCTGTTATTTTAACTATCTTTTGGTAATTATCGTTGCTAAAGGGAATTTAAAAGCAGATACAGTTATCCAGGCAAACCTTGTTAGCTTCTCTTGGGTTGATCTACTTCAGGTCTCCTACTGCTTGCATGGACCCCCATTTTTCCCTCTGCAGGCAGCCTTCTCCCTGCAGCCACGGGGAGTTTTGGGAAGGGCAGGGCTGTTCTGTCATTGTCTGCTCCCTCCCTTGCACAGCTCTGGCTGCCAGCCCTTCCTCTGCTGTCTGGCTGCCCCCTGCCCAATGCAACACCAGCACCTGAGCTCAGCACTGGCCACCACAAACAGCAATGTAAATTCACTTTGTTTTGCAMGCAAACACCTCAGATGATGTCTGTGTCTAAGRGATTTGAGGAGCCAGGGATATGAGATGAAGGGTGGCTCTTCTGTGACCATATTTGCTCTGCCTATGGGAGCACCCTTGTCCCTGCCTGCATGCACCAGGCACCGGGGCAGCCCTTCCCTTGGGAAAAGGACAGAACTACACCTTCACAGAGGTGTCCTTACACACCTGTACCTGGAGCCCTACAGCACTTCTGTTTTGGAAAGCAGACAACCCAGCCAGAAGGGCTACAGGGCATGACCTCCATTGCAAACACAGCCCAGGTCCCTTCCTGAGCCAGGGTAAAGGGCTGATGCCTGTTGATGCTGACTTTGGGCTGCCCCTCTCTGAGCAYGTGTCAGAGTCCTCTTACAAGGCGATCTTTCCCCTTTTCTCGCCTTCCTCCAGCAGTAGATTTCACAACTTTAAAGCCTTGTTTACCCTGGAAGGGAGAGGAGAAGCTGCTGGAAGCCAAGCAGTGAGGGCACAGGGGAGCAGGGAGTGTTTGTTTGGCGTGAGTTATGGGTGGGAGTGATGTGCCAAGGAAGGAAACTGCTCCCAGGGATCTATATATACGCAGCTCTCGAGGTGGGTTTACATGGASGCTCATTCCCGGGCTGCCTGTGGCACGCCCTGAACATCAACAGCCAGAGCAGCYTCCAAGCTGCAGCTTTATTTTCAGAGCGTGGCCTTGAGCAGCCGAGACCAGCCGGGGTTTGGCTGCGCTCCCTGCACACAGCGGATGAGCTGCCCGGGGTCAGCGCAGTGCGGGAGGTTTGTGCTGCCGGCCCCAGCCCCGGGGCAGTGCGGTTTCAAGGCTGACAGGGTGCCCCGGAGGGGGAAGAAGGAGACACGCAAGGCAATTAAAGGTTTCTCCAACATCTGTCCATCACACACAGCACACAGCCCTAGAGGGAGCCAGCCCCGCTCCAGCTTTCCCTGCTGCACAGAAATCAGAAGTTGCTTTATTTTTCAGATCCTGGAGAAATGAGAAACACAGCTTTTTCCAGCTGCAAATACAACTATTTCTCAAATCCTGAAGCCAGAACCTTTTGGCCCCTTCAAATTATGATCTCGCCATGAGGGTCTGAAGGGAATCCCCAAAGCTGTCACCAGTGCCAAGGAAAGTGTTCAAGGTTGGGGGATATTCTGAAAGGTCCTGCTGCTAAAGCAGCCCACCCTGACTGGCATCTGTCCCACATGGGAGCCCTGCACACCAGCACTGCCCGCAGTTGTCCATTGGCTGATAAATAGATTATGGTCACCCTTCTGCACTCCATTTTCCAGCCCCAGGAGATGCACTGTGAAAATCTATACAACTCAATATCTCCTTATTTTTAATTTTTTTTTTTAAAGAAAAATGCCCGTTTGTTTGAAAAGCAATTAAATAAATAGATAAACCGTAACAGGAAATGTTCAATTCAATTTTTTTTTCTGTGGATTAGGAAAATAGGAACAGCACCAAATTTGCTTATAAAAGAAAGTCATTTGAAATTTTGAAGGGCTTCATTTTAATGCCTCACTTTGAGAAATAAAGATTGCCATAGAAATTTTTTTGCATAGACATTTCCTGTGAAAAGTGGCCTCTATTCTGTCCCTTTAATAAATCTCATTGAATAAATATTATTGGCCAAATGCCCACGGGAGACACACAGTCAACTGAGTACACAGTGAGGCTGTACTGATGTCAGCTCTGACGGGCTGTTCAGGTCCTCTCAGCAAAGCCAAGCCCAGTGAATACTGTGGGTCAAAGTGCTTTTTGTTTCTGCAGTTTTGACCCCAAGGGGAGAAGCATGTGAGGATGTCAGTTCCCTTGGCACAAAGCCATGGCCACATCCTGCTCTCTSTGCAAATGCAGATTTTCACATTAGCATAATCTGTATCAAAACAAAATTAGGGAGCCACTCCAGTGCACCCATCTTCTCTAGGATTCCCTTTGCTCTTTTGTTCAGAGGCTCCCTCAAGACCTTCCCTCAGAGCCCAGGTTTTTCCTCAGCTCCTTATATAATTGTGTTAATGGCCCAGGCACCTGCAGATCCTGGGGAAGCTCACATCAAACTCCAGTCATGACTGTGCCTCCCAAGCTCATCTGAACAGCCCCACATAATTTTTGTCCTCTCAAGGACTTTTTCTCTCTCCAGATTTTCCATCCCTTGGTGATATTTGGACTGAGGGCAGCTTCTTGCCCCCTGGATGGAGCTAAGTTAAGAAGAATTGTCCTGCGCTGGATCCAGATGGATGTGRAGCAAGCAGTGAGCTGCAGCCCCAGAGGATGCTTTTGGTGCAGGCAAGAGCCATTCTTCTCCATTACCCTCCCTCCCACAGCATACCCTCCATCCCACAGGGATGTATCCTGCATCCCCCCTTCTATCCCCTTTTTCTTCTCTGACATTCCATTTATCCCTTTGCCTGTCACCAAACAGAGGATGCCAGACCTGAGGATCCTTTGCCTGCTGCCAACAGCACTGTTGGARGTGCAGGGAGAACAGTGAAATTGTTGAGGACAGCACAACAAAGACCAGACMCAGACAGCAGTGCACAAGCAAAATTTTCCAAAACACCTTCCCAACAATGTGGCTTGTGAGCCATGTGAAAATACAACTCACTTGTTTCCAAACAATCTGTGTCTCCAATTGCTAAAAATCTGACAGACAATCTCAAGCCCAAATGAAAGGCTAGTTTCAGAATAAAGGGAGTGTTTTAGTTTGAATTTAAAACCTGAACAGAGTGGTTTCATAGGCTTAAGATTCACTGCATCCCAGTTCATTGATTAAGCAACAAAAACAACAGACAAATCATTTTTTTTTCAACTGTAAGAATGTACATGAGTGCATTTATCTTCAACTGGATGGAATTGGCACTGAGGCTGTTGAGAATAGCTGATGCTGTGGGTTGGTATGAGACCAAATGAAGGTGATGCCATGCCAGGGGCAGCATCAGTCTCTCTGTACAAGAGGCAGTGCCTGTGCAGCACCCTGACTTCTGAAGGACTCACYTCTGCCCACAGCTGTGCTCAGAAGTGGTCCCAAACCCAAGTTTGGCACTGCAAAATACGTAGATCACCTGCTGTTGTTGATTTTGATCAGGCTGGAGAGGAGTAGCTGGGTCACCACCATCCCCCCCCCCCCCAAAACAGCCCCTTCTGTTGTGGGTTCAGGACCATAAATCAGTACTGTAGGTGAAAAAGTGGAGTCTGACAATGCTGTCTAAGCCATGAGGCTGCTGTTATTCTAAGTTAACTTTTATCTGTGCTTCTAAAACAGTCTGTTAATCAAACAACAGGTCCTAAAATACATGTAATAACACCCCTGAAGACACAATTGAACCTGAGATTAGGGGTCAAGTACTGAGCCTTAATGTTAAGCCCCTCCCAGAATCCCAGCAGGGAGCTGACAGATGAAGTACGTGCCACTACACAAGGACTTGCTCAATGCAAGTAAAACTTCGTGTTTACTTTCTGAGAAGCACCATTTTTGAGAAGCAACTACTTTCCAGTCCATCCCCTGTAACTCAGAGAGCCCTTAGGGMTGCCCTGTGGCCCTATCTGCCCTCAGATACTAGGCAAAGACCAGGGCAGCTCCTCCCACAGGATTTTGCTTTGGGGTAGGGCTAAACAAGAAGGATACTCATGTATGGGTCTCATTCTAATGCAAGTAGAACCAGCCAAAATGCAAAACAAATGCACCCTTAGCATAGCCACGGCAGAGCAAAATCCTTCCTGGGTGGGAAGTTTACCTGAAAATCATCTTTTTTTGTTTTTTCCCTAGTAGTGCTGTCTGCCACAGCAAAAGAACACCCCAAAACTCTAGCGGTGCTTGCATGGCAGGGTCCTGTGCTCCAGGAGTCCACCTCCTTCAAAAGCTGATGGCTCCTGCACATATGTCCTGACCCAGGGACATGTGCCAAGYCTGGCAGGGCTTTAGGGTGGCTCCCTGAGGGAGTGGAGCACCTGGGGGTGTGTATCTGTGTGTGTGTGTGTGTCAATGCTGGATGTAAAGGGGACCCCAGAGCCCCCCCACCAAAGTTAGACAGAAATGAGACAGGCCAGGAGMATCTTTCCCTCCCCCCATTCTGCTCTGCCTCCTCACCAGCAAACAGGGAAGGCAAACGCTTTTGGCAMGGGGAAGCCCCTGGGATTTTCCTTTGGGCTCCCAGGGAGTTCCTGAGCAAAGGATCTGATCCAGGGGGAGGGGTGGTTCAAGGGGGCAGAGAAGGGGGTGGCTCCTTTTCAGGCAGSTCCCCATGCGTGACCACTGGCAAGGGCGAGCGTGTCAGGCAGGGTGAGGAAGTGGCCCTGGCTGCCCTCACCCCCCCAGGGACAGCACCATGGCAGGTGGGCTTCCCATAAGTGGAGTGGAAAGCTCTTTATTTAACCTGCACCCGCCACCCGCCCCCAGCCCCAGCCTTACCTTCCTCGGGAGCATGCCAGGGCTGCTTTTTTGGCAGSCTGAGCCAAAAGCAATATTTTGCAAGCAAAGGCTCCAGGTAACCCTTCCCCATCTGGGACTGGCACATGGCAGAGCGTCAGGGCATGCACTTTGCAGTGGCATGACGCGACACCCAGCCTTGCCCTCGGTGCCACCCAGCAGCCTGGTCCCCAAGGATGTCATACAGCTGCCTCCTTCAGCTGTCCCCTCCCCATTACTGCTCCCATCAGGGGGAGTCTGGCCCCACCGCCCACTGCCCTCACRCCACGTCCACAAGTGATGAAAGAACCCGAGCAAATGATGACAAACGACAGCGTTAGGGGTGTGACAGAATGACTGATGATTTAATGCTTCTTGAAGTTTTTTGTTTCCTTCYGCAGGGCATTGGTTTTAAAAACAAACAAAACGAGATAAAATAAATTAATTTATGTACACTTTACATACACTGTGTCACGTGGAGCTTTGCAGCAACAGTAACCAGAAATCGTAACAAAATAGAAAGTTACATGGCTGTTGCAGGCCCTCGGCTGCCTGCAACCTTGAAGGTCGTCATCCTGAGCTTGGTTGGCAAAGTGATCATGTAAACATGTTTAGAAGCATTTACGGTGGACAATGGATGGGCCGGCTTCATCGTATTCCTGCTTTGTGATCCACATCTGCTGGAAGGTGGACAGGGAGGCCAGGATGGAGCCACCGATCCAAACAGAGTACTTACGCTCAGGTGGGGCGATGATCTGGAAAACACCAAGAGAGCTGGCATCAGTAAACAAGTCTCTGCTGCTGGTGGCAAGAGAGGGCTGCTCCCAGAACCTCTGTTCTCCAGCCTTACCTTGATCTTCATCGTGCTGGGGGCCAGGGCTGTGATCTCCTTCTGCATGCGGTCAGCAATACCTGGGTACATGGTGGTACCCCCAGACATGACRTTGTTGGCGTACAGGTCCTTCCTGATGTCGATGTCRCACTTCATGATGCTGTTGTAGGTGGTCTCATGGATACCTGCYGACTCCATACCTGGGAAGGGAGGGGAACATGAGGTAAGGGCACAGCAAGAGCACTGGGTGGTGGTTCTGGAGGGAGGGGAGAGCTGCCAAGGGAAGGGAGAGGGAAAAGGGCACACACCAATGAAGGAAGGCTGGAAGAGGGTTTCTGGGCAGCGGAAACGCTCRTTGCCGATGGTGATGACCTGTCCATCAGGCAGCTCGTAGCTCTTTTCGAGGGAGGAGGAAGAGGCAGCGGTGGCCATCTCATTCTCAAAGTCCAGCGCCACATAGCACAGCTTCTCCTTAATGTCACGGACAATCTCACGTTCAGCTGTCAGGGGGAAGCAAAGGCATCAAGAGTTTGCAGAGGAGGAATGGGGAGTGCTTGCACTGCCTCCACAGATCTCCAGACCCCCAACCACACAAGGACTCCCAACAAGGAGCATTTTCAGGGCTTGCAAYGAGGCAAGAGGCTGCAGCATCTCTGGAGGTGCAAGGGACAGAAGTGAGGGGGAGCTTTTTGGAGGAGGGAATTGTGCTTACCTGTGGTGACAAAGGAATAGCCACGCTCAGTCAGGATCTTCATCAGGTAGTCAGTGAGATCCCGGCCAGCCAGATCCAAGCGCATGATGGCATGGGGCAGGGCATACCCTTCATAGATGGGGACATTGTGTGTCACACCATCACCGGAGTCCAGCACGATACCTGGGGAAACAAGAAGCAGCCATCTGAGAGATGTGGCCCACAGAAGGAGGGTCCTGCTCTGGGGGGCAGAGCACTCGTCAGCTGTAAGGGACCAGTCCTGGACATCCTTGCTTGGGAAAGAAGGGCCAGACGGACTTTGCACTCACCAGTGGTACGGCCAGAGGCGTACAGGGACAGCACAGCCTGGATGGCCACATACATGGCAGGGACGTTGAAGGTCTCAAACATGATTTGGGTCATCTTTTCACGGTTGGCTTTGGGGTTAAGGGGGGCCTCAGTGAGCAGAGTGGGGTGCTCTTCTGGGGCAACACGCAGCTCATTGTAGAAGGTGTGGTGCCAGATCTTCTCCATGTCGTCCCAGTTTGTGATGATGCCATGTTCAATGGGGTACTTCAGGGTCAGGATACCTCTCTTGCTCTGCGCTTCATCTCCTACATAGGAATCCTTCTGACCCATACCCACCATGACGCCCTGCAGAGGAGGAAAGTGGGGGATCAGCACCCTCTCCGTGGGCAGGGGCACGGAGCTCCCGGCAGGACGGCAGGACGCAGAGGGCTGGAAGGCAGGGGGGACCCACAGCCGCGGCTGTGGCGGGGCGTGCGGGGAAGCTCGGAGGGGGAGTGCGCCGTACCTGATGGCGGGGGCGGCCAACGATGGAGGGGAACACGGCCCTGGGAGCATCGTCCCCGGCGAAGCCCGCCTTCACCAGGCCGGAGCCGTTGTCGCACACGAGCGCGGTGGTCTCGTCCTCGTCACACATGGTTTCGGCTGTGTCTGCGGGGGCACAGAGCACAGGGCTGAGCCTCACGGACGGCCGGCAGCCGCGGGCGGTGGCGGCGGGCCCGGGGCTTACCTGGGCTGGCTGCGGGCTCCGCGCGTCGGGCAGAGAGAGAGGCTCCCGCTCCTCGCCGGGTCACTCGTGGCCGCCGCGGCCGCCGCCGAGCCTTTTATCACGGCGGGCGGCGGCAGCGACCGGCCCCCAGGAATGTTGCCCCAGCCGTCCCCATATTTGGGCGTCGGGCCCGGCGCGGCCCCGGCCCGGCGGTGCCCAAAGAAGGCGCTCCTGGCCCCGGCCCAGGTGAGCCGGGCCCGGCCGTATAAGGCGCGTCTGCCGGGCCCCCCCCGCCACCGCCCGCGGCCGGGGCCGAAATAATCTCCCGGCACCACCGGCCCCGTTAAGGGCAAAGCAGGTGGGGGCGGCCGGGAGYCCCGCGGGGCTCGGCGGGGCAGGAGGCGAGGGCCATCGGCTCCGCGGCCACCACGTGCCAAGGCTTGGGGCTGCCGTGGTAAACGAGGCCCTCCCGAGCCTTTTCCGTAGCTATAGGTGAGCCCGGGAAGAAAAAGGGAATTGGGAGAGAAGATGTGCCAAKGTAAATTCCCGGTTTGCAGGGCAAATGGCGACAACCCGTGCAAAACCCACAGCTTTACACATCAAGTTAAGCTGTGCATCGTTTCCTTGCTGTGATTTAAAAATGGAAAATAAATACATGGGATAACAACTGTCAGACAAATGCCTKAAGAGAAGCCCGGTAAAGGATTAATCTTGATCTGATCCCAGAAGCCTGAGTAGCCGTGAATGCTGGTGCCATTACGAGTGCCCATTGCTGGCCGCGGAGCTCGGCCAGGCAACACKGGAATCCTTCAGCTATCCCTGTGGCTCACCCTTTCCAAAAGGAGTGTGGTCTCACAGCCAGGTCATCTCTGACGAGTTGAAGGTACTATATGAGTGAAAAGGAACAGTTCATCTCCTTCAGCTATGGGTATTTAAGCAGAGATTCCATGTGGGAAACTTGGAAGATTTTACAGGCATTTGGTTACCAATGGAAAGAAGAGGCAGTGATATAAGCAGATGCAGTGATAAATGCAGATTTGCAGCCCYGACACTATGTCGATGCAACTCAACCTTCGAGATTTCTCGGAAGGCACAACTGGTCAAGGGTATATCCTTTTAAAATTTAGAGTCAGGCAAGAAGGAATAGTAGGCTAGAAGCACTGTGCTGTGAGGAGTCTCCTGTGAGTGAAGGTATTTCTGTAGGTGACTTCCTCCAGTACAAGGCAGAGCAGACAGCTCTACAGAGAAGCAGACAACTTTTCCTCTCYTCTGTTTAACTTCTGTGTCCTCCAGGTTGGCAGCATTCCTCTTTACCTCTGGCAGCCCTCTACCTCCTTCTGCTATAGCTCTCGAAGCCCTGTTAAGTTACTGTATTAAAGCGTGCTCTTCTCTCATSCTGTTCCTCAGCTTGTTATTCTTCAGTTCTGTCATCAACAACTGGCAGTACAAAAAATCGGAAGCCTGAAAGCACTTAAAGGCATCGCAACCACCAAATCTATTTACAGAACTGCAGTGCTTTGTCGTGGTTTCCAAATACAATCAGTTGTGTTGAATCAGAAATCAAGTAACAAAAACCCTAACATCGCTGAAAGATAAACATCCTTAATCCGGCAATGAAACATGATGCAAGTATAAACCCTCTCTATCCCTTCTGCTCCCTTTTATTTTCTCTCTACCCAATCTAGTTTACAGCAAAGTATCCAAATGGCAATGTTAAATTCAATTCTGAGTAATATCACTTCTGAGTAAAATATTTTCTGCATGTAGATATGATGTTTATCTGTGTTCACTGAATGAATGYGGTTTTTGTCTTAAGTCAGAAAACAGTTGGAGTTAGTTTCCAGTACAGAGCTGGGCACAAAGAACTCACTATCCACCATGCATAGCTTCTGAAATTGATCACAAATGACAACTGATAAACTTTTCTGCTGCTCTGGCAACAACAAAGGACACAAATGCATACCTCCTGTACTCTATGTGCTTTCCATTACTGAAAAAATAATTATTTAAGAAACAACGTATATCCTTATTTGAGAGGAGCTATCCATCCCCCTTAGGCTGTTTTAASCCTCATCCTTTTGTCACAAGTTTATTTGTTTTTGTTACATTTAGAAACAACCTAGAGCACYGGCATTTACCACCTTCCATATGCAGTGGTAAATGAAGGCATCCTCCTGGAGCAGTAATCTGAGACAGGAGTTCTTCACCAGCACAGCTTATTACATAATGAAGTGGAGGACAGAGAAGAGGAACAGCCCCGAATCCCAGCCTCTTCAAACTTTCCAACAGAATAGAGAACTAGCTCAACATCACTAGTACGAGAATATTAAACATCAGTTTAGACATGGAAGTTATTTTAATGAGGCTTTGTTTAAGTAAACTCATTGCAAGTAGCCTTCTGTTTTGGCAATAGTCAGATGGAAAGCTGTTGTACAAATGCCAAATGCCTCCCAACCCAGCAATAGAATAAAACAGTTGAAAAGCCTACACAGCTCATCATTTCCCAAAAACCTGGAGAATGCTTTTACACCAAACACAATAAATATGACCCAGCAGAGAAGCAAGGCACTTTGAAACAACAGCTAACGGTGATCAGAACTGCTTGCACCACCAGGAGCAAGCTTTCCAGGGCTTGCYCTGCCACTCCTGACAGAACACAGGTATCTCGCCAACAGTCTAGGAAGGTATGAGATATCCCCAAAGTGCTTTGTGGTGGACAGTCAATTAAAGAGATTCCTTTTCAAGCAGAATTTAAGAGTCTAGGAAAAGGCAAAATATATTTTGGCAGGTGCYAGCCATCATTTATTCCATTAGTCCCTTTCTCCCAAACCCTGCTAAGTTTATCAGTCTGAAATCACCCTGAAAGTGACATTCAAGCGAACACGTGGAATTCTTCCAAGGCTTTAAATGAACTACTACTTTGATGCAGTAGCTAGGAGCAATGGTCACACTTCTCAGCCATGCAAGACAGCAGAAGAGCAAAGTTTGTTGTTTAGAACAATCCTAGAAGATGACTGCTAGTGCATTTCTTTCCCATATTAGTTAGAACCTCTCTAGATAAATCTATTCTTCCAAACATGTTCAGACTCTCAGCCCAGCTTACTGTATTAGTACAGGGAGGAGGGGAAGCCACGGAAGGGGAGCTGTGCTTTTAAAACTAGAAACTGGATTCTCTTCAACTAATTTAACTTCTGACCTTCTCAGCTGTTAGATCAAGTTGTTGCAGCAGGCATGGAGCCAGAGAAGTAAAACATAAGGGCACACAAGTTGCTCTGGGAGTCTGTTTCTGGCTCTTGAGCTACATGCAAATGAAAGGTGCAACATATCAGATTGAAGTAGCTTTTATGGAAAGGCTAAAATCTACTGTCAACCAGAATAATTAAAATTGAGAAGTTAAATGGATTTTTTTTATTCCAGTGTCAGGGATAACTGAGGAAGTGGGGTAAAAAAACCCCAACAAAATTAGTAATGCCTACCAGTAGASACCAAGGCATGGTAGTGAGGAAGGTCATTCTGAACTCCCACACTCTCATAACTGCTTTCTAAGTTTCTTCTGAGCCTAGGCACAAGCAGTTGCTGTGAATAACTGCATGCTGAGCTGCTAATCCCATTTTACATGTATTCTAGAAACAGCTTACAGGGAAGCTAAATGGATACAGTAAAAAAATAATGGGGAAAAGGTTAATCTTATAGATATGAACTTAAAGAATGGTATATTTACGGGACCCAAAGACTTTAAATGATGTACTCCTTTCTGTCAGACAGGCTGAGTGATCAGTAACAAGCCAGTTATCCTTTTTGTGCAAGTAACTCTTAATACAAAATTGAAACTACCTAGTTTCTACAGCAAAAAGTGTTGCACAAAGAAAGGGTGCAGTAATGCAACAGAATAACCAGTTATTTCTTAAGTTACCCAGCATGAATATGTTCAGTATTTTCTCTGAACTGAAATCACAGCCCCAGTGGTGACAACACAGGTTTCCCACCTTCTGCAGTGGGTCCCTGTATTTCACCCTGTATGCCTGTGTATCTTTGAGTCTCAGACAGGACACATACTAATCAAGATACAGAACAAACCAGCAAGTTTATAAAAGGCATAGAAAATGAAAACTTTATTTTTATTTTGYCTGAAAATACAACTCTGCCTCCCCTGATGGAAGCATCAATGTCATACATTTAAGACCAASTATATTACTCATATAGACCTTATCACAGAGTTTTAGCAAAAAAATCGAACAGAATAAAAAAAAAAAGTATACATGAATTCAACAATTCTTTAGAAAAAATATTTAAAAAACCCCCAGTTTTTAAATCATGCTTGTCCCTGAACGTACAGTTCATAGTTTGCTTTTAACACAAATTCGAAGTACGGATTGTATTTCAGGTTGCCAAGTTCATTTGCTTGAAGCAAGTCCTTTACCTCTGGTAAATATTCGCTTAACTGAACTCCTACAACACAAAATCGTTTATTACAACACTGATAMAGCACTTTGCATTAGCAGTTAAGATCATTTTTAAGTAAACAGCTGTGCCTGCCTCACATCTAAATCACTCTTTTGGAATTGTGAAGCTCTGATTCTATTATACACATCAAGAAATAGAACAAAGCTTAAGTAGCCCATAAAACTGAGCTCTTTTATTTTTTTTCACCCAAATAGAGTTCAKTAATTTAATGATTAAACCTAAAATCCAAGTCTTTACATAACACTTCACCAAAATAAAAATACTAATAAATAAAGAAAAGAGAAAAGAAAGCTCAGTCATACAATAACTACGTATCATCAGTTCTAACAGTTCAGCATAGGGTATGCAAATCTTAGAAATGCAAAGAAATTGATAGGACTGAACACTGGAACTGAACTGGAACTGTTCTGAAGAACTTAAGTATTGTATTTTTCACATGAAGCCTTCTCTGTTCTACAAAAAGTTCCTATACAGTAATATTTTAAATGGGCTTTGGCTCTCAGTCGCTTCACTCCTCTCCCTCCCCCATCCAGCTGTAACTTCCATGGCCATAACTTCCTATAGTCAGCTTTAAGAGGAGAATGGGAGGTGCATGTTTTGTTTTGGCTTTTGGAGAGGGAAAACAAAAGCAAAAAAATCACTCTGGCTAAAATAGATTAAGTTCTTCTGAGAGACAGTCAATTAGTTATTATCCTGTATCTTATAGAGGGTACATATTTATCTCCAGAAGACCTATTTTATTGTACAGTAAACAAATGCTAAAAATCTGCTGATAGCCTTACTGAGCAAATAACTTATGGATACTAAGATTATAACCAAGAAATCTGCTCCTCTCTTATACTCCTGAAGAGTTTACAGTCATAGAATTAGCTCCATACGATTTTGACTGTCTAGTGGAATGCATTTTTTATTACTCTGAGAATTTAATAATGCTACTTTTCACATATTAGTGTTCATCTTAAGCAGCTTTTGAAACAATTTCAAGGCATTCACTTATRTTTAAGTACACTTTACCTTCTTTCAACAGCTTTTGTAGTATTTTTACAAATATACTATCTTTAGATGCTTCAATGGGATCATCTCTACCGTCTGAACAGCACCACCTGCAAGTCAAGGAATATTTAGGGGACAAAACTGCACAGACAAAATAAAATGAAAACTAACAAGAAAAAAGGTCACAGGAAAATCTGATAAATTATTAAAGATGATTAATACATGTCCATATGGAAGCATTATGTGCTTGGTTATAGCTCAAAGCAAGAGATTTTTTTTCGTATTTTGTGTAAATTAGTCTTTATTCCAAGAGTAAAACTGGAATGAAATTGCACTAATATAATGTAGTCTAGTTAGGAGGAGAATAGGAATGTTTTCCATCTTGTAAACCCCAACCAAACAACAYATTTTTTTATTAAAATAAAAGTAGTATCCATTGAGATAAGAACTACCTATTCTSAGTAATTATATTTCACAACTGAGATTATGAAAATGTAGATTTTTTTTTGGTACAATAAAGCAAGAGAAGCAGTTTTCTAACATATGTGAAAAAAAACAAAACAAAACAAAAAGCAAACATTAAGAAAGGAGAAAAAAACTACAAAATCAAAGTTGCAGGCCTGTAACAGCACAGTTTGTCTCCTTTGTGATTAAACGTGAAGACTTACAAATGCCAGCCTCGTCTGTGATACCAAAAAAATCCCAAACAGRTTTTTCTAAGAGAAAGATTATTTTAAATGACAATTTTTCATCCTCACAGAGCTTTATATGTATCTGTTTAAAATCAACACCAACCCAACTTGTTTTGCTATGGTTCTAACCTTTCAGGTCAAAATTCCGGTTTCACGAGTTAAGCTGTCAGGCAAAACCAGCTCTCATATCAYTCCCTAAACTACCATGGGCCAGTGGGACTTGCTTGTAACAGATCTGGACCTGGATGCAGAAGTTATTATTGACAAATCCTCTGTACTTCACTGGTTTTAYCCTGGATGTCTCTTCAGCTCCTAAATGTCTAGGATTACATCTTTAATTCCACTGGGAAGAATGTGAGGAAAGGAGGGAGGGAAGGGGTATTTTTTCCTCTTGGGCACAGAGGAGGAGAGTGAGGATCCTCTGAGAGCATCAGGACCACACTCAGCRAGGCTCTCCATCCTACCCAAGAACATTATCACACCCGTACACCCATCAAGCTAAAAACCAGAAGCCATCCTTAAAAGTAGGTACTGTAACACRTCAAATGTTTACTTTTGCACAGGGATGGAAGTTAACACTACCTCCCTATAAGCCTTCGTGAGCCGTGCTGGACTGGAAACWCAGCTGAGACATCCAGTCTTCCACACATTATTCAGTGGAAAGTCTGCATCTCAGATTGCACCTGTTTAGCTGCCAGAGCAGCCAAAATCTTGTCAGTGTTATACATGTTTGAACGGTTAAAATATTACATTCAAAACCCTGTGCTTGGTCCTSGGTAGATAAAAACTGGATAAACCAATAACTGGACTGGTGCCATGAAGGAATTCTGGATTCTTCTCTCTTTGAAATAATAGGAAGGGAAATCACTTGGAACAGTATGAACCTCTTTCTGCAAATTATTTGTGTCATATGTGGACATGACTTAAYAATGCAACTAGGAATTTGTTTCCTAGATACTGTAGTCCTTCAGAATCTATCCTATACATAAGTGTGAATCGAAATTAATGCAAATGCTGCTTATTTCCATTTTAATCACAAATGGCACACTGCATTTGGAATGTATTCTCTCCTCATCTTGCCTTCCTTAGGTCCCCCTTGGAACATAGGTGGGAGTTTACAAAGTCAGGAAGACTTCTGAAAGTTAGAAAGGAAAGAGAGGAAATGCTATTTGATTTATTTAACCTGGGAGAGAGCAGTACCACTATTTCATGAGAAGACTCTTGTGACCAGCTGGATTCTGCCTGTATTTGGTTTTGAATATCCATAAGAGTGGCTCTTTAAGCAGTGTTTAGGCTTTAGTCTCTTACAGTCAAGAATGCAGCCTTAACTCAAAAAGGTCATGAACTTGTGAATGTGGTTCAATGGCAAAACCCAAGCGAAATAAAAGCTTGCAGGAGTGACCTCTGCCTCTGTTACTCTTCTTAAGAAGCACCTATTTGAGATGCTTCAAAGGACAAAAAAAARAAAAGAGGTTCAGCATTGGTCACTTCTTTTACCTCAGCAAAGTGTACAAGAACAAAAGCTGCATGAGTCCATTTCTGTGTCAGGTGCCAGRACTGCAAGCAGGTTGCCAGTGACATAAACCAACCAAGCAGTGCAGATTTTTTTTGCTGGGGTTTCACTTTACAAATAAGAATACATGTTCTGACCAGATATATTATACTGCATTTACCTTATCCTATGAAATGAAGTATTTTGGTAAAGTAGAGAATAGTACACTAAAATATAATTCTGGAAAAGCTATGTCACAAATTCTGAAAAATACTGTGTCATAGCAACTTACATTTACACTTACCCATCTCTTTGGAGAGCCTTACAGAGAATTTTAAGTTTAAGATCATTTACATCCACTTCTTCCTTCAATTCAGATAAGGAGAAAAGACAGGCAAATTAAATTTTTTGGTTCTTTTTACAAAGAAATAATCACTATATACACAGATTGCACCAGTGAATTACATTGTTTCTTCAGTCATCAAAGACAATTTTTAACATACGCTGTTTTAACAGATGATCTGATTGGACTGTTGAAATATCAAGCACTGTTTCCATTCGAAGTCATGGAATCAGACCTTCTACATCACCACTCCACTGTTAAAGACCAACTAACAATTTGGAAAAAGGCACATCTTAAAATACCAATTTGTAAAACAATGCATTCTAGGCAAATTTTATTTCACCAAGCACTAAACGATGACTGAAGTTAAAGTAGTGTCTGCATTACGATGTATGTCTGATTAATATATTAGTTAAGGTCTTCAAAGATAAACATTTGATTTAAAAAGGGCAGTTTCTTTATTGCACAGAAACCACCACCGCCAACTTGTGCTGAATCATTCTACAAAAGTTGTTAGAAACTTCACTGTCTGTGGGAAAAAATTTTGAATGGGTTTAGAGTAACATTTATTTTATTTAGATGTAAAAAAAATAATACAGTTGAAAGAAAAGCAGATGGCAAATCTATGGTTCAAAGCTGTTTACATGTTAAAAAGTGGTGACTATCCCACATTACCTCATGACAATCAGTGMAACTGCCAAGAGGGAAGATGCAAGAACTAAACTATTAAAAACAGCTGATCTTTGTCCTGTTGGGAGACAGCCTGTAGGGAAGCAAGGCTCTAAAAAAGAAACTATAGATTATAAATGGGAAGTGAAGATGAAGAGTATAATTTTTCTTAAATTATCTAAACCACATTTGGCAATAAGTCTCCAGTGACCTAAAAACAAACTGAAAAAACACATCGGGGTTGCTTCAATTTCTGTACACTAAGCTAGTATGTTAATGAACTACAGATGCACCATCCTAGCTTAAATAATAATTTAAAAGTCTCTAGGTTATAAAATCTTCAAAAAGTTTTCCTACCTCATCAAYATATTCCAGCAGATCAAGTGCTTTCTTAAAGTCATACTCATTGGCTCTTCTGTTCTCATCACATATGTACATCTATGAAATCAGAGATTAACATGGAGAATTATTTTTAGCCTGCACACTAACGTAACTGGTATCAGGGACAACCCACTGTGGGAAGACCACCATATATTTTCTACTTACATGACCTTCTCATGAAAATATGTCTTGATTCAACTCCTAGTGTTTTTATAGTAAGGAATATACTTAAGGTTTTAGAGCAGCATTCCACCTACATGACAATGGTCTGGGGACAAATGATATTGGATACAAGGCTGCTAGGTTTCAAATTTAAGTGCCATTTAAGGCTGTAACATTCCTGGACTAAWGTAGCCAGAGCTCAGCTCCACAAATAAGCTCTCTGAATTATTTTGGTAATTAAGCTCAAAGCAGCACTTCAGAGATGTACCAAAGAGATGGTAAGTATAAATAGAACTTACTGTGACACATGTRCCGTGTCTCACTTCTTAAAAACAACAAGTTCGCCCTCAGTAATTCATATGCCCCTATTATAAATTAGTACTTCAAAGAAAAATTAACACTCTTTTAATTTACACTTTCAGAGTTTCATTCTTGCATTGCAAGTAGCAACTATGAACACCGGTTTGAGAAGAAGAGAGAATTCAGAAGAAAAACTGTTGTGGTGCCAGCACTTGCCAGGTCCTAACTGATACTTCCTACRCTTCCCTAATCCCACAGATAGCTTTACTTAAAGACACAAGTAAGGACYTCACAATCTGCTATTAGCACAGTTCTAAGAAAACATAGAGAATAAACAAGCATGCTTGTTTACATGTCAGCTTTTGCTTTTCCACATGATTACAGTAAAGTATGGAGTTACCAAATTGACATCCAGACAGAACCTGACTACTTTTACAATGTATTGCTGTTATTCATGGAGTATTTTTTGTGTGCATCACTGGAGAGTAAAAATATGTGGCAAAAAGGCAGAATCACAGTAAGGCTACTGGTTCCTGGCTACCACCAGAAAAGGGTATGAAAAATGAGTCAGCACTATTATTTATCCTAGTACTGGAACAGTTCACATTTTTGTTTCATTACAGGTTGGATTTTTGTAAAAGAAAACAAAAGCAAAAAGACTTCTGGTGCCTCTCTGCAGCAGGTGACCAAAAGCCTCCCTCTTCCTGCTTCTAGTCTTCCCTTCTTCTATCTTGCAGCACCCTTCTCCAYGAAGGTAGAATTGTTTGTTCATTCTGCCTTCCAAGCTCTGCCCTACTGAGAACGTAAATGARTATAAAAACACATCCAAAAACTGGCTTAGACCAGTAAATCAGCTTGTGGCACTGATCTGATTTGCTTTTTTCTCATAGCAGCACTCCAAAGCACACATTCAACAAGAAAAAACTAGGACTAAAACCACCATTCTGATGTCTGGTGCTGGCAGAAACCAAGCAAAGTTAAACCAATTAACACATCAGATCTTYAGGTGCTTGACAAGTCATATAAGGCATAAAGGCAGCTATGACCTCATTTATTTTATCACAAAGAGGCAGAAAATATAGTGGAAGTTCACCTGTGTAATGAAGAGAACGTGATACACTTACATCAATGAGCTSAGACGCAGACAACACTGGCATATCGTTGAGGTTCAACTGTTTCTCTGCCAGGAGCTGTTCGGGAAGTGTCTCCTGATGTAACAAGAAGCGCTCCTGCTCTGATATTTCTTGTAGTCATTTAAGGAAATGAATGTTTCATGTTATTAAAATGTAATAATAAATTTTGTGGCACAACAGTAACTGTCAAGTCACAATATTATTCAAGTCTACAAGTGTTTGTTATGAAGCATTCTATCTGAATGTTCATCTACGTTCCCGAAGCACAGAAACACTTCCACTTCAATATTGCCATCCCAGTGAACTGGTTCTTAATTTTCACTCATGTTCTCAATGTAATGAAAATGGAAAACTCTGATTTTGCCCCAAAACTTAAAAATTAATACAAAAGATTGGATGGAAGCTGTTGAACAATGCAAGAAAGTAAGTTGGTTGCAACTYCAAGGAGCTGTGCCATGGACTTGTTCCATTTCATGAACTGTTCAATTTTTGTTTTATACTTGCCAGTATGATCCACTTTAAGATCAGAAACTTACTAGTAAAAATAGAGTAGTATCAACCACACTATAGGAACCCTGCCCTTCTCACCAACTTTCATTGCATGGCAGAATACAGAAAATAATTATATGGAGCATTTTATCTGTTTAGACGAATAGACAAATGATTTCTGCCACATTTTCCTTTTCTTTACCAATAGGAAACTGATACATGAAAGAGCYAAAGTATTAAAAACTACATCATGTGCCTCACAGAAATGTGTAGTTGAATAAAGTCCAAAATAAATGTTAAGAGTCCTCTAGTCCATTGAACTAAGGCTTTGATTTTCTCATTTTTAATTTTAAAATTTTCCTATTTAAAGGTGAGATTCTTCAAATCAGCATAGGCATTTTCACAGTGATAAAAGAACAAATTTAAACTTCAAGATCTCATACAATGTTTTACAACTTAAAAGGCAAATAACACATTGTTGTTATTATTATTTTTACTACTATTATATTATTAATATTAATATCAACATTAATAATAATAACAACAATAACAACAATAATGATGATAATAATAATAATAATAATAATAATAATAATAATAATAATAATAATAATAATAACAACAACAATAATAATAATAATGTAAAGCCCACTTAGATTACATTATTTTTACCAGGCTTTTTCAACAGGCTTTAAAACTATCCATTACATAGATGGATAAATAAACAGATAAACAGAAGTAAGCTTGAACTGCAACCCTGAGTCATATTCCAAAGCTTCTCCCTGGTGGCCAGAATCCTTTAACCAGTAGTGCAGAATTGCTATTTCACAAACTCACAGCAAGCATTTTCCAAAGGGATAGCAGTGGAACCATGTTGACAACATTTCAGATGGAGCACAATGAAATACTGTCACAGTAACCTTTTTAGATACAGAGAGCAAAACTCTGAGAAAGCACTTCTTGATCACAACTTYATATAACTGCAATTACATTACTGCACTACAACACAGTCACTGGACTTCCCTGTACAGACTAAGAGCCTCAGGACTTGAAAAGAATTCAAAATTGAAAACCATTCTATAAATAGGTTCTAAAAAATTTTTATCTTGCATCTGAAATATAAAACACATAAAGATCATAAAGATTGATTAAAACACATTCCGCATGAATGGTTTACAACTTCCAGCCACCTCAGAACTAACTTCTCAAAGTACAGGTGCATCTTGTTATTCATGCCAGTATTTTCTGTGTTAGTAAAAACAGTGGAAAGGTATAAATTTGCCATGCTTGTGGTCCTAACTTGTATGTGAAAGTGAATACTGAGGTTTTTGCTTACYCTGTCTTGCTTGTGCTTTCTAAAATGAGCAAAATCATCAGCCCATTTATCCTTATCACACTAAGTTTGCACTCTCAATGTAACACATCAACAATCTCAAAATTAACAGGATTCTAATTCAGTAATTTTATTAGTATTTTCTTCACTTTGTCCTGTTCTTATTTCTTACCGTCTATTTTTTCTTGCAGTATATCTTCCGAGAAGTCAGATGCTAGTGCAGCTAATTTGCTCAAGCCAAGAAGTGTTTTTTTCTTTGCAAAATATCGTGTCTCCATATTTGCTAAAGTCTGCAATGTTCTGTGAGCCTAAAATTAATAAAGATGGTAGAAATCAGTMTTATAAATTAAGATCAGAAGGTTAACAGACAAGAATTTTATCTGAATAGAAATCTCAAGCTCTTTATTGTTTGCAATACTATAACCCTTATTTTTAAAAGTTGAACAATTTGCACAATAAAACTCTACATTACACTCTTCGGGAAGAAACACAACTATACATATATATATATATATATATATATATACACAAAAATCTTTTCAAGCACCAAAAAAATCTAATTGAAACTAATAAAAAAACCCTACCTTGTTCTCAAAGGATAAATTGCAACTTCACATTTGTATCTCTGGGATCTAATTCAATACTTTGCAAAAAAAGCCARGCAAATAGGTTTTGACAGAACACTTTTGCATGCAGATTGATTTACCTTTTTATTTGGGAATTTGAAAAAAAATGYGTATAACTGGTGCAGTAACCAAATACAGGGGCAAGAATTTGTCTATCAGATAAAGGAACTGTTTCTGAGCACTTATTCAGAAATAAACTATCCACACTGAATAAGTTGAATATTTTAGAATCCTAGTCCCCCTCTTCATAGAGCTCTTATTTCCATTAYATGGTGCAGCGGTTAAGATGAAATACCAGATGGTGCCTGAAGAGTGGCTTTTGCTACTCCATCAATTATCTGCCATCTTTTTCCTAACTCACCTAGATACGCTGTCTTATGATGGGAAAGAGTCATAASTGGGTAAGTTACCTACTGAATAAGTGACTCAGCTGTTCTACAYGTGATATTTCCATTTGGCTCTATTTAAGAAACCTTACCTTTTGCAAATCCTGGCTACTGATGTCATGTAACCAGCTCAGATGTTCATGTGCTTGCAAGAAACTGGCCAGCTGTCCATGCTGAGCAATAGGCTGAGATAACAGYTTTCCTCGCTTTCCTTTTTCTAGATACCAGCGAAACAGGAAATCTGAAAAATTCTGAACAGGAATATGAACAAATTTTAGAAGTTAGATTTCAATATCTGGTTTGTCTTCCAAGTACCATATAAAATATGATTGGTAAGAAAATTGTAGGAACCTGCTTGACAAAGCCGGACACCCCCACACCAAACACAATGTTGATAAAAAAACCCCACAAGAGTCCTGATAGAAAGTATTKAAAGCCTCCATAAGCTCTCTGCAACAGAGGTCCTCCACTGAATATTTTACAGTGAATGTTGACTTCAGTTTCCCACATTAACCCTGCATAGGTAAATAAATAAGCATTAAAAAAACAGGGAAAAAACCAGAAATAAATAATAAACTTTGCAAGATTTCAGGTGCAGGCTTATTTTAAAACACCATCTAAAGGAAATAGAAGAGACTTGCCTGATCTGCAAACTGAGTCATGTAGCATTGTAATCTGGTCTGGTTGTCTGTCTGCTCGCACATTTGCACCAGGATGTCAAAGTCACAGTACTTCTCTGCTAAAGCAGCTGCCAACTGGTATTGTCCCAGGGAAACTACAAAACAGAGAAACAGAAGTTTTATCAAACAAGCTCATCTTCATCTGAGACCACAAAAATGAAAACAAGTTTCAAGTGTTCCCATCAAGGACATACTTACAAATTCCCAAAGAAACATTCCCCGACTGTATACATCTCCTGTGCACATGCAAACTCACAGACCTACCACCTCTRTCCCACAGTACAGAAGGGAATGCTAAATGAAGTATTCCCAGGAAGGCAATGCTAASTGGCAGTATGTCTTCTGTTTTGTCTGAAAGTTRGCATCACCTGCTATTTGCACTTGGAAAGGGAATTCCACCCATGACTTAACATCCATAATAACAGCCACTCAAGTATACAAAACAAAAAAGCAGCAGCCAAAGGCTTTTGATACAGAACTAATAAAGATGACTGGGCTTGCATTAAATTGTACTACTTAGAGTCTTCCTYTTTGGTTCAGTTAAATTTGTAAGAGTTRGCAGAAGACTCACTTTAGTTCATAAGGAAATAAGAACCTTAGATTGAATATAACAATATAAAACATATTTATAAGCTATCAGAGCACATGAATGTCAGGAAAATGGACAATGATAATTTAAGGAACTTTTTAAAACAATGCTCAAAAATTACCATTAGATTGTTCTACTTACATCATGTGCTTCAGTAAAAAAATTAAAACTTTCCAAAGTTACTAAAATGCATTTACAACAAGTTATTTCCATTTTAAAAGGGAGCTTTTCTGTCACTTACTATTCAAGACTTGACCATATCCAACACAAAAACAATGGGTATGATTATTAAATAATCGAGATTCAAAAGGTAACTATTCCCCGATAAACACTAAAGAAGCCTTCAGGCATATAAACTTGTCTAAACTGACAACAATATATACATTTAGAATCCATTTACAGGCTACTTTCAGCCAGGCAACACAAGTTAAAATCCTGCCAGAAAAATGWAACAAGTTAGCAGAAGAGAAAAAATGCAAGCCACTAGCCACACCTCTAGTAAGAGGTACACATATGTGTGGAGTCCTGGATGCAAACGTGTAATCTGCTTTTATTTTGTAAATACCTCATTAAATGATAAACCTAGTCATTTGTATTCTGAAAGCAAATGTGTAAAGCAAGCAGATGCCATTTACTCTATCAGATGTGTGTAATTTCGTCACTGAATAGACCATTTAATCTTTGCATTAAAGAACACTGAGAGCACTTACGGAGAGGGGACAAGAGTTCTGATCTTTTCTGGACGTATTCCATTTCCACGCTGCTGTATCGCTCCTGATCTTCCAGGCGATTCACAGACTTCAGCTGAGACACATAGCCATCCAGGAAGCAATCCAGGAGTGCCACCAGCTGCTCGGCCACAACACTGCGGAGRTTACTGTCCACCTGGGGATACACCACCTTCAGAATGATTCCATGCTGACGTATTATTGATGCGCGAAGTCCACTGGATGCTTGGGAAAACAACACAGGGAATATCAAAACAATAATCCAATCACAACAGCAAAGTGTAAGAAAAACATTACTATGTATAGTTTAAAAAAAAACACAATGGAAAAAAGCTAAGAGATGTTTTAATTTTAAAAATCGAAGTAATATCATCATCACTCCACCMCGCAAAAAAAAAAACAACTACTCCCATCTACTTTTACGAAGTAAATTGGGCCAAGCCATGGTAAACAAAAACCCTGAACTACGCAGATCTATGCTGTCAACCACCAACACTGGCACTTTTTGCAGAAGAAAGTAATTACTTGCACTATCTTCAAGCAAAGTAAGAGAATACACACAAGGAAAAGGCAACTTCTGCTAACCTGATCTAAATATTTGGATGTAGCTGTCAAAACCCAAGACCAAAAGAGTTTGCATGGGTCCTGCTACTCACAAAACTTTTGTCTTCAAAGCACTAAAGAAGTATGTTTTAGGTACAGAGGCTACAATGAAACTTAAGCACCAACTGGAAAGTGCTTGCTTCTGAAAACATTCGTTCTAATAGTTTTTCACACTATTAAACCATCAAAACAAAACACATCTATGCAAGCAGAGAATAATAAATTCTTTTAAAACAGTTATAGATCACATTTTGTGATATATTTTAATGTTATGTATCCCACAGATCTGCCAACCAGAACAAATGCATTAAAAAAAAATTCTAAAATTAGTTTTGTTTCCCAAACTTGTGATTTTATAGTCAAATTAGCAATGCAAGTTTAAAAAAATTATTATCAATATTGGACAAACTAAGTGTTCATTGWTTCATCCCATTTCATTCCCCACATGAAAACTTCATTTTCACTTCCTCATACTGACAACCCTATAGCAGCTTTTAATAGTAAGTTTAAAATTGAGATTGAAATTCACGTGCTTTGAAACTTACGAATTTGTAATAGCAATTTCTCACCTGTCCATGGAATATATTCAGGTTCTCTTTCTAGAAGTTCTCCTGTTTTGTATAAAGAGGCTCTAGACTGACGATACTGACAGGCAGCTTGCAGCATGTCCTGTTTAAAGGCAAGGATGTGAGTATTTTTAAGTCTACTTCCCTACACAGAGACTATAAAACATGTCTTCTRTAATTCTGAAATGTTGTTTTAACATCTCCATTCTTTCTACACCACTTCTTCTACACTTTCTCATCTGTACAAAAGGGCTGAGCAAGAAACTGTATTGTTGTACTATACAAGTTGTACTGACTGAACAAGAAATCTCAGTGCTAAAGCAGTCCTTGACTTTTTGGTACATATTCAGGATTTAACAGCTTCCAACAAGGCTGAAACTTCAATTCTCTTTAGCTCAGGAAGAAAAGGAATRTCCCTGACTCTGCCTAAGGCTGTCTTTYCCTTCCTACAGTATTGGSACATGTGAAAAGCACATTCACTTTTCTTCTCATGTCAGTAACTTGGATGTGCAGCACTCAACTTGTTCTGTGCTCTTTAATGTTTAATCTTCCCCTCCCACCAACATCTTGGTTAACACAGTTCTGTACCTTAATGATGTTGTTCACATTGACAACTATCTGGGCCCACTCAATTGATTCAACAGGCATATCCTTCAGGATTTGTTCCTCCTCTTCTAATAAGCATTCAAAGATGGAATCTATCTGGGACACCTTGAAGACAGAAAGAAAAGTTACACTGAACACAAACATGTCCACTATCAACCCATACCTGAAAGCCAAGTTAAGAGCTGTATAGAGAAATAAGCATACTAGTCTAAACCACACAAATAGCCAAAAATACTAAAAGGTATCAACTATGCTAATGGATAATGAAATCAGCAGCTTATGGTTCATACAATACTTAAGACTACAAAAAATACCTTCTTTCTGGACTTAAATCTGAAAGGAAAAAAAGATCCTCATTTTTGAAGGCAACACCATACACTTTCACTGAGCATATTCCACCATTGCCTTCTGGAATATTTGGCAGCAGAATCTTTGTTAGATAAAGTCTACTGGATAACATATCTGCTTTAAAATAGAAGAGTATTATTTCTATTTTATATTTATCATTCTCCCTTAGCAACTATTGTTCTCTACAGTAAAAAACTTCCTAAGAATAAATGTTTTGTGCATAGTTCTTCTCAAGAAGGAAGAAAGAAATAAAGATGGAACACTTGATTGTAACGTGGCATAAACTGAGAACTTAGCTTGACTAATGTTAGAGAGGACAAAAATTATAAGAGACTGAATTAATATAATTCCATCCAGGACAGCTCATCAAAGTAGCTCTCTTATCTGACGAGCCTCATACTCTTCAGTTCATCCCTTAAAAATTATAATTTAGCATAAAACTCCTTATGTGTCAGAGAATTTCTGTTGTCTTTTTCATTCCTTATCCATGCTGGGTAGTGGGAAATTTTAACAACTTTACTTCTGCTACATCGAATTTGTAGGAATTCAGGTTTCAGCTGCAAATACAAAGAAGTACATACACTAAAGTGAGGAAAATACTAACACACCATCCCTATTTAAAGGGCAGTTGTGTAAAGTTGAATTGCTTTTTAGTTTTACAGGGAAAAGTTTCRAAGTATTTTTGATAGTACTGTAACATTTACTACATGCAATGCTATACGGTAATTCAGAAATGACAGGTTTCTTACCTCTCTGAAGAACACATCAGCTGGGGTAAGGCTTGGTGGAACATCACATTCCCTTTTGTTTAATGCAATCTGTATAGCAGCATTCACTAGATCAGGCAGCCTAGAGTGGTGGTTCTTGAGAACAATAGCTGCTGCCAGCTTCTCKGCATGCTCACAGAGCAACAGTCGAGTTGCTATTGGCATCCCTCGCACTGGAAAGCTGCCCAGACGATCAAACACACCAACCTTTTATTAAAAAAAAAACCAACAAAATGAAACATTACATGCACTTTAAACAGTGTTCTAGAGGAAYCAAGACAAAGTAATTTTCTGTGTGTGCTGATACCAGAAAAACAGCAGAACTTACCTGATGAAGAAACTCAATGAAGAAGGAGTGTGCTTTTGTCTTATCTCCTAGCTGATGAAGAAGAATGAGAGATGTGTTGCTGAAACCAGCTGCTTCTATAAAAAGTAAAATCTTAGATCAGAGCCCTTGATATCTTCAATTCTGGATAACTACGTTTTTTGCCTCTGAGGTAAACTTATCTGTCAGTTTTTATAGTGGTACCACACAAGTACTTTTTACAGTATATGCACATGCATTTATATACTACTTACCATGCTATTTTTAATCTGTTTTGTTTTGTTTTTTTTTTTAACTCTATTGTGGCTGAAGTAAAGCTTTTAGAAGAAATGAAGTATCTTTAGATCAGTATATTCTGAAGTACTCAATTTGTTATGCTCCTAAAATAGCAGCTCACAAGCATATTCTAGTTTTAGTAGGATTCAGACTCAGATTTTTATCCTCATGGTAGACTAGTTATTGATAAATTTATTATGCCCTAGACGAGATCCAYAGAAACTACAGTGTTTAAGAGGCATTCAGATCTAATTGACTCTGCATCCAGATCTTTTGTATATTCTAAGCTTATAATATCAAGATAAAATCTTGGAAGAACTATCACTGAGCAAAAATAGCAAGACGATTTCCAAGAAGCTATCAATTTTCACCTGTGGCTTTAGTCAAGAATAAACACAGATAGGTTGCCAAACTAAAAATAAAGTTGATTCAGAAAATAGTGAAGATATGATGTCGGACAATTTCAACTGGCTGCCACACAGAAATAACAACAGGGAACATCACCCTTCTGTAATTATTTACATGAACTTTCAAATTAAGGCCCTGCGSTGTAACTGGTAACTACTGCCTAGAGGTCCCAGGGCCACTTTCAAATTAAAACTGTAAGAAACACTAAAGCATGAACACGGAAGTCTCTAGCTCAAAACATGTCTGCTTTAACTCTTTATGTACAACAAACACTCAATTTCAAATTGAGTTCAAATCAATTTCTCTAGTCCTCTTTCAGGCAGACATAAACACCAAAGCCCCAGAGAAACACAAGCTCACTCTACGCAGGATCCAAGGTGACCAGAAGCTGTGCAGTCACACTGATAAAAGGGCTAAGAATGAACAAATAAGCCCTCTTAACACATCTATTTTTTWAAAAATAATTCAAAACTACACAGCAAATCACGGAAACACTAAAGTGACACCACCTGTCCCTTGCACAAAGTACCCTTCTCAGAAATATGTTTTCYTTGTTGTTTTTGTTAACTACATGAAGTCAAGAACTAACCACAGTGGACTGCAAGTTTTKCTGGTAGTCTCATAAGATGCATCTTTAAGCCTTTCTGGAAATGTACCTAGTGGTGGTAGAGGGCAAGGACACATATGCCTTCCTGGCAAATCTTAGATTATAATTTTATCTAGAATATTATAGATATTATTTCGGTAAAAAAATTAAAATAAAAACTAACAAAAAAATCCATTACTTTTACCTTCAGGTACAGATTCAGCCCATCTTGGATCAGAGGCAGGGTAGTCATCCATTAAGTCCACACTGATCTGAATCACTGCCCTATCCAGTTCAGCATCAGAATCCATATCTGCATTACTTGGAAACAGCTCAATTACCATGCTTTGTGCATTGACTATATCTTTCCTGAAATAAATGAAACAAGTATGTAAAATAAAATCAACGGTCAGGGTTATAGGAAAAAGAACCTCAGTTAACAGGATTTTCTGACACTTATTGTGTCTCATTTTTTGTGAGGTGCTTTAGATTGTATACAGCAAGCATTTTTTGCACTTCCTTTAAACTAACTGTGGATAAAAGGTATTCCAATTCTTTAAAAGCAAGTAGGCTGATGACTTATAGGTGAAAAAGCACAAGCCAGGAGTCAAGCCACACTGTTTTATTACCTTTATTATTATTTAAGAGCAAAGACTCATCACACAGAGCTAAGTCTGCACATGTCCGGTAGCTAAGTCACTAAATTTCTACTGCTCGCTTTAAAATCTTCTCAGGACACAATCACTTGCACTAATAGCAATAGAGGGGAAGCCCRTAAAAACTCTCAGGAAAATGTTCAGCAAATCCTATGCATTATTTTTACTTTCTATAATTTCAAAGAATCCTCTCTCATTCATGTCAGTAAGTAAAAGAGTGAGAAGCAACCAAATACACACCTCCATGGTATGAAGTTGTACTTCTATGCAAGAATTATGCACTATATAAAAAACTCAGACATTTGATTTTGTGGCTAAGAAATTATAGTATTCCAACTGAGAAGGGATATTGTGATTCCAATACTGGAAGAATTTATATTTTCCATGAAACTTTCAGTTTGAACATTTACATGCCCAAGCTGTCTACAAATTTAAAAAAACCTCAGYAGTGCATCCAGAAATTGTACAAAGATAAGCTAAAGCAAAGGATACTTCTAAAAACTGGAATATACTGATTCTATTAAAAAAGAGGGTCCCATCTTTGCTACCCAGCAGTATGTGTTTCTAGGGAAATTACATAGGACTCCTCCAAATCAGGAAGTGACCTCAGAAAGGGACAACTTTTATTTACAGAACTCTATACAGAACTGTATACAGAAATGTATAAAGACCACTAGTTCTATAAAGCTGCCAATGCTCAGTGTACAGCTGATGGACTTTAAATTCCTACTGGCTGCACAACCTTCCATTATTTGGTCTGCATCAACTCACTGGCCATCTGGACAGCCCCTGCTACATCTGTTCTGGGGAAGATTGCTCCATTCATTTTACCATACCACTTTTTTCTGGGGAAAAAAAATCACAAAAACTACTATATACATAAAACTGTTATTTCCTTCTGGTTTCATAAATATAACCCAGATTTTTACAAAATTGCTTTCAATTTTCATACTGTTTCACATTGTTTTCCCCTACCTTCTTCTGTTTCCAATCCCCTTGCACACATCCTCAATGACATCATGTTTGTTAACTGCTCTGAGATCACAGTCAATCCAGCCAYCTTCAGCAGCACTTCTGTTTAATAACATTTCTGAACACATGCAGAAATTGTCTAAATTCTGTGCCTGTTTACAGATCTTGTATTGGTATTCTTTATTCTCTGTGCCTAATCCACTTCACTATCTTTTACCTCATGTGAAGTTCTATGTCAAAAGCCCTGCTATCTCATGTTATCTCAAACCTGTTCTTTGCAAGTTTTAAGACTCTTTAAAGAGATTAGTCCTAAGAGGGTTTGTGGGTTGTTTGTTTTGTTTTCTAAATACATAAATATTGAAAACATACCCCTCTAAATACAATTAATCTAAGTCTACAGATCTGTTTATCTTCTTCTTTCTTCTTTTCCTCCTTTGTTTATATCACTCACCTCAATATCAAACCTTCCAAGAGCATCGCACACCTCCCCACAGTCAATTGCTTTAAACAGGATAGACTGACAAATGGTATTTTTTTCCACTCTCACTTTCCCATATCAAGCAATCTGAAAACAATATTATCCCGCCCAAAGACTGCCATGCTGGTTAATCTTCAAGGCCACATACATAAGTAAATAAGCATATTCAAAAATATTACTGAAAAGAGCTATGCAAATAAAATTGAGGATGAAAAGGAAAGTTTTCTTTGATAAGTGRTGTTTTGTTGTTAAACAAAACACCACTTACTAAAGAATAAAGAAGTCAAAACGCAAAGCTGAAAGTATTTTCACTGACACTAACATACCCATAGAATTTACACAGAGTAAGTGAAAAGTCATTGAGATTATAGATGTCTGCTCCTTTCTAGCACGTATCCCTTCTTCACTAGTCCAAGGCATATTAACACTTTCCGATTAAAGATGTGTCATTAAAATAGCTACAACTAAAATAGCACAGGAGTATCCTAACTAAGACAATCTCTTACTCAAATATCAGACTGCTTCAAAAACAGCAAACAAACAAATTCTCAAAAACCAAGTGCAATTTCTACCTGCAGTACTGTAGAAAGGCAGCTTTCAGTAATTTGGTCTTATCTTCTTGAGCTATAATTTCTAGCCTACTGGTTGCATCAAATGCAGGGCTCTGAAAATGCAGAATAAAACCTTAGCTGAAAAACAAGTACTAATCTTTGTTATGAAAAGAAAACCAATTTTTTTAGAGTAGCAAAGACACAGATTTAAAATAAAMCCACCACTTGGAAGCAGTTGTGGTTAGTAAGTCAAACATATGCACATAAGCCTCTAAAATATATTACCATGAGTCACAGAGATTTGACCAAAATTCACACAATCAGTAAAGAAACTCACACCAACTTATTCTGCCAGTTTTTTTATGACAGCTATTTCAAGATTCAAACCACAATTTTGGACAGAATTTAAGAGGTATTAATGAATACTACATCCACAAAAACAGTCTAGCTGCAGACAACCTGAACTAGAGACTAGTTCATTAAGAAAAATACAGCTCCATCTGAGCAATCACACGAAGGTCTTCTACTAAACTACTAGTTAATAATAACAACTGATTATAGTGTTATATCAGGCCTACTGATAGATAAACACTTCATTTGTACCCTGTTTT
Source organism: Malurus melanocephalus (assembly GCF_030028575.1). Classification (NCBI taxonomy): domain Eukaryota; kingdom Metazoa; phylum Chordata; class Aves; order Passeriformes; family Maluridae; genus Malurus; species Malurus melanocephalus. Next base: position 308,586 of record NW_026623324.1, on the reverse strand, counting down.
CAACCAGTCAAGTAAATAATCATTACCTCATCTCCTGGTCCAGCAATAGAAGAGGACAAGGCATCTTCAAAGTTTTCAGGAAGCACAGAAATAGTTTCCCTGGACAAGATAGTGAGAAGTCCACTTTTTTTGGCAAAGAAGATGGGAAGGCTATTACAGGAACCTGCTCCTAAAATACTATCTCCTAAAATGAGGAGAGGRGGGAAAAAGGCAAGTATATAAACACTACTTTATTTTAAAAGACGTTATCAATTTTGTAGACAATTATTAACTTTTGTCATGAGCCAACCAACAGTAACTGACAACTGCACCTGACTTAGAGAAAGTGTGGAGCTATTTGCTACTCAAGATGCAGATTTCCAGATACTGCAAGCGTTAAAAACAGAAATAAAAGGAAGAAAAGAGAAAAGAAGAAAAAACGTCAATTCAGGTGATTCAAACTCTACCCAAGGACTGATGTTCCTGCCCTACCTGAAAACACCTCTGAAGATCATGGATGACATACTTAGAGACATCTGACACAGAGTTAACTTCAAGAAAAAAATAAAACAACCCACAGTGAATGATAAGAAAAAAAAAAAAAACAAGGAAAAAGCCCCACAAGTAAAACCACCATCCTTTTGTATACCAAGAACATTGATCTGCTTCATTTTCATTTCAAACACTGTAAATTAACAATACTGGATGTTACATCAGCACTTCTCCATAAACTCATGAGAAATTCCCAACTTGAAACATTTAATGAAGGAGCACAAGTATGACACTGCTCTCTGAGATATCTAAATACTGTAAAAATATTCAATTAGAAAGTACCAAAAAATGTGATTCCCCTCCATAGCAAGTTACCTTGTATGCCAAATATGATTCTCTCCTGTGGTGAGGAAATTCTGCCAGTTCCAGTGGAACAAGCAAATACTTCCTCTTCCTTATAAAGGTAAGCAGCATGGCTGAAGTAATCTGGGACTACCAGGCAGCACAACACTTCATCTTCTGACTGAAAGTTAAATATGAACAACATCACATATGTAATCAATACCTAAAAACAAACATTTAAAATTTTAAATGCTAATCCTGAACTTGTTTTGATTTTTAATGAGATATGGATGTACCCTACAACCTAAAAACCCAAATAGAACTGCTTTTAATTTGCCCTAGAATTTTGCCCTAGATCCTGTGTTTTTTCCCCCCTTCCATATGCATTTTATTCTTTTAAATTTCACAGGGAGAGATAAGTAGACAGATCAATTATTCTACAGTTTGCACACTCTTCTTCCACCTTTGAGCTTTAAGATGTCATTACAGGCAGTGGAGAGAGGGAGAAGAGTGGAAGAAGTTTRCCAAAGAAATCTAATGCCCAAGCTCATGCTTTCAGGAAACACAGCACAGACAATGCATTCGATAGACAACCAGTGTGTCCTTCCCTCMCAGCAAGCCAGCTGCCTGGCAAGGACCAAAACACACATCTCTTAATTCCTTGTCCTGCAGCAAGWGTCTCAGAGTTTGGGATTTATTCTAAATGGATTGCAACAGCATACAATAAAATCACTCAGCAGAAACTTTCACAGACAGCACAAAAATTAAAATAAACCATTAGAAGTCAGATTAGACTTTTGTTTTTCAGGGGTTTATCTTTTATCTTAAAATGCAAAGCATAACCTTTATATACATTTAGTATTAAACATTAAGAGATGCTGGTATACATTTTCCTCCCAGTATTACTAATACATACTTCCAAGAGAAACTGCTTTTTCTTTAGACAAAATTCTGTTGCATGAGTTATGTACAGGAATACTATGAAACACTGAACTTTCTTAACTTTCTTAACAGAGGGGAATCTGAACCTCCATTAACATACCTGAAAAGATGGATTATACTGTGTGACCTCCACAACAACCTCATCAGACATCTGTGAGCCTTTATCTTCTACTGTTATCAGAGTGTAGTACACAAGACAAGGACGATCCCCAGGATGCCATGCAGCAGCGAGTATGACYAGTCCATCACTATTCAACAACAAACAACACACCACTGAGAGATGATTATTACATATTTTACTYGCTCAAACACCACCACTCAAAAAAACCCCAAAAATCTAAGTACAATCTCAAGAAAGTATTTTTCAATCTTCAATTATTTTAGAAAGAAAAAYGGTATTTGCTCCTCCAAGCTACTTTATTAGCACTCCATATTGCAGTACAAAACTGAACCAAGGTGGCTGTAATTTTATGTGATTAAATCAAATACAAGAGATACTGAATTCTCTGCATTTGCTGGAACAAGTTACAGTTGCTTATTTTTTGTCTTTTAACGTCAAGACAAAACAAATACACAAACSTGATAAAATGACACTAGAAAAAGTGAAGGGAATTATCATCAAGTAAAGGATTTGTAATGCTAAAAAGAATAATGACAGCATGAACTACAGAATAACTGGATTACRTAATATAAGGTACTTATTTTATCAACAGTGCCACTCCAGTTAAAATTAAACTGTAATTACTAACATGAAGTTTTTGCAGGAAAACAGAACAGATTTATCTCATTAAGGTAGGCCCTACCACATGCAAGTGTACTTCCTTACCGATTCTGTTGCAAATCCATGTATTGTATATTTACTCCTCCTTTAATATCTTCATAGTTACTTTCAGACCCCTAAAGAAACACATCTGTTGTAAAACTATCTACAAACAGGGAATCAATTAAAACAAACACACAAACCCTTTCTGGTTGAGCTGCCTCTTACCCAAATTGCATCTGTAATATGTTCTTTCAGGATCCTGTTGATATCCCAGCTGAAAACATAATGCTCTGAAGAATCATCTATCTCCCATTTGTTTAGATTTGAACTTGTAAGCATGTAAAAGCTTGATCTCTCTCTATCCCAAAGAATGCTAGAAATCTGCATTTAAAAAATGAAAAGGTAAAAAGGTTAAAGCAAAGCCTTAATATTTGGATATAATAATCTAAACCCCTCTCTGTCCACAAAAAAAGTCACTTCCTTCGGCAATCTTCAGAAGTTGCATTCAAGATGAGCATTATTATAACTTCCAAGAGGAGTCTYATTTTACAGATAAAAGAACATCTATACTAAATACATTTCTCATACTTTCTGCCAACTTCTGTGGAGTTCACTGACAAAACTCAACCAAATCATCATCCTGGCAATGCTAACTCTGGAAAGAAGAATTACAGGTGGGTTTCTTCAAATACTAATGAGTCTATCACTAGAAAGGGGCAGGACATGCAACCACCACATATTTCTTAGGAGGAACTACTATTTCAAAGTCTTCTTTTATTCAGAGCAAAGGAGGCAAGCCAGTATTTGCCTTCACAAAACATACAGATTATTTGGTTTCTGCCTTTGTTYCAAATTTCATATAAATATAAGCAACATAAATGAGCTGAGTCTTGTCTTTTTCTGTCATCACACATGCCCATGCAATCTTTTCTTTTTCCTTGTTTAAACACAGAGACTAGAAATTACAGAGAGAAATTGAAGTAGATTAAWGTTTCTCAAACTTACCACAGCATCATTTCCAGGAGACAATATACCCAGGAGAGAAGAAACCTTTCTACCAATTCCAGAAAACATTCCCTGCCCCTGTGGCAAGGCATGCTGGTGAATCTTGCCAGAACTATCAGGTATCAACCGGACTAGCTGACCTCTGGAAGATGATAAAATAAAGCTTCCTCCCTAACAAAAAGAAAAAACAACTACATTAAGAAATAAAAAAGTCACATTCTTGAAAACTCTATTGTCAGCTAAAATTCTTTACGACAGCTCACATGGGTAAACACTGAACAAGACACAAGGCATCCTTAGAAAAAGACAAACATCTCATGGATGCTTAGCACTGGCAGAGACTCATTTTCTTATGTCTCATTTCTGTGACATTTTAATCCATGAGACTCAATTTCARTTAAACAACAGAACTAACTTCTTGCATAATCCTTGGAATCTAATGATGAAAAGCAGTGTTACCTTCATGATATTTATTGCAGATTTAAGACTGATAAAGTTGAGCATGCTTTTCCATCTTTAGATCAGGAATAAAACCAGTATTTTAATATAAACCATACTGCTTTACCTTTACTGCCTTGAGGAAACTGCACAGAGAGCCTCCAAAGTCTGTAAAAGTGTCTGTATAGGATCCTTCATGTGCAAGATTGGGCCAATAGCGCACAGAACCTTCGCTGGTAGCAACCATTATTGCCAGAGACTYGAAGTGAAAAAATATTTAACAGAACATGCAAGTTAGTTATAATTAATAATAATAATCATCAACWTAATCAGACTGCAGCTTTAACTAAAACATGTTATTTTACATATCAAGATTGTGGGTGACGAACACATGAAAAAGTAGTAAATACATATGGATGTGCACTGATAAGTTTGGAACTGAAYCACAAAAAMCATTCTGCAGCACAAGTTAATTCAWACAGGGAATSTTATATTTGCTKATTTTGCTAMTGAATATTTTCTACTGGTTCTTGTTCCTGATAATTCAGGGTCCGCTGCTGCAATGCAAACAAAACTTACAGTTGTAAAACAGAAAAGAGCCTGTGCAGAATTTCAAATGCCAAGAGTTAAAAGCTACTACAGACTTCAAATGCAGACTATAATTTAACAGAGAAACTGCTCTGATGTCTTTACGAGAAATATCAAATCACATGGTGACTCCTCTCTTCAAAGGCATAAGCCTACAGTGTGACAACATTAGGGCTTCTAACTCAGGAAATCACAAATAYCAAATTGAAAGCATGAAGCAGGAGACTGTTCAGGTGGAGATTTAGAGAAAAGCATTGTACTTAATCTACCAGCTGTTCAAAAAAAAAAAAAATTACAGAAAAATAGAAGAACTGTAACTGGGAGTTGCTATTGAAGTCCTTGAAATTTTCTAACCTATTTTTGACAAGACACTGACTTTCAGTTCACAAGCTAAAGAAAGATGAAATTTTAAAATACAATAAATAAAATATTGAGTTGTACTACTTCCTCTTAAACTTCCTTGGATATGACCAAATCAGGACATTTCAGGTTTTATGAGATAACCYTCAAAATACTAAGATTGCTTTTTATCATCTGGAAGTGTAACRCAACAAATCAAAAGAAATGAACCTATCACATATTTTGTGCTGCTGCTTACTTTCAAGGACAACTTCTTAGCCAGTTTTATTAGAGCWTCAGATATATTAATGAAATCTACACTGAAGCTGAAAATGAGAGGTTCTTTTCATGAGTGATAGTAACAGACATATTAACACACTTTCAGAACACAACTGATCTTCAAACCTGTTGCACAGTGCTTTACAAAAAGCCACTTAGGAAACCAATCAGTCAAGACATTAAATCTGTCCTTCCAGGGACAGCTTCCTTATAAAGACCGGCCAAGGGAGGGTGCTGGTGTTTGCCTCTCATGTATAGGTACTCGGAATTAATCCACCGAACATTTTCAGCCAACACTTTAACTGCACTTGGTCAGACACCATTTTTGAGTGCTTGGTGATTGTTAACACAACATCTCTTGGTTTACTGTATTTCTGTTTGTTTGAAAGTAKGTCAAATAACACTCAGGAAAACTAYTATTTAATCTGATCCTATAAGATGCAAATGGCACAATTTAAAAGGACTAAKTTTGTTTACTTCCAAGATATTTATTGCCAGCTATTAATTCTGACCTTTTGAATAGAGAGCATGCAACCAAATGTTTTCAAATACTTTTAATATATTCTTTTGATAAAACGGATATATTCAAAGTTACTCTAAGGGTGATTTTAAACACWAAAATTTAAAATCTGATCACCTGCAGAGAAGGTGCTTCACCTGAAGAATTGAGACAAGATATAGCGGCTAAACTAGAACTCCATGGGAAGTCACTGGGTGGCAGCTGCAATTCCTTGCACAGAGATAACTGGAACAAAGAAAGAGATGTCATAAATATGAGACTGGAAGAACTTAYTCCTCTGCTACAAAATCTTTAGACTTTTTGACCCTATTAAAAACTACATTTCAACTAACCCAGAGGCTATGTAAGGAAACTTGAAAAAARTATCATAGAACAATTTCAACAAGGTTATCACAACCAGCAAACAGCTAAAAAACATCTACTGGTACTTTTTCAAATATCACTGGTTTTCTTTAGTCATTTTTAAGTGTTTCTTACAACACTTGGATTATTTGTACTGGAGATTATCTGACTAGTCCTTAATACAGCATTTTAAAAAAACTGAACTAGAAGTGCTTGAGAAAGCTTACTAGGTACGAACAGAGTAGAGAGGAGAAATACTCCTCACTCTCCTACACTCTCGAAGTTAAACAACCAGAAAAAATKTAATCCCTTGAAAAATTTTGCCAGGCGCCAAAATGTGTATAACAGACACTYCCCTGTAAGTGCAGGACCCGTATAATTAATATAGATTGCCCTGACTGAAAGATACTGATTTTGTGACTACAGTTTTTCTCTGGCCATCACTGAAACAATGCTGAACTGTCCAGAGGGGATAAAAAAATTCTTGACCTAAGAAATCTAGATGAAATATATGTTCAGAACCTCTGAAATTAACCCGGTTTTTGTGTGTTTTTGACAAGTTGAAAATTAGTCYGAGAATAATCCAAACCAAGCTGTAACATATTAACTAGTTTTTAATTATCAAAATAAGCTTTATCAAGACTACCTAAGAGCCATACCTATTAAAATACAGTTAACCTTAGTGTCAAAGTGACAACTAAAATGGAAGACAGAAATAAAAATATAAGTTCTCTCAAAAGCCTGAGTTTCAGTTACTGTTGTTAGCATGACTTCATACCAATCCTACTGCTTTTGGGGGAAACTAGACAACCTCCAGTAGAAAAAAACAACTCAAACCCATAACTGAGTAATTGGTTCAAATAGTATAAAATACAGAATTTCCTCCATCTTGACCTTTCAGTTACCTTAGCTACTGCAGACTGACCAATCTTCCAAATAATCAGCCTCTCTTTATGAACTAGCCAGGCCCATCCACTTTCATCCACTTGAACACTTAGTTGGTCATCAGCTACATAAAAAAAAGTATTTTTTAGAGCATTCAGATTTTTAAAACACTGCAGAGTAACCTTTAAACCAGTAAACTTTCATTCTCATATGAAAATAAAAACCACTTTCTATGAATTAGCTTCCATGTTAGCTTCAACCATTTGATTAAGATATTGAATTATTACATCTAGTTTAAAAATCCATTTGGTTAATGCTCAACTTCTGAGAATGAAAAGACAACCCTAAAACCCATTTCTGTTTTTTAGAGCAGCTTTGTAAATCACTCGACATTTTTAAGATTATTTTAGAGAAACGTATTCGGTTCCCCTTATATATAAAGGAAAAACTTATCCACAGAGAAAAAAAACTGCTTAGTAGACCAATTTATAGAACTCAGGGAAACGTTTGTATTACTGGGGCTTTTAGAAGAGATAACAAATGGGGATTAACGACAAAGAAAAAAATAAAGCCTCCAYTCTAGGACACAACAGAAGTAAAACAAAGTGAGAAAGAGCCAGTAAATAAAAGTTACTAAATACCTACTAGTGGCTTTCTTTGTAACACTGGATTTTACAACAAATTGTTTAAAACAGCACCTGAAGGATACTTCCATGCATTCACACTCACAAAGGTATTAGGACAGTTACTGTTACATAGATAATAAAGTTGGAGTCAAAGCCAGGAACAGACAATGTAGTTTCCCCTGTGAAGTCAGCACTTAAATGGCATCAACAGTGTGTTAAGACTTCTCTCACTTGTCAATTTTCATGAGAAAAGTAACAGATAAAAATCTATTCTTACCATCAGCCTTCTTCAGGGCTTCCATAACCTTAACAGGCAGAGAAGATCCAAAAGCCTTAACATCATAGTTAATAGTCTCACTGGCCGCAGGAAGCTGGGTAACTCTGGTAGGAGTTGCTCTTAAAATAAAAAATTAGAGTTAGCATTTTATTGCTTCTTTGTCAGTTTCAGCAGACATKTACTTCATTAATATCTATTTAGAAACAGACTAAATAAACATGCACCCTCTGGGAGCACCATTTAAGGCAGTGAGTTGGTGGCTTCCCTACAAATTGTTAGCTGTCATCTCTTTAAAGAACTGACTTTGAATATGCATTACTCCACCAGCAACAAAATCACTGTTCAACTTTTCTACACTCTGGTTATCTACAGAATAAAGACACTGACAATTTCAGAAGCTTAGCAGCAGCTCTTCCCTTTCTGCAGGGCATACTTCCAAGGCTAGCTCTAGCAGTGCTGTGCAACACTTTGAGCACCCATGGCAGCTTGCATCAGACAGCACTTCAGTAAAACTGCCCSTTTTACTGCGGAGACTGCAGTTCTTATCTCTTTCACAATGTAATTTACTAAAGCTGCTTTGCATCTTTCCCCACCTTCTCTCTCTGGAATAATATACGTCCGTCTTGTCTTTTGAACACAATTAAATGGACAAATTTGTCTGCTTTTAGAAGTTAATGCCCTCTTTTTATTTCTCCTCACAAGTAAAATGATGTTTCAGACCTCCCAGTGTGAAATCGCAAAAGTTGATGATACACAGCTAGCAGACAATCCAGACACCCAGTTTGCAAAAATTATTAAGTAGACCTGAAGTGAAAGTYTCCCAGTACTGAACACGAGCAATCCTCTTTATCTCAACAACAGAACAAATATCTGCAYCCGAGGAAAATTATTATGGACCTGAAACTGATCTGGATCTCCTGTTGTATCGTAGTTTTGATTCATATGGAAGGGAGAAGGCAGGAAGCTGGAGAGAGGGATAGGTGTGAAAGACCTAAACTTTGACTAATTTATCTTCTTTTAAAATACGGAAGTTCTTMTTATTCTGACATCGTACGTGTATCACACAGGGAAACAAGTGAGGCACCTTCGAATTCAAAACCCAGTAAGAGCTTTTCATAACGCTGAGCACGCAGCACCGTACATTTATGGCTTTAATGTACACTACTGTATGGTAACCCACACTGGCTCGAGCACCTAACAACGAGGTCTGGTTTGCGGCGGAACTCACCGCGCCGAGAGGGAGCCGCTCCTCCGCGCCGCCGGCGAGTACAACACTGGGGAGGGGGCTGCCGCCATCACGGGCAGACTCTTCTTGCCGCCCGGCCGGGAGAGAGGACTGGGGGCGGCGCTGCCGAGGGTCCTGCGGGCCGACCCGCCCGGGGTCCGCGGGGATGCGGGAGCCGACGGGAACATGGCTGTGGATGCGGGAAAGCCGCTCGGCCCGCGCTCCCGCCAGGCGCCCACTAAGCGCGTCACCCCGGGGCGGGGCCGCGCGGGAGCAGCCGGGAGCCGAGCGCGATCGGCAACAGCCGAACGAAGCCGAATGCGACCGGCAGCAGCCGAACGAAGCCGAATGCGGCCGGCAGCAGCCGAACAAATCCGAGTGCGAGCCGGCGGAGACGAGCGCGACCAGGAGGAGCTGGGAAGAGGCCGGGAGGACCCGAACGACATCGGGTGGAGCCGAACAGAACCGAGAGCGGCGCGGCCCCTGCCGGAGAAGAGCGGAAACCCCGCGGCAGTTGTCCGGATACCTGTCCGGGATTCCAGYGGGGGATGTTACACCGGGCTCATCCTCAGCGGGCCGAGCCCTCGGCCTYAAAGTAAATCACGGTCCTCTCGCTCAGATATTAACCTGAAAATAGGGTTGGGCCTCCGGGACGTTCCCAGGAGGATTCACAAGGCTGGATTTGGGTACCATTCCTCATTGAGTTCATGCAGTTAGCTGGCGCTAATGAACTGTAGCAGGTAAAGGCTGGATATGCTCAAAAAGCAGCTGTTTCAGRGCTCATTTGGAAGGATATGTTTTCCCCTGAGTTGCCTTTTCTTTAAAAGAGCCATAAGCTGTGTTTGTCTCCAAGTCTCAAATAAATAAGCAAAAACACACTCCACGCAAACCTTGGTAGGTTTCACATCTACGCTAACTTAACAACCATGGRCTATGCTATTGGATGGTACAGAAATAGATTTTAGCCTTCAAGGGGAACTAAACCTCACAGAAAGAAAATGCTCAATGGCATTGGTTTGCATGAAAAAAAAACTTTAATAAGGCATGTATCATCTGCTTGGAGATGATGTCGAGTTGAATGTACATACTAATCAGTTAAGGTAAAATTAACTAAAAATAGAATTTAAAAAAAAATCCCATAACTTTTCAAAAATATGTTCCTTGATAATAGAGTCAGGGCTGTTAGGCTTTCTATGTRGATTGTGGTCCCACATGACTGAACCCAAAAGGAAGATCTGGCAGCACTGATGTATGGTACCTTCAGCGTCAGTGCTGTCTTTTTCATTCCAGTCATCTTCTTTGGCTTTAATATTATGTGAAAAGCAAAATACCAAAATTCAGTGGAGCTTCACTATAATGTAACATTAATATAGTACMGTTCTATAGAGACTTCTTTATACATATGATTCTAAATCATCATGCTACTGTCACTTCATCAAGAAAAACAAACAAAYCAAACCAGGAAATGCACACACAAATAAGCAAGTAAGGAAAAACCTGAAAAAAATGTCAAGCTGACATCCACATTTYTCAACATCCATATTTCTCAACATCCATGACTGGTGACATTCAAATTATTTTAAAAAATGAAAGCTCCTCTTCACAGCTTGTTCCTGAAATATTTCAGATGATGCAAGGTGAATTGCTGCTTGAACTCAGCTACACTTCCTCAGAGAATTAGTCTGCTTCCTTTTGCTGTCCCAGCCCTGTGTGTAAGAGCTTCATCCTCAGGMGAGAGCATACAACTCAACATTCAAATCTCATTTTCAACACAGAAACTATTTATACTGATACCAGTTAGGCAYTTAACCAGTTCTTTTCTGTCCCATAAATATCCCAAGGAGTATTTTGAGTGGTTCTGACCCAAATAAAGTCTGCTAACCAAGGTACCTGTAAACATTTGCCCTTCCGTGGACTAGAGCTTTTGTGTAACTTTTCAAACATCACTGTAGGCTGCAATACCTGCCAGAACAACTAATGAACAAAAGACATGAAACATTCAGTTCTACTGCAAATATTTCCTGTAACCYATGTAAATACAGGAATAAAGGGGCTCGTAGTGCTCATGTAAGGAGAAATTACATGAGTAATGATTAAAGATTCAAACCCCTTTAAACACATGAACKGGTAGTCAACACTGAAATGAAACATTGAGTCAAGAGCAATTTTGGCATAACGTACAACATATGTAATAAACATCTGGATGTAATTTTATTTTCATTCTCTAATGTTTTCACTATATTCCACAAGGCAGCACTAAAGGCATGATGTAGGTTAAGGTTTCTCCTTTTGTTTCCTTTCTTGGGGAATTTTTCTTTCCCATTTTTGTTGCTGGGATACACTGATTGTCAGGTCATCCTTTTGGTGGCTGGGCAATTGGGGAAGACAAAGAGAACCTACACCCCACCCACCCCACCCAAAGAATCTCCCTGGGCACTCCTCCTTCCTGGCAGGTTTTTTTTTTATCCCTCTCTTTGGAGTGAGGGAAGTTCTCGTGGCTTGGGGAGGGTGTGTGGGTGTGGGGGTGTGTGTGTGTCTGTGTCTGTGTGTCTGTGTGTGTGTGGGGCGGGGGTACGTTCACTTCCTGCTCTGCTTGGCTCGGGGGAGGGAGGGTCGGCCTGCTGCCTGTGGGGCAGAGCTCACCTGCAGAGCCCAGCATCTCCGGTCTTTGGTTCCTGTTTGCTGCACTGTGATCTTCTTCCCCCGTGCCTTGCCGGGGACCCCTGGGATTCCAGCTGCAGTGGTTGAGTTCTGCTGCATCCCATCTGCAGCTGCAGGATTCTGCTTGTCTCTTTGCTTATTTGGCCGTTCTGGGGTTTCTTGCTGTCCAGAGGAGCACCGAGATCGGCGTTTTCCACGGTGAATTTGTAGAAGAACTTTTTCTCCGTCCACCTCTGCCGGTTTGTGTCCAGTGTTGGCCATGAGGGAGATCTGAACCTAGCCAGGACCCGCGCCACAGCGTCCCGTGCAGCTGCCGGAGAATCACCACACCCGCCCTGCCTGGCTGGGAGCCAACAGCGCCCTCTGCCAACTGGGACTGTAACTGCACCAAAGGGGAGGGTGTGTCTCTGTGTGAGGCTGTCACTGGGTTTGTGGTTGGGTTGGTTGTTGTTATCATTGTTGTTACTTGTTTCACCTTGTTATACATATTAGTAAAAACTGTTGTTCCCTTTTACCCATATTCTTGCCTGAAAGCCCGTGATTTTCAAAGCTGTAATAATTCGGGGGGGGGGGGGGGGGGGGGGGGGGATCATATCCACCATTCCAAGGGGGATCCCTGCCTCCATTGGCAAGCACCTGTCTTTCAAACCAAGACAAGGCACTAACATTTTAAGCTTGCCCAGTACTAACTATTTCAGCTATTGCCAATAAGGTCTTCCAGCAACAAGTTTTCCTAGCATAGATGAATTTTAATGTGACCTGAGAAGTTTCTAAGCTTTTTTAAATCACCTTGTGGGGTTTTGCATCTTCAGAGATTCTGCTGAAAGAGACTCATCWATTAGAAACATGAGGCAAACTCTTCACTGCCAAACATATCCYCCTGCAGTTATTCAAATTAATGTAATGCTGTTATTTTACTGGTTGTCCTTGAGGTTGTTTACTAGTTGTTTCTAATAAAGTGGTTAGGCAAAATTCATGTTTTCTATCACTGAAATTTTAATTGACAATAGAAAACTTACATATATCTTAAAAAAGGACAAACACATATATGGGAGGGCATGTTCTTTCAGATGTCATCTCAGAAAGGAAGTGAAACTAAAGAAATGGGAAAATAGAAAAGGGAAGAAAATGCATGTAAATTTTAGATTTTCCTATGCTGACTTCRTATTATAATACACTTCCTTTGCCCTTAGGTAAAGTCAGTTTTTTTGTTTGGTTACTTTTTTTGTTGCATTAATTGTTTTATTAAAGAACTTTCCTCCAACTCATGCCTTCATACTCTCCGAAATGTGATTTTATATGTAATTCTCTACAGGAACTGTAGATGGGGATCATAATCAAGTTCAGAACACATAATGGCATTTCAGAACAAATGGTAACTGGAAGGACAGTGCAGTGGAAGTCAGACAGAACTTTCAAGAGTATTTTAGTGTCATGCATTTTGAATTCCAACATTTTAAGACTACTGACAAGCACAAAACACAAGMGTTCCTTGGAAAGAGAGAGACAATGATATGAAAATGATAAGATTGTCATTTAATTACCTTTAAAATACTGAATTTACTTGATAATGGAGCACATCTTCATACAGTGCATTACAGCAAACAAGATTCTAGACAGTCTAAAAGTAACACAAAGCAGAGAAATCTGTGCACTGAAATTATCTCAGYGTGGCAGATATTTTTAAAAGTTACAATAGTTATTAAAAAGCTTTCAATAAAAAGTTAAAACACATTAAGTTTCAAAAGAATATTTCRTACATTTTGGAAAAATATAACATTTACTTTACATAACTGAAACATAAGTTATAGTCTTTGTAGTTTGTAAGTTTCCMTTATTCATACATTGTCTCATATATTTTCTTTTAATATATCCTTTTCTCTGGATTGTAAATCTAATGCACAAGTATCATTGTTCTGAAGAAAAGCTTGTTTCTGCATTARTTTCCTGAAAAGTCCATTTGGATTTGCAAGTAGTTCCTCATGTTTCCCACATTCAAGAATTTTACCCTGGCCAAGGACAGCAACAAAATCAGCATTCTGAATAGTAGAGAGACGATGGGCAATAATTAGGACTGTCCTCCCTTCCATCAGCCGGTCCAGAGCTTCTTGCACTAGATACTCATTTTCAGCATCCAAAGCACTGGTAACAAATGGGGTAGGGAAGGGACAGAGGAGGATACTTGTTATATTATGACAGGTTGGTTTTGCATGCATTAGGGTTATTTTCCCAAAACTGCAAACCCTCTCTATTGCTGCAGAAGATGAACCACTGAAACTGCAGGAAATTCTTGTGAACATGCTTAGTGCTCACATCCAAGTTTTTGGCATTACATAGTCTCATATGCAAAAATAAGCATGAAGAACTAACACTAAATTAAGTCAGTGGAAAAAACCCACTTATGCTGCAGATTAATCATCTCACCAGGATCTAAATTTAAACTAAGGATACAAAAAGGCTTTAAGTAGATGTTTCAAAGTCATGTTACATATTACAAATTTAACTACATGAAAAATTACAACACAATGTACCAATTATCCTTTCAGCTTTGCATAAACAACTTTTATCACAGGTCTCCTAACCAAATCACACATTATAGAAGGCACTTTTTTTGTACGTGGAGAACAATAAGGGGCTAGATGATTTGTACAAGATCATGCAGAGAAAGAACGAGATAAAGCTCCCAAATTACATAGAATTTCTAAGTTTCAATTTCTGTCCTTCTTACCTTGTTGCTTCATCTAACAGAAGAATTTTAGGATTCTGAAAAATAAGGTAATATTGGTTTTAATAACAATTAAAACATGATCTGAATATTTACAGCAATAGAGAATAGGATTTGCATTGCTTAAAACTCCAAGTACGAGTACTTGCTTTATCAAAAGAACTGAGTGTCATTCAAAACATTACTTCTAAGAAATGTAAATGCTAAGASGACAAAACAGAAACAACACTCCTCCATTTTCAGATTTTCCAAACTAAAGTAGCAGAATGCTATTCCTAGATAACCATTTGAAAGATACAAACTAGTGCCTTGTCGGCACTGTGGCTGTTTCACAGAGGCTCAGCTACCCTCTGCTTGCTGTCAAATTGCTTTATAAAATCGTCTAATAACTAAAAGTAACAAAMCCCCATCAATAAGCAGTATTTCATCCACAGATAAAACATGTAGTACTTAAGAACTACTATTTAAGAACTTCTCATAATTAGATTATTAAAAAAAATTGCCAGCACTCAAACCCCTTAGAAGAATTCACTTCTGAATTACACTACATAACCCAAACTTCTTTGATAAAGTTGAGAGTAAAAGCTTTAAACTTTATCTGGGACAGAAGGGACTCCACTGTACTCTGACTACCTCAGTATATCAATTACTCATTTATTTTTTACAACCTTTTTTCTTCCACAAAATAAAGTCTCTAATCCCACAAACTGTATAAAATGCATGACTTTCAATACAATCAGCTTTTCAGCATCTGTGGTAAAAGAGAACTGGTATAATAAAATTCCTATTAATCTAGTAAAACTGGGCATGCMAGGATGCTAGAGACCTGTGTGGACTAAAATGAATGTAAACTGGGTTTGGCAAGGATCAAAACCTCCAGCTGAGCATCAGCACCAAACTGCCCCCCTGCAAGGCTCTGTGGCTGTCCTTGAACCAAACTCTGCCCTTCTGATCCTCAGAAGCCTCTTCAAATTTGTGCAGCACAAAGCCTGCCCTCAAGTTGATCCATACCAATCTTTGAAGAAAAACATGACAAATATCATGTCTGAAGTATCATCTTGCCTCAAATCTAGACCATGTCCCCTCAAAGGTAAGACAAGGCATCTGAAATACCAGTAAACTGCAACCCAGAAAAATTAATCCAAGAATGATAGAGATCTGGACACAGAAGTGTCATATTTGCGTTTACTAGCACCACATTCTTAAAGTCTTCCTTTATCCTTGACCTCATCTTATGCAAGTGAGCCATTATACAATGATTTGTATACAAATGGCAAGAACTACCAAAAAACATGGCTGAAAGATAGAAAGAAGCACTGACATTAAGTAAATAGTTATTAGTTAAGCCATTCAGCCCTTTCAAACTTCATTAACATAAAAGGTACAATTTTTCAAGATTTTTTTCCTACCTCTTCCATTGAAAACCTCCTCCTTTTAAATCCTTCCTGCCTCCCCCCAAGAAGTAGTTAAATAGTTGTTTGGCTGCTGGCTTACCTTGAGCAGAGCTCGAGCAATTGCAATTCGTTGCTTCTGTCCACCTGGGGGGAAAAACATCAGTAAACTGAAATAGGAAAACAGATGTCAGGTAATTTTAACTGAGTACCTGCGCTCAGCAGAATTAGGCCCATGTACTTTAGGGGAGAATGGAGGTGAAGGGTGGATACTTTTAATACTTATGGCAGGCTATGACTTAGAGCTAAAGGTGGTTACAAAAAATGATGGWATTTTTACACCACTCTATAGCATCAAAATTTTTAAAATAAGCAACATAAAGACATACCTGAAAGCAAAATGCCCTTTTCTCCAACTACAGTGTCAAACCCTTTTGGAAAATCTCTGATAAAACTGTTAGCATTAGCTATTTCAGCAACTTTCTGAATCTCCTCTGCTGTCACAGTAGAAGGATCCTCTGCACCATAGGCAATATTTTCAGCAATAGAACAGGAGAAGAGAATCGGTTCCTGACAAATACATAATTAATAGGGTAAATCTGTAATTATATGCATGTTTTCTATATTGCAAATAACAAAAATCCCACYTACAAGACCCCACTTACAATATCCATATGAAGAATATGCAAGCTAGAGTTAATTGAATTAAAAACTAATAAAAAACCTTCTCCCCTAACACCAAAATGGACAGTGATGAYCAATTAAAAATTAAGTTGCTTTTCTAACTGACAAAACATAACTCTCAATTCCTAGTATTTTAGAAAGCGTTTAGGAAGAGCTATAGATTCAAGCATCAAAAACCCTTCCTTTGTACTTTRCCACATACCATCATCTGGTATGTGGAGCACCTCTCCTGTGAGGGAAGGCTGAAAGAGATGGGGTTGTTCAGCCTGCAGAAGGCTCCAGAGAGACCTGATTGTGGTGTTTCTGGACTTAAAGAGGGACTATAAGAAAGATGGCAATAGACTTTTTAGCAGGGCCTGTTGTGACAGGACAAGGGATGATGGTTTTAAACTAAAGGAATGTCAGTTTAGATTAGATATAAGGAAGACTTTTTTACAATGCATGTCGTGAAACATTGAAAGAGGTTGCCTGGACATGTGGTAGATGCCCAACCTTGGAAACATTCAAAATCAGGCTCATTCAAGGATGGGTCTCTAAGCAACCACATCTAGTTGAAGATGKCCCTCCTCAATGCAGGGGGATTGGATTAGATGACATTTGAAGGTCCCTTCCAACCCAAACTATTCTATGATTTGCAACAATGATGGTTTTTTTTTCTTAATCTCTACATAGATTTTATGGCATTTAGTTTATTTAATTTATATTAAAGCTTGCAACAGAGAACTGTGAGATTGGACAAATGATGTACAATGGGAAAACGTCTGAAACCAGGTAAGTGAACTCTGTTTAAAAAATAGAGTGATGTTTCTTTAATACCAGTATGATCTCCTACTGGTAATTCAAATGAWTTTTTCAAAAAGAAAAGTGCTAATGTGCCAACAGGAAAATAATTTTTTGCACAAAAGCTTTTGGTAGCATTATTACATCAAGATGTTGTTTTTAAATACAATAAATATCCAGCTACCCTCATGCTTTTAACCAGAACATCAGCCTAACAGTTAATTGCACTACRAAGTATCTGTGGAGATGAGGGAATGAACATTTTAAATGATAAAATGGTTTGTTTTTAAGACAGCATTGATTTCCAGAGTTTSGAGGTTGCTAGGGAGGTGGCACTATAAGATTAAATGCCAACCGTGCTGTATTTTCATACTTTCCTAATGGAATTCTGTTTTCCTGGAAACTACTCAGAGCACAGAAGGTCAGTTTTTTTAATGTCTGTGTAAAATATGATTGTGTGACTTCCATCAATACAAAAGACAAGTGTTAAGSTTTCTGTTACTTTCTTCAACAAATTATAGCAAGCATTAGGTTGGTCATCCCTACACAAGTTACAGCAATGTACCTTCCAGTCTCCACATGCACACTTCTAAACTAACATTTTGAATCTCTGTGATTATGTAAAAACAGACTACAGAATACAGGAATTAGCTCTAAATACTTATTTTTAGAACAAAGCATGTGCAACAGCAGTTATGGTGAGATGAAAGGATTTCACTGAGAAGCAAGATTATGTCATTTTAAAAAGGAGGAAAGTGAGGAAAAACTAGTTGATCACAAAAATATTTCATTCATTTGGAATTCTTTCCTTCCTTACCTGACTTACTGTTCCAATCTTTGTCCTGAACCACAGTGGATTTAATTGACGGATATCAAAGCCATCAATGGTGATAGTACCTTAAGTCAAGAAACAGTAAAAACAAGCCTGTTTGACATGTACTGAAACAACAGTCCCTAAGGAGTCACACACTATRTTGGTGGATCAGAAATGCAAAGCTATGCAGGCACTACCACAAGCTAAGAGGGAAGCATAGACCTGCAGCACAGGAACCCCAACTGTTTATGAGATTTATCTGAGATGCAAAGCATTAATTGTCGCAAATGAGGGCAACACACAAACCATACCTGAGATGGGATCATACAGCCGCAGGAGAAGGGATACAATCGTTGATTTCCCTGTTCCACTTGGGCCAACTAGAGCCATAACAGAGCCAGCTGGAATGGAAAGGCTGAAATCTTTGAAAATTGATGTTTCTGGACGTGTTGGATATGCAAATTCAACGTCTTTGAATTCCAAAGCACCTCTGAATACATCTTTGCCTAATGTGATTCCCTCTACATAAAAAAAAAAAAGAATAAAGTACAGAAATGTGAACAGAAACAAAAATTAGCTCAGCCYTCCTTGAACTTGCTTTACAGACACTCAACAGAAATATCTATATCCACATTCAATCTATGGGTAGCTGCAAGCCACAATTCAGGACCACAGTGGTTCTATTTCAGCCATTTCAGCATGGTTCACCAATCATTCCTGMATGCAGTTTCAGGTTGCTCACCAGCACTGAATCTGTTGACTACCTGCAGCAAGAGGGAGAATTTGGTTCTTGCTAATACCTAATCACGAACAACAATCACTTCTCATAGAATTATCTGAATTAGTAAACATACTATAAACAATTTAAGCTTTGTTAATTGGGAGCAATGAAATAAAAAGGCATTGGTAAAGGCCAAAGTCCTGTTATCATAGAACACAAAAAGATAAACTTTGCAAATCATTTACTGAGCCACAAAAGTCATCTGAAACACCCTCCTCTTTGAACAAGAATGATTCCTGTCACTGGAATAAAGCTACTGCTAGGTTTGTTGCACTAAACAGCCTTTTTTTAGTTTTATTTTTTCCTTTCAGTAGAAARGATATTTAATAAATTCAAATACCAAGCAGAGGCCTAACTCTTTGGCAACATTTTACTGAAATGAAAATTTCAGTTTGTGAAATTTTCCATGAATGAAACCACCATGAATGAACAAATACCAAAGTTAAATAAAACCAGTTTTTTTCTGGAACACGGCATTTGATTTAAATAATTATCTTAATATCATTACTAGAAAAAGCTGATAAATACTTAAGACAAAAAAAAGAAAATTTCTTCAAGCCTTATTAAAACCCAGTCACACATATCCATACAAAGCAAAACTAATTGGACAGTGGGGCTGCATTCCCAAAGGGCAAAGTTCCCATCAGTTTTGTGAAAACTGACCGTACTAGAGCAATAACCGAGTCATGTTTGTTCGTGCTAGAGAAACACAACTCAAACCCTTAATTCTTTTCAGATGCGGCACACAAGTGACTCCCAACCAGCCACAGCACATGGTAGCACATGCCAGTGTTTGGTTAAACAGTAACTGTGGATAGGAAACAAAGACATCCATCAATAGCAATCAAGMTTTCACTAGTTCTGCTTTAGTTTTTTCCAGGTTTCCATTTCTTCTCCAAGCTTTTAGTTTAATGGTAGTAGCATTGAAATGGAAAAGGCAAGAGYGTACAATTCTAGATTCCTTGCTTGACTGTAGTCTATGGACATACCCACTGTAACTTTATTGTTTCCACAATGGCCTGTAAACCTCCTTTTGGGAAAAGAAATGTATTCGCTAAATCCCGTGCTAGCAGCACAATCCTTATTATTACCACAGGTGCAAGTAATCACTGAAGTCTCAGTTCCAGTTATTGCAMAGTCTATTCCATGGCCCAAAACACTAAAACGTACTGCAACACAGGAAGTGTGCTACCACAAGTCCTTCCTCTAAATATTACTGTAAAATATGTCCAAAAAAAATGTGAACAGAAACAGAAATTAGCTACATAGCTGTGTCTTGTTTGGATTCTAGACACAAGAAAAATTACTTGTTCCTGAGATATTTGTTGTCACCAGCAGCAACCAGACTTCTGCAAAATTAAAACCTTTCCCTCCCTAAATAAGGGAGAAATGTGGGTARTATTATTGTGAGGAGAAAGGTGCAAATCACTCCAAAAGCAGCACCTGCTGTACTTGTACATCCCCCCTATCCCAAGAAGCAGAAGTCCCTTTATCAGTTCTACCCTTTATTTCTTTTTATTCCCCAGTCACACTCAGTCTCTGATTCCTATAGCAGAGCAACTCAAAAATTCAGTTTGKTGAGTGTTGCTGAAAGGCCTCAAACTGCATGTTTGCAAGTTAGGTTTCAAAGCAACATGGCTTACTAAGGACTGGTTTTCATTGGATCAGTATGAAATGTTTAAGCTTGAAATACTCTTAATGAAAACCACCTGTTTTGAGAGCTTCTCTTTTCAGACTGGTTATTTCTCAGCCATTAGAGATGAGCATGGTAAGCCTTTCAGTGGAAATATGAGATATGGCCATCTAGAGCTCCTCCCTCCTCTCCTTTTTCTTCTTTTCACTCTTTTCACTCTAAAGYTGAATCAAGAGGAAGTGGTGATGACATAAAAAAAATTCCAAAAAGCTAGAAATGAGTATGTCCTCAGTCACATAACTTTGAAAGTAATACGATTTAAAATCATATTCTGAATTAAATAAATGAAAAATAATTAAACCAAAGGTAACTAATTAAGCCAAACTTTTGGCTTCTAAGATCTTTTATTAAAGAAAATTTTCATCATCTGTTTCGTACTTAGGTAAAGTCAGAAGGATTATGACAGTATCTAGTTTCTTTGAAAAGAATGTAAGTCAGTACTACTTTTAAGTATTATACACACCCTTCTAAAGTATTGCTGACCCATAAAAGAAAATCAACCTTTAAACAGTAACAAACCAAGAACCCACCATTAAATGGAAGTTGGGGCTTCYTTTCAATAAGTTCCCAAAGACGTCCACCAGCACCTAGTCCTTTCATTAGCTCAGAATAAAAGGAACTTAGACCTAAACAAGAAGGAGAACAGTATTATGCATCCATACGGAATGGAAGACATAGAGAGATAAAATTAGCCTTACACTTTTCAGTAGCAGCATTGAAGAATCAAATGGATAGGGGATCTTTTATTTCAACAAAATGCTAAATGTGTTCAGTTAAATCCTATCTAGTCTCATTTGAGAGATACAAACAACCCTTTTTCACCATTCTTATTTATACCTGTAAAACAAATCTGAAGAAAAGAAAATATTAATACACTTCAGCTTGTGTATGCCCTTTTTCATTCACCTGTCAYGAAGAACAGCATCCAACTTTTGGAAAATAGCTTTGCATCCAACCAGCTGTATTTCCAGATCATTCAGTAGAACAGAGCATTCTAAATGCTCTTCTTTGTCAAATAGGTTGACACTAGTAATGGGAGCCTGACTGAATCAGCCAGAGCAGAGAGAGAGCACGAAACCTAAGGCTGAAATGGTGCTTGAGAAGGTGTGTGGAGAATGCATTATGGAAAGAAATGTGTCTCCCATGCCAGTATGCTTCAAACATTACTGGAGAAAGCAAAAGCTAAGAACAAGGCCTGCACATAATATTGGGTCCCAGCTCCTTAGCAGCTGTGTGAATCATCTTGAAGGTAGCTTGGCTAAAGAGCTTCTCAGCTGACATAAACACAGAAGCCAACATAGAACTAAAACTGGAGTAGCACATACAGATAAATTGCCCAATTTCCTAATTCTTTGCATGCCTTTCAAAAGAAAGACAATGATTTCATGACCTTTGAATCCAAACATGTCTCTGTTTGAGACAATGTTTTCAGAGAAAAATGTTAYAGAGTAAATGTTTCCTCTGAAGTGAAAAATTTGATAATTTTTTCCCATCAGTATGAAGAAGATGTTTGGGCAAAAGTGAATAGAAAAATASTTCATTAACAAAACAAGGTGCCCACATGACACAGATTAAGGAAACTGAGTAACTGTTGGATATTTAAGACTCAGGAACACATGCCGCCCCCCCCCTCCCCCCACAGCTGCTCAGCAGGTGGTATGGAGAAAAGATGGCGACTCCTGTCCTGGGGGAAAAAGAAACAAAAGGAAAAGTCCACGTGGCTGCTCAGGCAACAGTGGAAAAACCTGGAGCAGTCCTCTCCTCACGATGGATGAAACAGAGGGCTCGGTGTGCTTTTCTGTCACCGGCTTGGCTTCTTCTGGAGTCCAGGATGAGACGGAGCGGTGCCACTTGTCCCCGCTGGCCGCCAAATTGCTCCAGAAGAAAAATCACAGGAGCCACAGAGGGGGTGGCAGTCCTCAGAAAACTGTTTGCCCAAGCTAACAAACCCAAGCTAGCTAAACTGCAACAACATAACTCCCCTGCAGGCAGCGAGCAGGACTCCCACAGCACTGAGCTGAGGTCCAAAAGCAAATGACTGCACAGCAGCCCYGGCTTTTAAACTGCCCGCACCACCCCTGTCCCTTCTTCCGGGTCAGATTTGAAGGCACAGACATCTTTTGTGCATACAAGCTGGCGTAATATAGGAATACAGGATTGGCACAACATCAACCAAAAACAGAATAAACATACTTATACAGTAAAATGCTTACAGTGTTACGAGTTATTTCAGGAGGGCAGAAAAACCAAGGTATACATAAAAATATGTATATAAAAAATATATKAAAAAACACATATATATAAAATTGGTTTAGTAGTTTATTTTTTCAGAACAACAAGCCCAACTCACGGTCACGAGTCTGTAAGTATAGGCAGGGCATTTCATCATGCTACTGCTAAGGACTATCTGAAAGCTTGCAGTGCTAGCCATGGTGAGAAGATGTCTGATTGGAAAAAAGAGCCAAAGCATCTGCATCCTAGAGCAGGGCATGGTAGGGGGAAGGCATAAAGCCTCACAGAGCAACTTCAAACTCAAACACTGATGTTTGCAAATTCAACACCACTCATTAAAAAAGCATTAAATAATATGGACAGCAAACACAAATTAGAAAATGTTTTTCATTTTCATAACCTGCGCTCTGTGTTCGGAAGAAAACACAGCAAACTTACAACATAAGGGGGCAAAGTCACAGATTATGCAGTGAATTTCACAGTTTATTGCATCAACTCCTGTATGTATTGATRACATATATGGAACAGACTTGGCAATTGGAAGATTTACATGCCTTGCAGGCATCTAGGAAGGTAGGCCTCTTGTGCAAGACACCTCTGTTTCAGAGTCTCCCTGCGAATGAGCTSTGTGCAAGGCTACATTTTACAATAATCTGAAGTAGAATTTAAAAATACGTTTTACAGCAATTAAAACTGAATTCAGTAGTATTTTTAGCAGTGCTTCTCATCTTCATTTATTTAACATTAACTTGTCCCATGTTTTCAAAGTGCCAGGTTTCTCTCCATTGACCAAACTTCAATGATTTAAGCAGAGAACAAAGGGGGCTGGTAGTTGGAATGGGTACCACTGGAATTCTGATATACAAAGAAGCAGGTTTGTTAAATTTTGCCCTCAGGCATATCTTTGTGGTCCCCATGCTATCAGGTCTAGTCTTAAAAAAGAAAAATACAGGCAAGTGCATCTGATATACTCCCAGTATATCAGAAGTAACAGACACATTTTAAAGAATGCTTCCAATAATTTGCCAAACTTTTGTGTACCTTATCTTCATTTTTCCCTGYGTGCAGTTGTGAAGACAGCTCTGTCAAAAAGATGAACAGCTTGTTTCTGGACCAGCAGATTACAGAGTGTGAGCTTCAAGGAGTCAGTCAGTAAGGAAAACCACAAGGTTAGCATCAGAATGCAGTATTCTGCTGGCACTTTGTTTACTGTTTGAGTTCAGGACACTCCACATTGAATAACTGCCTTTCTAAATAGAATATGCCTGACACAGACTCACATATTTTATTTATTTACATGATATGGCAAGTATAATTCAGACTTAAAGAAAATAAAAGTAATATGTACTTTCACATGCACACACTGAAAAAAAATCCTTTTCTTTTGGGGAAAAGGAAGGCTCATATTAAGTTATAGATTTTTATTTTTAGTAACTTTTAAATAAAAGTAAGTTATGAGTTCTTGGGAACTTCCCTTAGAAGAGACTTTTTATGAAAGCCAGATCTTTTAAGAGCTTTTTCCCTCCTATCCCTATAAGGACCATAATGCTTTATGTGAAGTGAAGAAAAATTGATTTCCCATTCCATACCTCCGATGCTTATTCCAACCCAGAAAGCATACATTAGGAAAGACGAGAGTTCACCAACTGTCATGTAGGCACTGCCCATTAGTAATCCTCCTTTGTATAACACTGAGAGAACAATTAAGTTTCCAGAGAGGCCTGTCTAAGGAAAAAGAGAAAAAGGCAGATTTTGTCACATACATCTTACATTTCATCCTCTAAAATATTCTTTCAGAATTTTCCTTTTAATAAAAAGAGCTCTCATCCTGTAGGTATCTAGGTTTTTGGAGGACTGAATTAAATTCAACAATTCTAAAGTAAAGCCAGACAACAGGCAGCCASACACCCAGTGGCATTGTGCTATCCAATAAGTGTTCAAAAACCAAGCAATTCCTTTTAGGCTTTTTTTCCTCAATGTGGAAAAGAACATTAACCATTATTCTCAACCATCATTACCAAGGAGGAATTAACGGTCTGCAGTTATATTCCAGTTTTAAAATTCAATTAAACAGTTATGGAAAAACGCAGTCCAAGCCTCCCTCCCCACTTCCCTATGCATTGATGCTTCTCTCATTGGGGAGCCAAACCTCTGAAATGCCAAGGGTAGGGGAAGGTTTCCACTGGTTTAATTCCTTCAACAGAAGGTGTGGCCTCGGATAAGTAGTCCCCACTATGGGGTGTGGGGCAGAAATAGAGGCTTTAAGTGACTTTATCACACCATTTTATCTCAATATGCCGTTTCACAGCAATTTAGGCTGATTTAAGCCCAGTCTTCTCACAGTTTTATGTACGTTCAATTTATTCTCACTCATTTACTTGCAGATTTCTAAATATCATTATGAGTTTTAAAATAATTGACACTTTGCATAACACGGTTGGCGTACTTTCATTAAAATATACTTACTGCTCCGAAGAAGCCTGCCCGAACTAGTGCCTCTTTTTTAGCCAGCTGTAGCACATAATCAACTTTATTTGTGTATTTTTCCATTTCAGCCACTTCTTGTCCAAAAGCTCGAACTGTTCTGATGTTTCCAATGCGCTCTTCAGCTAACTGCATTGAAGCATGGCACAAAACAGATCCACAGAGACACACAATTTGAAATGCTCACATTACAGAACATGTGAAAGTTAAACCAGTATCACGTCACTAATTTACATATCTGTGGATAACACAGAAAAATTTCTCATGCCTTTCTCACCCTATCCAACCCCTCTCTTTTTAAAATTAAAAGCAAATTGCATGCCCAGGAAGTTTTTAAAAAACCTTGATTGTCTTAAGTGTTAGCAGAGACAGAAAAATAAAAGTAGGGTCAAAAATTTTGGTGTCARCAACACCCATAGGGAAATTACTATTCACAATAATTTGCAATAACAATATGGGAAGCGAAAAATAAAGAATATACTGTTCCATACTAAATAACGAAAAAAAGCGTGCAGTTATTTCCTGTAACAATTCCACTCCTTTGATCAAAGCAATGCTGGGAATTAATTTAGCCCAACTACTAATGTCTCATTTCAACTAAGTACTTTTACTTCTAAACAGCAAAGTATTAATTCTAAAATACTTCAATTGCAACCACTGTCCACTAATAATGGACAATGTGATCATTTTAGAAAAAACAAGGTCCTCTTTTTCAAGTAGAAGTATGACATAAAAATATAATTCTTCTCCATCCACCATTCAGCCTCAAAATTTGAATGGAACACAAAAATTGCTTGTTCATAYGAGTCCCACACCTGGTTTACAAAGGTTTCAGCTTCCTGCCAACACAGTCTGAGGAAGATACACAGAAGAGAGCTAATCCTCCTTTTGCACGGTCCTACAAAGGACATCCCAAGTTTGCAACAGCTGACAACTGTGACTATTTTAACCAGAGCTTTCCTAATGTTTTTCTATGTTTTATAATGTTTCCCCACCCTAAGCCTTTGAGGAAGTGTTTAAGAAACAGGCCCCATAAACATTTAATAGCTGACAGTAAGGCCAAACATCAGGGATGAATTCCAAGAAGGATTTGCTAGCAAAAGAACCATCCATGTAGGATGCTTCTTACAGCTTCAAGGTCAAAACCGTAATCCAAGAAGTGTTTTTCAAACCAAATTACACAGTACTCCATAGGCTGATTTTTTTCATGCCCTCACAAAACTAAAGCCTAACCTCCTTATCATTTCCTACACTTCCAAATTCTCAAGCCCTTGTATCTCTGCATTATACTGTTATGGACAATGGAAGCATGGTTGTTTTTGAGATCTATGAATAAATGCTACTGACATCTACCTTTCACACTACTCAGGTGCAAAACCACAGGGTCAGAATGAACAGTACAATTGTCTTCAGAAGATCTGTAACTTCAGATATATTAACATAAATATACTAGAGCAACTTTAAAGTTAACAAGACAGGTTACCTGTGTTGCTTCTGCAAGAGAATCTTGAGTCATTTTAGTAAGCYTTCGCAAGTATCTGCCATAAATCACAGCCAGGACAGCTAAGGGTGGCACAATGCTCAGAACAAATGCAGCAAGGCTAGGGGACACAAAAAACTAGAAGAAAAAGGTTTTGTCAGAATTTAGCATTCAGATTAAAAATCATCCCTGGAGTACTAAAGTGCAACTTCCCTTGCTACTTTTCAAAAACAAGTAGCAATTTGATTTAGTGCTGCCATGCTTTCATTTATCAATTTTTTTTCCAGGCAAAATATCCATTCTTCCACAGCATTTGGGAAGTATCCCATGGTTAGAACAAAGGACTATAAACAAAGCTGTCTGGATTTAATTTCTAGCTTTCTCACTGGTTCACTGTGTGGTCTTAGTCAAGCATCTTAACCTGCCAGTAAACAGGCCTAGCAGGAAATCTCTTGGGGATGGTGAAAGACATAAGCTATTATACAGTTCCTAAAGTGCTTTCATAACCATTAAATAGATGGTGTAACACAGAAACTCTGAGCAGAGAAATATCAKACACTACTTTTGGGTAACTGAGGAACAGATGGAGCCAACAGTACTCTATAGCACCCCAAATGGGTGGAAGAGTATATTTAATTTACTGCTGCAAATCTTATCACTTATAATGATCATCATTAAAGCATCTAGGGGTACTCTTCATAAGATTTATTGAAATTAGATCTAATGAGTTTTAATTTCAACTTGCTTTCTATACTGAAAACAAAAATCTCCAGAAAAATCCAAAATAACATAATTGACAGGCTTTGTAATTATTTCACGCTAATATCTTCTTTCTGGGCAAGCATTTATAGTCCACCTCTTACCATTGTCTCATGGCAATATTTTGGAGCAGAATGCATTAAGTAAAGTTATCTCATTTAATCTATGGTAAGAAAAAAACTTAGACTCTCTTTGTAAGAGAGTACAAAAAGCCATGATTCTTATCACTGACAAACTATTAAAACTTTAAAGATTCACTGTGGAAATTATTAACATTTTCTAATAATGTCAATATTGGAAGCTTTTTTGTATGAGGAGCTCTTGTGCTCCTTATGTTTTCAACTCCAGGCAGACAGCAGAAATTACTACACCTTCATTTAAGATAATTGAAACCAATGCATCTTTTCTCAGATTAGCATAAAAATATTAATGCCAAAAAAAAAAGACATCAGATTTTCATGTAAACCAACTGACCACCAAGGAATATTAACTGATGCACTGCATTGAAGCCTTCATTAACAAGATTCCTAAATAAATATATTCCTTACTGACAGACTAAAGCAGAAAGACTAATGCTTGTAAAAATCCTCTGCACTAATTAGATATGCAGTGCTGCCTTTGCTTACCTAGGCTTTAAGCAGAATCAACCAACTTTAACGATTTTTATTTCAGGCCCTTCATTCTGTATTTTACCTACAACCATGGAATGCTATCACTGATTTTAGTATCTTCAGTAAGAATGAAATTCAGCTATTTGCCTACTGCATTTTGCTTGGTAACTTTCGGTAGAAACAGCAGTTAATTTCAACCCTTCATCCTCCAGATTTCRCTAGTGAGTAAACATGAAGTGGCTACAGGCACATCACCTATTGCAATGATCTCTGCATCAACCAATGAAATACACTTGTACCCAAGAGCACACAATTGCTCCTGGACTGATTCACCCTCGCCTAATAGAACTGAAACAAATGGGAAACTACAAGAAGTGTCAAGCAAGTAAGAGACCAYCATACCATCATTCCAACCCCCACAGATGCTTGTGTTCCTGCTCTGAGYCCATCTGAAAGGTTTTCGGTCACTGAGCGGCCCAAGAGGGCTGTATCTGAAGATAAGCGGTTTATCAACTCTCCTGTTCTGGTCTTGTCAAAGAAAGCCATTTCTTGCTTCAGAATAGAGGAGAACATTGTTGCTCKCAAACGTTTCACAATTCTTTGTCCTGTCAGAAACAGAAGCTGGTCAACTACGGCACACAAGGCTTTACATAGATAGCAACAATATAAAATAACACAGGATTGCACAGCATTGAACAAGACACATCAGAGGATTTTAATATACCAGAAGGGAGTCACCAGAAGAGAGTCTGGTAAGATCTGTTAGATGAAATCTTTAGGATCTCACCAAACAGTAAATAAAAATTAACCATCGTTCYAGCATACTTATCTTTGCGCAGTTAGTTTCCCTTTGTTCTGGTAAAAGACACTACTGATTCCAAGAAGATCTCTTGGCCACTGCCAAGAATTTAYTTAAGATCATTAGATATCCTGACTGCAAAAACCCTAAGTGACTCTCGGTACCATGTTTTGCTTTTGTTTTTACCTGCAGTCTGCATGAGGTAGACACGAGTAGCATTAGCAGCACCACCACATAAAAAGATTCCACTCAGCAAGGCACACAGGTTGGTCAGGCTGTCAGTGAAATCCTCACTGGGATTTGTATAAATAATGTCAATAACTTTCCCCATAAAGAAAGGGGCTGACATAGTAATGACACTGGAAACTGCCAGAAAGCCAACAGCAGCTGAAAATCAASAAGAAAAGGAGAGTTATTTGAACTTACAAAATCATTAAAAGCACAAATCAAATGATTTTTCACTTGAAATTTCTATTAAACTTGCAAGTGCCAATTGAAATAATCAGCACTCTTTCACACCAGTTCTGAAAGGGGTATTTTAAGCCACTGTATAMATTAATTTAGGCAAGGCACATTTTTAAGACCCTGAAAGTTTCTGTATGCAATCACAGCCCTGGAATTGCTTCTCTTGTCTAATCTTCAACAGCACCATCCAATAAGGTTAACTTTTCATAGACATCACCCGTAGGGAGCATTGACAGYTACCAAAATCTGACACACAATCAATCCTTCAACTCCCGTTTATTTTGGGTTTCATTATTCACGCTTGTTATTATATAAAAGCTTCYATTTGTCTCTTTTTGAGATAACAATGGACTGAAATAAAGATCTGACCTGAGAACTAGCTAAACCATATGATTTTATTGGGAGAAAAAATAAAGAAGAACAAAAAAATTTTATTTCCTCTTGACTGATAAAATTTATAAACATTCATTTTGTTTTACTCTTTACTATTGTTGGTCTGAAATAAAATAGCATACGTTTTAATTAGAACTACATCTGCTGATGAGCAGCGCTCTTGAATYCCAGTTGCAGGATCACCCATGKAACAACCTGTGTTGCWMTTTGAAGATGTATYACAAAGGATGAAAATCACACTGGGCCAAGATTAGCCTTYTGAACTTAAATCTGCAARGAAACTTCTTGAGCCAAGAATACAGCTTAATTTGAAAAAGGCAAGCCAAGCTTGAAAGTCTGAGAGCTAGAAAAAAACCACATCTTAATTGAAAACTGAACAAACTTGATATGAAAACCACTGAACCACAACAAACAATGACATTTATACAGCATAATTTTCCAAGAACCAACCACACACTTAGAGAACCRTTCATAAGATTGCTACAAAACTACTAGCAGATAATGCCTTTGAAGACAAAAATATATTGTGCTAAAAGTCCTGAAGTTGCCTGAATTTCAGTTCCATTCTACTGAGCTTCTCGTATCAATCCTATGATGAAGACAGGAGTCAGCCCCCCAGCAGAACACTGCTGTAAGCAGTATTTCTATGCATRTYTGYAGCCTGTGTTTCTTATTCAAGATCKGTTGGCAATCTTTCCCAGCCAGGCCAGCAAGCATGTGAACAATACAGGATTTKGATTTTTAACTTGCAGCTATAGAAACAATAAGAAACCAGACCAGAAAAACTTTCTGTTGCAAACTTATGTGATTTATGCCATTCATAAGGATACTATTTACTAGCTAAAAATTCATGAATGACTTTACTGTCGGGCTGGCAGCACTGGTGTATTCAAGCYGTGAAGCAGCAGGGAAAAATCCAACAAAACCCAGGTCATTTCCTTTCAGGAAAAAGCTGGTTGGTCTCCAAGGCAGCTGGAGATGGACAAAAGCACTGATTATAAGCACAGTACTGTATGRCAGCTCAGTCTCCATTARTTCCAACTATTTCTCAGTTACAGATGGAACAGGATGTATGAACAGCAGACATAAATATTCACAGAAGGAARAGGACTGTATGGCTAAACCCCCATATGTTTCTGTCTAGTGGCTTGGATTTATCTTCAGCTCTTCATTCAAACTAGCACTAGGTTTCACTGCAATTACTTCCAACAGCCTTAACTGAATGAAGAGCAAATACTAGTACCTAAAGCAAACYGAAAACTACCAAACTAAGCAACATACCTGTCTTAATTAACTTAATCACAAATCACATGCAAAAGAAGGTTCCCAAACTGAAACTCCCATGTTAATCATACCAGCAGACCAATTAGAAAATAGCACAGTTACCAAGTGTCTGCTCTTTTTTTGTTTGTTTTAAAATGTTRACCAGTTGAAAAAATAGGAACCGGCAAGCACTTGTTCCATCTCCTCCTTCAAAGGATCTGTCATGGTGATAACTGGCTGAAGGGAGGAGTTCGATGTGCTCAGCAACCAGATATGAACACTTCAGTGACACTGAAGGGTGTTGCTGATAGAGAAAACAGGTCAGAGTAAACTCTATAGCATTAGTTTCACATGGCTTACTCTGTTACCCAGAAAATTACATCAAACAAAATGGTGTATTATGGAAGCTTTATTTTTTTAAATAATTTTTTGGTAAGCTCTGAGATGACAATACAGCAAATGTGAGGCAGATCAGCAGAACTTACAAAACTAGGACTTCAAAGCAGCAACAGAAGCAATGACAAGACGAGCTGGCTGCAGCAGCAGCTGAGCAACCCCTTAGAAATATTAGGTGAACATTTTGCTTGTTCATTTGCACAGAAATCCAGATTGCTGCACAAAGTGRTGCCTTTATCACTGTTAAGATCAACACACTCTGTGTTGATCTTAAGGCTAAGGGCTTGCTTCTTGACAGCAAACCTGCAACTTCTTTCGAGGACAAGGAATTGTTTGCCAACTGATAAACCAGGATGTTTGCAAGCAATAACTAGGCAGAGCTATCAGAAACCTCTCTTCAGAATGTAAATTAAGTGACTCCAAGATTCATGAATTCATTTTCTACAYACAAAAGCACCACCAAGACAGTGAATGTTTCTAATTTTGCTGGTTCTTGCCTGAGCAMCCTTCTCACCCAGTATAGTATGTGGAAGTGTATAAAGACAAAAAATTACATGCAAGCCTGTTTGGAGAGGGGCTGWTTTAAAGACAAATACATAAGGATTTTACCTCAGATGAACTAAGATCATTGAAGCCAATCAGGGATGAAAGATAGAAAAATGAGGTTTTGATGATATCTGGCAGTGCACAATAACCCAGCAACAGGTCACAGTAGCTAGTTTTTACTATTCCATAAGCTATGGATATTACCTCCTGAAATCTTTTAAKTATTGTCCTGGTTTCATTTAAAGATGGGGGTCTGATTGATCAGAAGCAAGTTTTGGATTTGTAAGAAATATCCTTCTACCAAGTAATGTCCTAGAAATATCCTTCTACTTATCTAGTAATGATGAATGTCTGTCCTTTACCAGTTATCTGTGTAGTTTTATTTAATACCCAGGGATTTTTGTAGTTTAACACTGACTGGCTTTCAACAAGGGCATTTGGAGTGATGAATAACACCCACCAYGTTATCATGTGCATTCAGAGAGATCAGGCTCTTCAGTATGGGAGAAAGATGCRCTGGTAAATTTTGTATTTGTTGGTCAAGTAAAGGYCATTTCATTTTGGTGGACCCTGGTTCACCATATTTTTGGGTATCAACCCTGCAAAGAGTCAGCTCTGCAAATACTTACTACAAGATAAAAATCCTCCGGAGTACACTGTAAGCACTTGAGGATGTTCTGTATAGTTTTAGGTTAGGTATGAGTGGTGTGGTTTTCCTTCTGTGTTAAATTCATACATGACACCTACATTGTATGTATTGTGCAAAAACCTTTTAGAACCACCCTCCTTACACTGTGTTACTGTGCTCAGGAAAAAACCTACAATTCACAAAATGCTAGAAGGCAACAGAACAGGTTTACAGGAGAGATTACGGTTTCTTTTTTTATCATGCTTTTAAGAGTAAAGCATTTAACTTGTTCATATTTACCTTATATAGAAGCCAGTCTATGTCAGACCAACCTAGTTATTACTCTTTCTATCTTCACAATCCACACAAATAATGCAGCAACAACATTCYCCAAGGAAATAAGCTCTAAGCCCCKAACYGATCACAGTGATAAGCAGCTACTGTTTCTGCAATGTCTYACTCAAGTACCCTTGTTAACAGTTCACCACCAGTTTTAAAACAAGCAACTGTCACCAATTAGCCACAGAAAAAAAATTCTGTGATAAAGCTACAGGGCTGCTCAGACCTTTTGTGAGTTTCATACCAAACACTGACAAAATGGAAAGAAAAACTAGGGGGAGAAACAACAAAAACCAGTTAGCCTATATTTYATTGGCACATTGCACATGGGAAAACACTCCTACATAACATGTAAGTCACGCCTACATAGGTATACATAGGAATTACGATTTTAAAACCACAAGAATYGCCCTTTAAAAAAATTCAAAGTTCATCGCCTGGTGTAATTTTAAAGTACAACAAAATCTGATTATGAATAAGGCTCTAAATTGAAAATTTTGACTTCAGTGAAAATTTTAATTCATAGGAAAATAGCTGTTACAAATTTGCAAAAAATTATCGAATAAAACTTATGAAACAACGTTTCTTGAATGCCTCTAAAGAAGSCAAAACCAAAYCTTCCTACTCAGCACAGAGGTTTTMTACAGGGAAAGGCCACACTTTGCTATAGGATTAAAAATTTCAGAGTTCCTTGTGCTCTTTTACTATTCAATAGAACTATTGTTTCCTTGGAGTGTGGTTTGGATAAAGTGCAACAGACAGATTCTCACGGGGAGAAACAAGGAAGTAGGAGGAAATAAAAAGGATCGTTTTGAAAAGGCATTTTTSTGGTCTCACACACACAGAGCAGGATTTAATGGTTTAAACAATGGCCCTGTCCTCTTCCCCAGGAACTGAATTTAACTGAAGATGCAGGTTTACCTTACCTGACCACACCAAATCAGCCAAAAAATTTCTACAATTACTTCTCTCCTTTGTTAAACCTGGGAGGTATTGAAGCATTTAAAAACTCCTGTGGTCACAAAACTGTGGTCACTAACAGAGTGAATTCCCACCATAGTATTTAGGCTTCTTTTTATCACTTTAATTGCAAACCACAAAATTTAACACACATGTCCCATTTAAAATACATTCATAGCTCTACCCCACTCTAAAAGTAACTGGTCATGAAATATATTACACTGACACTTCTTTTTTTTGTGACAGTATGACATTTGATAGATTTATTTTCATTCCCAGGAGTCTCCAGAGGGTCAGAAGCTCCTTCTCTCTTTCTGCAACATGTGCTGCTTGCCAGCACACTGGAACTSCGGGCCAGGGCACACCTCTTCTTCCTGAGCCCTTGAATGGTGATGAGGTCCTGCCCAGAGCAAGATGGGACCTTCTCCTCTGGTGCCAATCACAATGGGAGCAGGTCACCTTCACCTCTGTACTTGTGCCTCACCAGCTGACACCGAGTGCACCAAGATGGGTGAAGTTCRTCTTGCCCAACTTCCTCATAAATCATCCTCTCCTCCCWCTGTCTTCCACTGTCCTCACTGCAACCACTTCACATTCTGTGACTGTGAATTTCAACTCACAACAGCAGGGAGCAATCACGACCCTTGCCAAGTGGAATTACAGAAAAGGTACATAAGCACTCCACAGTGGTACACCCCTATGTTACCAGCCACTGGTTCTATAAAATAGAAAAAATCCAGAAGACCTCAACCTTCCTGCAAACTAAATAGCACCTGTAGACCTCTGAAGAGATCTCACAGCTTTTGTTTACTGGTTATGTGAACTTGAAGAGGAAATTAAATGTTTTTTCCCTTGGTTCATTGTTTCATATAGTGAAACCATTAACCTTCTGCTTTTTTTGAATGCAGGAAAACCAGACATACCAGGTTTTTAAGGACTAGTTTCTCAGTACAAAGCTGCAACAGGAATAAAATGCAACACATTTTACACATTTTAGATACAACGGGCAGATGCAGTTTCCCTACAACCACCTACAATGCATTTTACCTATATTTGTTATCCCTGCACTATATAATGACGAAATGCATTTTCCTTGTTAGCTTTTCCATCATCCCACCTAATTACAACAATTTTTTTCCCTTAAGTCAGGTGTCAGTAAAGAATTTTCATAAATTCACTCCCCTCCCAGAATGAAGGCCAACTGAACACTGAGAAGGAGTTACTACATTTACRTATTTTTTCCATCCTCATGACTTGATATCAACAAGTTGTTGTGTTAGGGTTTGTAAAAAACTTTAATTCAGGTCATTTTGTTATCTCAAAAGAAAAACTGCATGCAGCTGATTTTTAGTAACTGTGATAGCTGATTTACTTATCTAAAACCATCAGCAGACTGCACAGATTAAGGATAATTTGCTCTATTTCAAAACATAATTACAAACAAACATACGATGCCCTCACTGTGATAAACACGCTGACAGCGAGTGCCCAGTAAAGTGAACCAAATTAAATTTTCAGTTATTTAGAAGGCTTGGATCTTAAAAGCCATCCTTAAAAGAACTGATGTATCTATCTCATTACATATAATGGGAAAACCACAGACTTCAAAAACCTCATTGTAAAATCAGCAGGTAGTCTAAAATTTATAAACATTCATTTGGATCCAAATTATGCTGGCTGGACAATACCAACATGTAATGAAACTCTGTAAGTATACAGATGAATAAAATCTTGTGCAAAGTGTTTTGTATTTCACAAACCACCTCTTTACATGTCTAACTATCTCATCTCATCTCTCTTCTCTCAAACACCATTCAYCCATTCCATGAGAAATACCTATATTTTCTCAAAGCACTACAGGCCTCACACATGATAACACACATGCTATCTGCCAATAAAGATACCTTAAAAACCCAAAACACATAATAATTTGATAAGGTTTTCTTCCCAACAACTATTATCCTATAAACCCATGGGAAGCAATATCAAGAAAAGTTCATTTATACTCCGTTGAAAATATCCATGTTAAGGGTGTAATTTATACARCCACAATGTTTTGACTTCACCGTATAGACACTAGAAAAGAAAAAAATTTCAAAACACCTTACAAATGTTTTAAGAAAAAAAAAAATATTGGGAGAGAGAATTCCAATCTATTAAAAAAAAAAGCTTCATATTCGCTTTTTTACTTCATTCATAGAGTCTTGGGCCCAAATTTATTGCAGGTGGATTGCGAAGCCAGCACTGAACATACACAGAGGCATTAAAAAAATGGAACCGAGTTCTCTAACTCCCAAAACTTCTGTCTTCCCTTCAAAAACCAACAGATAAAGAGACGGCAAAGGGAGAAGAGGGGGTAGAATGCATGTTTTTAGCTTTTCCCACTTATTGGAAGGATCG
Organism: Malurus melanocephalus; assembly: GCF_030028575.1. NCBI lineage: Eukaryota > Metazoa > Chordata > Aves > Passeriformes > Maluridae > Malurus > Malurus melanocephalus. The sequence goes on along the minus strand of NW_026623324.1, from coordinate 272,260 downwards.
CTCAGAGATTCCACGCTGTGCTGGGATGCTGCCAGCTGGACCGGTTCGCCAGGGAAACACGACCTTCGTTCCGGCGGCRACAGCCGCTCCTCGGATGCACCCCGGCCGCACACCCCGGCCCCGGCAGCCCCTCCGGGCGGGGCGCCCGCCGCCCCCTCCCGCTCGGGCAAAGCCCCGGGGCGGCCCCGGTACCTGTCAGTCTCCAGCGCTCGGGGTGCGCCAGGGCCAGCAGCCTCCGAGCCTCGAAGCGCGGCGGAGCGCCCACAGCCTCCCGCGGTGGCTCCGCGCTCGCCGCCGTGCTCAGGGAGCGCGGGGCGCCGCCAGCTGCCGCCGCGGCGGGGAAGAGGCGGCGGCAGCACGGGGAGCCCGACGGCAGCGGCGAC
>NW_026623324.1:242961-271752 GCF_030028575.1 Malurus melanocephalus | reverse complement strand
CAGCAGCCAGGGCAGGCGCGGCGCGTAGCCCGCCATGCGGCCGGCACGGCACCCGAGGAGCTGCTGCGGCTGTAGGTCCCCGCCGCGCCGGTCTGCAGTGAAAGGAGGAGGCACCTCCGAGCCGCCGCCGCCGCCCATGGGCCGGCGGCCGGGAACCCGCGGCCGCTCGGGCCCGGCCCGGCCTGCGGCGCGCTGATAAGGCTGCGGCTGTCGGCCTCCTCCCGGCCGCCCCGGCCAGCGCCCTCTGCCGCCGCCCGGTTCGGAGGAGGGACGGGAGGGGACCCGGGCCTGCCGAAATGGCGCTCGAGAAGACTGAGAGGGGRTCTCATTGATGCATATCATTGTCCCAAGGCAGATGCCAACGGCATGGTGCCRGACTCTCTTCAGTGGTGCCCTGCGAGGGAGCGAGGAGCAGTGGCCGTAAATGAAAGCGTTACAAGTTCCACCTCAACATGAGRAAGAACTTTACGTTGAAGGTGGCAGAGCACTGGAACAGGCTGGCCAAGGAGGTCTTGGATTTTCACTGTCTGGAGACATTAAAAACCTACCTGGACACATTCCTGTATCACCTGTCGAGGTGACCCTGCTCTGCCATAGGGTTGTACTGGAGGTCCCTTCCAACCTTAACCAGTCTGATTCTGCTCTGGCCAGTGACAGCAGAGACCCGCCTGGACAGGAGCTGTCCTGGCAGCCAATCCAGGGAGAAGAAAGCAGGAGCTTGCCCCCCCCAAGGCCTGCATGGGTGACACCAGAAGTAGCCATCTCGGACTCGGCACCGGATCTTGCTGGCCTGTGCTCGTGGGTGTAGTCTTAGTTCAAACAAGGGATAATCTCTGTGAAAAACGAGATTCACTTTCTTGTTAAAATTTAAAGGGTTTTAATAAATGACAATAGGGTACATAAAAGCAAAAGGATATGGCACTGGGTGCTTGGGGATCTGCCAGAGGCACGCCTGCTATTGATAGGAGACATCTTTAAATACATTTCGTATTGGATCAGCTTAATGCCTATTCATAGGCATTTATGCATATTCAAACTTTTCTAGGGGCTGTTTAGCATGGGACCTCCTCCGGTGTAGCCCCCTGTTCCATGGTTTCAGTAGATGACAGTTGTTGATAGGGAAGTGTCTGTTGCAGGGGCCCCTGGGTTGTCCATGCAGATAAGCCCATCCGAGGGTTGGGGGTACCACCAGACAGGCTTCTCTGCACAGCAGAGGACGAACATTTCAAGACCTCCGACCAGAGACCTTTCACTACACATCTTAAAGCCTCTGTTCCTTSCACCCCCACCCTTCCRCTGTCAGGRTCTGTGCTRGCCTGGCCATTGATAGCCCTGGGTCGATGGCCTTCCCACCCCGAAGGTGCTAAGCATCCTTGTGAATGTATGCATTCTTTTCCCCAGCTCTGAGCTGCTTATCTTTAAGGACCATTGCCATCAGGGCCTCACTCAGGGATTTTTTGCAGCTTTTGTATAGGTTTGCTATAATATATAAAAAAACCCATAATTAAACTTCTTCTACAAATAAGACAATATTATATCATGATGTGCAACACATAGCATCTACCTTTAATCTCTGCAACAACTAACACTACAATACGTGTTTAACACACACATAGCACTCATCTTAACATTTGTGAAAGCCAACACTATAATATGTGTTTATAACAATCTCCATGCAGAGGAGAGCTGTCTTTCAGGAACATCATGTGCCTGATCCCTTATTCAGGCTGGTGTCTACGGGATGTATATGGCCTTATGTGCCCATGCTCAGGCTAGAGCCTACAGGATTAGGACTAATGGGTTCAAACAGAAAGAGGGGAAATTTAGGATAGATATTAGGAAGACATTCTTTACTTTGAGGRTGGTGAGGTATTGCAACAGGTTACCAGAGAAGTTCTGGATGCCCCATCCCTGGAAGTGTTTAAGACTAATTGAGATGGTGCTCTGGTCCAGTGGGAGGTGTCCCTACTATGGCAGGGGGGTTAGGATTAAATTATTTTTAAGGTCCCTTCCTACCCCTTTAAATTACTATTTTATTCACATATCACTGCTCAGGAGGACCATTTTACAAGCAATCTCCTACCCCAAACCTGATTTAAGAAAAGGAAAGGAGGCATGGCTTTCCTGAGAACACACAGTACCAGCAGCCATAGCAGGAAATGAAAACTGTCCTGTTTTTCCTACTGGAGTGCCCAGGGATACCTATACTTCAATTTTAAATTTTTGGGTCAAGCTCCTGTATAAATTAGTTAGCATCAGTTTGTGAGACTAGGTTTGCCAGAAATAAGTAAAATTGTATCAAAAGATCAGGAGAAAACATGAAGTCTTTTACTACTGGATATTATACAGCTGAATTCCCAGTATTTAGGGAAATTGAGGTGTTAGCATGCCCAGCGACAGTGCTGAAGGATGAAGCATCATCCTGAGAAAACCASCAGAGCAGTTTCTCTTGCTATTTGAGTGAATTAGCATAAACCTCCCTTGATACTTGAGGGAATTGGCATAAACCTTCCTTGCAGTAGGCCTGCGGTGCAAGGGCAGCAGCACAGCAGCCTCGCCCCAGTACCTGGGTTTTGTCCTTTCCAACACCCAGCCTCCCTGCCCTCTCTATTGTTGCTCTTAGGTGGTGCTAGGAGGATATGGTGTATATACTGTATTTTAATCACAGAATAGGCCCGATTGGAACTGACCACAGGGGGTCATCTGTCCAAGGTCCCTGCTCGAGCAGGGTCATCCTAGAGCACATAGCACAGGATTGTATCCAGGTGGTCTTGAATAGCTCCAGTGAGGCAAACTCCACAACCTCTCCGGATAATCTGTTCCTGTGCTTGATCCCCTGCACAGTAAAGAGATTCCTCATATCCAGGTGGAACTTCCTGTGCATCAGTTTCTGCCCGTTGCCTCTTGTCCTTCTGCTTGGCATCACGAAGAGCCTSGCTTCTTCGTCTTGACAYCCACCCTTTAGATATTTATATAAATTCATGAGGTCCTTTCTCAGTCGTCTGTTCCATCGAAATCCCGTGCCCGTTCCCCAGCGCCTGGAGGGGCCTCAGGGAAGGCAAGCTGGTGGGATCGCGTCGCGCCGGGGCCCGGAGGCCGCCAGGGGGCAGGGCTGGGCCCGCGCCGGGCGCGTTTTGGCGCCGCTTCCCCGCGCAGAGCAGCCGGGGGATCTTCGGCGCTGCCCAGGGCTGTCCGCGGAACCGAGGCGCGACCAATCGATCCCTCGGAGAGAGCGGGACGRGCGGGAGAACGGGCAGCGATGTGTGGCACCCGAACTGTGCTCGCCCCGTGCCCGGGTTTAGAGTGATTTTTTGGGTCATTCTCTCCCGTTGGAAAAGGAAGCGCAGCGCGTGGCCGCTTCCCGCGGGCCGAGAGAGGACCCAGGCAGCGTCTTTCGGCGGGCTCGCCCCGACCAAACCCTTGTTCCCGSAACAGAGGGGCGGAATCTGGTTTGCGAAAGACCTCTGCGATCATCAAGTCCAACACAGCATGTCAGCTAGACCATGGCACTCAGTTGCGACGTCCAGTCTTTCCTTAAACACCTCCAGGGGTGGTGACTCCACCACCCCCCTGGGTAACCCATTCCAGTGTCTAATCACCCTTTCYGTGAAGAAATTCCACCTAATGTCCAACCTCTCATGGCCYAGCTTAAGACTGTGTCCTTTTGTCCTGTCGCTGGTGATGTGGGAGAAGAGGCCGACTCCCACCTGCAAGGAGGTTGTAGAGAGCAATAAGGTCACACCTGAGCCTCATCTACACTAAACAACCTAGTTTYGGAAAACACTAGTACATAAAACTGCTGGTGTAGTTCTGGGGCAACACWACACAAGGCTGTAAAAGGGGGAAGCACCCAGTTATATAGTATATTTTAGTGAGAGCAGTGGYTAGTTGACCCTGTTGTGGTCTGAGGCTGCTGCAGCCTGTGTGCCATGGTGCACCCCAGCGGCCCACACTGTCCCGCACTCCAGCCCCAGGGTGGCTGCTCCCCATTTCCACGGTCTGGGGATTAACTGGGGTCTGGGAGACAGGACAAAGCAAACTTCAAACTTGGGTGCCATACCAAAGGCCAGGGTCTTGCCAAACCTGCCACAGTACTGGACTGCAAGAAGGGCGAACCTAGGAAAGGTTGCAGGGATGAGAGTTTATGTCTTGCAGTGAAGCTTCAGGTACTGTAGGCTGTCCTGCCAAACYTGTGCTGTCCCTAGGTTATGTGACTGAGTATATGAAAGCTGCTGGGATTACATGTTGTAGATTAAAGTGCAAACATGAAATTTCTATTGAGTTATTGCACRATACTGAAATAGTTTTGTAGCCTGTCTGCATCTTCAAGGAGTAAAAAAACAGGCACTTCAGGACAAAAGTCTTTGCACTGAGTAAAACAAGCAGTAAAAAAGCAACAGAGCATTGCAATCCCATAATACACGTTCTAAGTACCATTTAAAGGAAAATGAAACATCTTCCATTGTGAAATTAAACCTGATTGAAGCATACAGTTCCCACTGGCATACACGAGCAGTGGGGTGTGCGGGGTGGGGTTCTGGCATCTCTGCATGCAGAGGTCACTGAGSTTTGTGATCTCTCTGTGCAATAAAACAATCCATGGGGACACAGTGCTTCAGAAAGGCAGGTTCCCAGCACTTGTGTCTGTCCTATGCTGGCTGCAGGATGCTGGAGAACACAGGATGTTTTCTCTTGAGAGACTTTGGAGAAGTGAGAATTATGGATAAATAATTATATAAATTCATGAGGTCCTTTCTCAGTCGTCTGTTCCATCGAAATCCCGTGCCCGTTCCCCAGCGCCTGGAGGGGCCTCAGGGAAGGCAAGCTGGTGGGATCGCGTCGTGCCGGGGCCCGGAGGCCGCCAGGGGGCAGGGCTGGGCCCGCGCCGGGCGCGTTTTGGCGCCGCTTTTTTAAAAAGAAAAGAGAAAGCCAAGCACCCCCTACCTCTTCCAGGACAAGGACATCTGCCTGGCAAAGGCATGAGAAAGTTTAGATGCAGCAGAGCTTTATACTCCTGTTTGGTTTAGACTTTGTTTCTGGATTAAAATAATAATATGTAAAAACACAACCTACTCCAAACTCACAGATGGTTATAAAGTCATTCTAAATGGTCATGAAATATTTGCACTAGTGAAGTGGAGTTGCCAGGAGGGAAGAGAGTTCCTAAAATTATGGCTATTCTTTTCTGGTATGTTTACCACATGGAGATTACTCTGCTATTGCCTTAAGCAAAAATGGCAAAAAGCAACAGCAGTCCTGCACATGTCTCCAGCTAAGCTGATCACCAATTAAAGAAAAAAGACAAAACAAAAAAAACCCCACAAAATGCAAAACATGCCTTGCTTGAACTCCAGTAATGGGCAGAAGTTGTGATGTGTTAACCCAAAATACTATGAAGTCACATGTGCACTCACAACTCCAGTCCCCGGGAGCGAATGTTTAGGGCTTGGCAGATTCCTGGTGTTGAAGTACATGCAGCTCCAGAAGGATTTGTGCTGGTTCTAAAGGGCAAGTTGTCAGTACATGAGTTTTGCTGTGCTTTTCTGGATGCCTGACAAATGCCCATTCTCCACATGCTGTTGGCACTAGTTTATCTGGAGTTGTCTTACGTGTGACCCGAGTTTATCACCGCAGTAGCACACAGCAGTTCCTGCCCTTATTTGCCCTGTTCCTCTCCATGAGCTACAAAGCATYGGTAGCTGTTGCAAAGCCAGGCACAGGGCGGGCCTAAGGCAGACATCAGAGACCAGAGGTTCTATCACTGCTGTACAGAGAACAAGAAACACCTTCTGGCAGCATGGTTTGTTATTTAGCAGCTTCTTCCCTTTAGTRTCCCACCTACCTTGGATCACTTCCAAGAGCTTCCCAAGACTCATGTGCAATCCAGCCTTTGGATATTTCAGCAGGACTGTTGCTGTATCTCTGAATAAACTACAGCACTCGCTGCTGTCTAGGTAGCCCACTTGTCTAAGTGTAAAAATGGAGTTATGATCTGGCACCTTCCAAATTAGGGGCAGAGGGTTCAAGATATTCCTGAATGTCCCAAAGAATATCCCAGGATCAAGGGTTTCTTTAGATGGAAACGGGCAATTCAGTCTGCTGCAACCTATCTCTGTTAAACAAACCAACAAAAAAAAGGCAAATAAAAAAACCAAACAGACCAAAAAAACAGCAAACAAGAAATACCCAACCCAAACCCCAGGCTTGATATTCATAGACCATTTACGAGGATGATCATTTCAACAAGCTGCCTGCCAACCCCACTGCTGTCCTACCAGGGCTGCTGGAGCCAGTGTTGATGAATCATGTACAGCAGTGTGAACAGAAGCATCCCTACCCAGTGGAGCAAAGAAGTGATAGCAAAGAAATAGAACTGGATACCATCATGATCCTGGTCTTGTGCCCTGGCATTCATAGCTACTGAGCTGCCTCCCATCCAATTCTCTTCAGAGCTGGGATAGCAATGCCAACAYATCTCCTCCCTTTGACAGCCTGGTAGAGGGATTTGGATGGAGTTACTTCCTCCTGTTCTCTAAGTGTTAGAGGAGCACTGCCCATGTGCTTCTATACTGCTACAGCACAAAACACTATAAAGCCCTGTTCTTTGACAACCCCCCATCTGTATATGCTAAAATATCAGGCTTATCATAAACAGAAGACTGCAACTTCACTGAAGAACACACACTTGTGCAAAGACAAGACAGTTTTATCCTAAAAGAAACTGCAAAGATCTGGACTAAGTAAGACAGCAGAGCTATTGATAAAGCAGGCTCCTGAAATTGTCTCCTTCCCCTAACCCTCCTCTTAATCCAAGAGTAACACTAATATATAATAATAAGAAATAACTTCTACAGTTACCTTGTTCAACGACTTCCCAGTCCCAAGAGACTGTTTCTTCAGGATAACACACATTAGATATAACATCTTGTCTTCAACCACGCACTTAGAATGTACCACCTTCTCCATTCACCTGCAGCTCAGTGCTGCTGTGTAAATGTCCACGAAACAGAAAGSCACACTGAGGTTTAAAACTGTTAAAAAGATTACCGGTCCAGAGGAAAATTTTATCAGTATTTTGTACTTGAAGTACACTGAGCATGGTGAACATTGGTGAGTTATTTCAGTCGGTTTGGACTCCCATCCAGTACTTTTTTAAAAAAAACAAAGACATAGTTGGTGTGCAGCATGCCAGGATAGTCTTTGGCAAGGACATCCAGGCAGTTAATTTAACTGTCACATCAGTGCCTTGTAATGGTACAGTTTTAGAGCCTGGCCTACCATAAGCAACTAGACACCACTCAGAAGAAAAGCCATTTCAGGACTTTGTTCAAGAACCCATAGAGCCCAGAGGTCTAACAAAAGGCAGCAAGTATTGAAACAAGATTAGCAACATGGCTTGAAGTCCTTTTTATTTTTCTTGGCAAATCTGAAGGACCTGTTAATGGAAATACCACTTCCGTAAAATATGTTTAAACTCAAAAACACTTGTAAGAGACAGTCTTGACAAAGTGACCAGAATGAGGAAGAATAGGATGAACTTTACCATTTGAGTAAGTAAAACATTTAGACTGAACAGTGTGACTGCACACTKCTTGGGGGATGGTGGTGGTAAAAGCAAGAAGGGCAACTTTAGCATAGACCTGTGAATGGGCGTAGCAATTTATTACAGCAAATATCCTTTCCATTCATCAGTATTCAATGACTAAGCATGGACTTTTACCTTAGCTATTTCTATATATTTTTTTTCCTATGGCCTGGGCTACCTGACACCCTGGAAGGGTGTTTTGCTTTTCATTGTCTTTATCCATTCAAGAGGTTAGAGGACAAAATTATCAGAAAACAAATATCAACACCCCCCTCCCCCCCCCATGAAATCATTGTGTACAACTTGTTGCTGCAGCAGACTGTGGTGGCTGCAAGTATAGCTGATTAATAAAAGAGATGAGACTATTTTAGATGAAACTAAATCTACCAGCAACTACTAAAGACACATGGCCTTCAATGCCAGGCATCTAGTATAACAAACCCCAAACCCCAGTAACTGTGAGAAGACTGAACTGTGTCAACCATGGAGGACCGCTGTCTGTATATCCCCTTTTTTAAGTATCTTCTAACAGCCATTGGCTGGTACCATGCAGTGCCTGGTGCCCCATGCATCGTCCAGGAGGCACACAAAGTGAAAAAAGTTTTGCAGAGGAAGGAGGACCCAGCCGTGTGACTGAGAACTGTTACACATGGACACACAAACTGCAATATCCTACTACTATGTTTACTAACGTTTGAGTGCTTAACTATGTCAACTTAAATGCTTTCATGGCTTTTAAAATATATTTGAACTAGAAAGGAAATGGTCCATGCAAACACACTTATTTCTGAACTTGGTAGCTAATAAAGGCTACAGTCCAAATTTTGCTAGACTTAATGGTATTCCTTCCTTATACTTTCCTCCCAATTCTGCCTTAATATCCAGCCTGTCAATCAACTGCAGACATTTTTATAGTCTAGATTATTTCCTGACTTCTTTCCTTCAAAGAACACCAAAAGCTCTCCACACAGTACATAGTAGGTTATAGTTTGAAACTCATACTTAGTGGCTGTTTTTCCAACAATTCAGGAATCAGTTTTACATCTTTTAGCCTATGTACATATAACAGGATTCGCTTCTGAGTCTCTTTACTCTTGCCACTTCTATATGCAAAATACTTCAGAGCACCTCAAGTAATAAAAAGCCCAATTTTGCTGTTGAAATAAGATGTTAATGGGAAACTGTTCTTTACCCATCTTGTTCCTTATTTCCGACCCCTGCTCTCTCCCCCTCCCTCCTCCCCTTCCCTTCCTTTCCTTCCTCCCCTGCCTTTGGTTTCTGTTTGCTCTACTTCAGGACCAAAACTCCAGCTGCTCTAAATCTAAACACTGCTCAGGACATATGGCAACAAACAGCAAAATGTGTTCCAGTGAGCAGTGGTGGGCCATATCCTTCCTAGGTATTCACAGGCATGCAGCCAAAACAGTAATTTCACAATGAAATCTTTGGACTAGACTCTACAGAATCGAGMAAAAGCACTCAAAACAACTAGAGAGATTACTGTAGGTTGAAGAACACCATGTGTTTGGTCTGGTGAGCGATATTGGCTCAACAGAGCTGAAGGACATCTCTCTATAAACGTGCTTAGCACAAAGCATGAGCAACACAACCATCTTCCATACATTTTTCTTCAACAAGGCCAATCCTGGTCTGGGACTGTTAAGCTGCTTCACATTTTTAACATGCAGCCRTCAGAAGATCAGCAGGGCCATTCAACTTCAAGTGTACAGAGGGGTTTCTGGTACTCCCAGCACTGAGCTGCAGCACATGCTGGTGCTAATATCAGAAAGGTCAAACACGTTCCTGGTAAAATATTTTAAAGTTTACTATTGTGTAAATACACAATAAAATAAAATAAAAAGGCAATTGTGAGGTGTCATCTGAACTCTTAGAYTGTTTAGATGTTCTCAAGAGAATTTTCTCATGAAAATCCAGAAGGGCTGAAGGAATCTGAAGGGAATTATTATTTAATACCCACAGCCTGTCTAGAAGATATTTGCTTGAAAGAGGCATTTTAAAAGATCAAACCACAAAGTAAATACAGCACTGCAGAAGGAGACCTTTTAGTGCATAGTGTTAAGCTCAGGGGATACCTAGATCCTCCACATACATTTCAGCTGACCTACAAAGCTGTATCAATATCCCACTCCAAGACATGGCACATCAGCTCTGTGGAAAGCGAGTAGAGGGACATCATACAGCACCAAGTGACCAAGATGATCAGGTCCTCCAAATGAAAAGTGGGGTCTGGCTCAAGCACTGTAGGAGAAGCTTCTGCTCTCTTCTTCTCATASAAGTCAGAGCGAACTTCCCAGAAAGGGATCAAACAATTTTTGTTTTTCTTTTTAAACTAAATGCTTTTAATAGAAAACAAAATACAAAATAACTCTTWCCAGAAAGCAGAAATATTTAATCTCTCCAAACGACAAACTAGAACGTGCTTTCTCCGCAAATCCTTGTAAATGCTGATGATTTATCTCACAAAGCGTTCATGAAACCAGTATTGCAACATTTAAGAAAAATCCAACTCTGGCAGAGCTGCCTCTGTGTACACACAAAAATTTAGTAATACTATGTTTTGCCATGTCACTTTGTGTGTCTCTTCTCATCCCTCTCTCCCTAGATTGCCAACTTCCATTTACAGAAATATTTCTGTGAGGTGCACTGGTGGGTTGACATGCCCTGTTTCCATTAGGAATCCAAACTTGGCCACTTCCATTCTATGGTGCCCTCCATCCAGACAAGGCAAGTTGTTCATTACGCTTAAAGCCACCRCTCTGTCCCCACTGTCCTCCCATTCTCAAAACACAGTGCAACCAGAGTCAGAAAATTTCCTAATTAATGGAACATAAATACACATAATCACAGCTAGTACCAGGAACCAAACCCAAACAACAATGCAAAGATGGGCCCCAACTGAGGTCAGATTTCCATCCACTTACTAAAAAACAACAGTGGTATTTTCTACTTACTTAGTCCAAAATATTCCAGAAGAGCTATAGGGAGCTGAAATATTTAGGACTGCTATCACTGTAGAAAATACATAATTTTTTTTTAATAGAAGGGTCTTAAAAATGATGATCCTCTGCAATACCAGGAAAACAAAAGCAAAACAGAACAAAAACCACTGGGCCAGTAGTTCTCCACACACTCAAGCCGAATTAACAGTAGGTAAGATGTGCCCATCAATCAATGTGGGATATTTAAGTGCAGGTCAGCAGCTTATCTGGTGGGCAGTTTCACTYGCCTGGACCAGGCTTTCAGTTTCCCCAAGCTACTGGATTTACTCCCCTTTTTTCCCATTCCTACAAGTACAAAATTACAATGTGTATGTATTTTCATCTCTCCTCCTTTTTTTTTTCATTTTTCTGTTCAACAACACAGGCATTTTTGTGACATCTTAAAGCATTTGCATCACTCCGAATATGCCTTTCATGGGGGCAGATGAAGGAAAGTGTTTCACAGTCAGTAATCTCAGCTTGCAATGGACTCTGGCATTCAAGACACACACCCACTTCCCTAAGACAAAAAGCAAAATTAATGTTCCTGATTTTCTTGTGCAATTCCAGTCACTAGAAGAAGATTACAGGCCATAAACTGAACGCTCAGTACATTATTCATCTGTCCAGTATATACACCAACCAGTTCACTGGAAGATCCATCCGCTGGAGCGTTGCAGTAAGTGTTCCGAATGTCCCAGACTCGAACTGAATTGTCCATCGATGCTGAAGCAATTAAACTACTRTCAGGGCTAAAAGTAAGGCTGGTTATGTTGTCTGTGTGCCCCCTCAGTTCTTTGTAAAGAGTTCCTGATGCCAAGTCCCACAGTTTCAGCCGCTGGTCTTCACCTGCAGATGCCAGGTACTTACCATTGGGAGAAAATGCAAGTGCCAGCACAGGGCCCCGGTGCCCAGTAAAAAGCCGCACTGAGTTGCCCTGCTGCGTGCTCCACAGGCGCACGGTTTTGTCTGTGGAGCCCGTTGCTAAGTAGTTGGAATTGGGGTGGAACTTKACACAGTCCACATCTGCCAAATGGCCTGCATATATTCGCAGTGGGTACGTCCGATCAAACGACCAGAGCCTTGCAGTGCGATCGTGGGAACCGCTGGCAAAGTACAGGCTGCAGGGGCTAATATCCAAATCCCAGACAGGATAGGCATGTCCTTGGTACAACACAGTGTTTGTAAAACTTCTGAGGTCCCAGTATCTGATGGACATGTCCTCAGAACAAGATAAGATTCCTGAACTGTCTGAAAGAAACCTCGTGCTGTACACAGGTCCACAGTGTCCTCTCAGGATCTTCATTTCTGTGCCTGCACTGTCATCCTCTTCCTCCTGGTMATGAAGAATAAAAAGAGACAAAAAAGGAAAGCATGTTGATCCATTCAACAAATATATGAACCACTGCAAGGAAAACAGGGGGTTATTAATACATAAGTTACTTTAGACATGGCCCAGTTTGTGCAAATCTGAGACACCAACATTGCTGGTGCATTTGTTCYAAGTGAATACTGAAAGAGATGGTGAGGTAACACTTTCTATAAAGGCATTATYCTTATTTTTGGTAGCCCCATGTTCAATCCAGAAGGAATATTGAGACTGTAKGCAATGAGGGGAAAATGAGGGGRAAAAATATGTAGCAACATTTTCCCATTTGCTAAAAACATATGCATAGTTCTTATCCACAGTCTACTAAAAACATTCRGCTAAGATGTTGAAAAGAGATCTTGGCATCTACTCATTTCATGTGGTCATTGTTGGAAGTGAATCTCACAGTAGAGGGAAACAATCACAGAGGTCTTAAACAAAAGGCAGGAGATGGAAAGACAAAGCATATTTGACAAGTTGTCTGCTTAACATTCTTTCTTAACCCCGCATGTGAACAGAAACCTTGCAAGGCTCTACCATCTATTTCTCCCTGCAAGTTCCATCAGGATGCTTTCACATCCTCACCCTTCAAGAGCAGCCTTCAAGAATAGCAAATGTATGCAGCTTATTTAGGTCAATGTATCTGTTTTGGCGTAGGAGAAGATGAATTATCACAAAAAATGATGGCACTGGAAACTATTCTATCTCATTATTCTCCAGTTCAAGTATTAGGGCAGATAGTCAACAAATAAAGGCTTTTGTGTTTAAAGACTATTCAGTGAGCTGTGCTAAAGGAATCTCCCAATGGAAGGGAASAGTCTCTAAAAGTATACTCAAAGGCTACAGACTACACAGGTTTCAATAAATCTCAGAAGTGTCCTTGCCTGAGAAGCTGGGGTCTCACTGACTGCAAGATAAACCTGACTTGGGGTGCACCTGTGAAGTAGCTTGAGACTACCTTTTCTCAGGGCTGTCAGGCAGACACTTTTGCTCAGTACTGAACCAGTAACAGTCACAGATTCATGCACATAAAACTGAACATAACATTCCTTTGTGAGCAGCCCCTTTAACACTTATCATCTTGACCTGGCCTGTTTCCTGCAGAAGGAGCACTTCCTGCCCCGACAGGAAACCAAATTCCCTAGGGCTGCTGGACTGCTGACAACCAGCAGAAATTGGTGTATTGAAAGCTGCACTCTCGGCTGACACGCTATCTYCTAACCCTCTGACCTCAAGACCCACATATTGGCTTCAGACTTAGCAATAGTCCTGAAAGTGCTGCTCCTCCAGTGGTTTCAAATTTGGAGGTGAGCAAACTCCTTGGCTATTTCCTTGCCTTTCTCCATCTCAACAGCAAGTTACTTTGTAGGTAGCAAGCCGTATTTAACAATGCTTCTATTCAGAGTAGTCAGTGCCCATCGGAGGTTCATGATGTGGGGGAAGCCAACTTCATCTCTAAGGAGGTGAGACAGACAGTAACTGCAGGCTCTGGCATGCAAAGCCCCATTCTTATTCAAATTGCTTTTTCKACCTCTGACAGAGCATGGCTTAGTGGAATCCACAGCATCTCTAGGCTATGCTACCACATTAAAGGAGAACGGCCAATACCAGTAGCAGTTTATACTATTTAGTTATGACCATAAGATTCCTGACAAGTAACCAGTGAAAGCCTGTTAAAGCTATCTGTGTTGTACTACATTTTCTGCAAATTTCTCAAGTCCAGGCACTTAATTTTGTGCATTCAAATAAAGGCTACATGGGCTGTTTGCAAGCATCTCCTCTTCATTCTATTATAACAAATTTGACAATACCTTCTGCAGCATTGAAACCCACACTCCTATATGGTCACAGGTAGCAAATCTTATCTTTGACTTCTGTTTGACACCCACAGAGCATGACTGCATACACCTGTCACAGTTCACTGAAAACAGTACATCTATTATGCTATGTCACATTTTTCAGTTTCCTCCCTATGCAAATTAGTCTGCTGACCAGATTAACAAGCCAGCTGCAAGTGCAGCCACCAAGACTCAAAGAGCAACAATGATAGTCTCAAAGAAAAATAAAACAGACTCTCACATCCCTCCCTCTTTTTATTTCTAACCAGTAACAGGTTTTCCTGGGTGTCATCATCTCTCTCGTTCTGCAGTGCTCTTAAGATGACAAAAGGGAAGGTCTCTTACCTGGCTACAGTAGAGRTGGCTAGCAGGGAACAATGAGAAAGGATGACTCTCTTTGCAGGACATTTCTTACTGTTCTTCCAGAATTCGCTCCCATCTGCCATCAAACCCACTCACTACCACTTGATGTCAGCATCATCCCCACTCATTACGACTTGAAGGACCACGCCCACTTAAAAGCAAAATCTTCGAGATGTGGGAGGAGGGGGGGCTGGGGGCGGGGTGTCAAGTGTTAGTCTTTACAGGATTTAAAGGCTTGCACTAAGGTGGCTTGGAATACAGCATTATTTTCTGCTGTTGATTTATGGAGTTCCAGGGATGAGCATGGCAAAATTGCAAAGAGACAGACAATACATCCATTTGCACAACTACAAAACTCYGTTTTTATACTAGACTCCCCCAAAGAGAGACTATAAAGTGGCATTTGTGAGATGCTACTATAAAGAAAACAGAATTACTGTATCTCAAAATAGTAAGTCTCTCTTATTTGCAAGAAGCAAGACTACACTAGTGAAGAACACTGAGCAAAATTCACTACAACTATACCTAGAAAATGATTTTGACCTTAGTGACACAAAGGCTTCACATGGACTAGGAAAAAATATTGTTCTAACATGTTTGCTAAGTTTCAACCTCATTTATATATATATATATATAT
The DNA here is from genome assembly GCF_030028575.1 of Malurus melanocephalus. Taxonomy (NCBI): domain Eukaryota; kingdom Metazoa; phylum Chordata; class Aves; order Passeriformes; family Maluridae; genus Malurus; species Malurus melanocephalus. Next base: position 256,961 of record NW_026623324.1, on the reverse strand, counting down.
ATATATATACACACACACCTCCTCACAAAAAGAATACACCCAACAGAGTAGCTTTAGTGACCCCCTGAACAACATCCACTGAAACTAGCATGATTTTAGACCTTTATAACTTATAAAAAGAAGGATCTATTTCCTTGCAGAAAATCAAAAACCAGGCTGAAGACAACTTATTTAATGCACCACTATTTAAATATGTTATCCAACTAATTATGCAATACAGAAGTAAACTAAACCAAAACATCCTCACAAGTTCTTCTACAGAACTCACAGAAGTAATGTCAAAGCACGTTTTTGTTCTTTGTCAAAGTTTTCRTCAGCTTTATCCCTGTGAATTGCTATTGATCAGACTGCAGTGACAGTCTGAAATACAGCCCCTCCTCACACMAAGCTGCACCCCATTCAAGGCTTGGTCTTGGTATCTTTGGCTTCCTCTCCCATGGCACCAAAGCAAGTRCTGGCCTGCTCCCACCTGCAACTCTGTGGGTGCCTGTGTATTTTCACTTAGGGCTCCCACATAACTGAATTTATTTCCTTGCAGTCAAGGGGCTTTCATTTGCATTTGGTAACCAACAGCGTGTTCAGGCTGGTAATTGGTATCCTCCCTCAAATTTGAACTCCTGCTTAGGTCACTATTGCTTTTGTCAGTGGTGGAAATTATTCAGGGCAACGACGACTTTGTTCTGTGCTAGTTTTTTGGCTTTAGACCTGTGCACAAAAACTGCAGGGTACAGAAAATATCAAATACCCACCACAAGCATTTGCATTCATGATTCCATGACTGCTTCCTAACACATGTACAATATGCAAGCCTGTGACTATGTGCCAAGCAAAGCTGATACACATACTCCTGACAACSTGGCAGTATCTTGCTTTTTTACAGTCCAGAGCCCAAGAAGGTGACCTGCTAATTTATCAGACAAATTCTCATGTTGCAGGTTACTGACATTTGGCTTCCATGATGGGCAATACACAGTCAAATGCCCCATGAACTCTTGCAGTTTATAATGAAAACAAGTCCATAGCTCCATTTTGGGCTAGTCTGAYCCACTCACCTGCTCACTCTGCAAAAAGGGTTAACCTGGGAGGCAGTGAACGTGCTGCTGTGCTGTCTCACCTTAATGCTTGCCTCTTTTCTCAAGCCGTGCAACACAGCAATCCTTAATCACAGATTCTTGAATACACCAAGCTCTCTGCACTGTTCCAAAATAAATAGAACCTTGCCAGTAAGCATTTTTAGAMGAAAAAACAGTGTCTCTCCTGTTAAATGCTCAATACAAGAACAAATGAGTTTTGTTCTTTTTTTTTATGAGAAGGGTGATGGAACAACGGAAGTGTCACAAATTTTGATCTCTAACCAGATATAAGTTTCTACTTGGGCAATTGTGTGGAGAGGGGAGAAAAGGCATGACTAGAAAGGAAAAAAAAAAGTCAAATAGAAGATGCCATCTAGCCTTGAATGTGAAGGCACACACATCCCTGTCCTTGTCTTCAGCACTCCAGAGTAAAATGCCTCTTAAGTTTCTACACTTCAGATTCCTTAACAGAGACATTTTCCTTAATTTTTTCATAACTCTTTACCTTTGGTCAATGGTGATGCCTGAAATAGTTTTGCATGTAGGCATCTGATCAGACTTCTTTAGCTCTTTCCTTACTTTGCATTTTCCTCTTGCTGTGTCTCTGTCCTTCTCTCCAACCCTCTGCCTCATTGTTCTGAGCTATGTTCCTTCTAGCTTTCATTTGGCACTTTTTTTTTACTGTCTGTATCTCCTTGTTTCATCTTCCCATCCCTAAGAAAGATCTGTGCTCCTCAGGGAAGGGATCCCACTCTAGTCACCTGTCCTTACTGGGCTTCCTGTCTAATGTCATCTGTTCAAGGACAGCTAGACAAGGGGGGTCAGCACCTAGGACTAACAAACTATGACCTGATCACAAAACCACCGCACCTCAGTGCAGCATTTACACCCACTGCAGGGAAGAACATGGATGACAGTAGGTTATGAAATCTGTGCATCAAGGCAGACAGGTTGTGCAACAGCCTTGCATTCCCTAAGACATTACTAGATACTCAACAACYCATGCTCAAAACAGATCAGCAGAAGGGGGAGAAGGGGGAAGAGAAGGGTGTCCAGACCTCCTCATCCAGGATGTCACAAGCCAAWCGGATACGGGACACATCAACAAGGTGGGGCTCAGATTTCAACTTCCTGGAGCGCAGACTCCACAGCTTCACACATGAATTATCAAACCCAGCAGCAAGCAGCTTGCTATTTGGTGAAATCTCTGCAGTGTTGAGCAACTGCTCTGTGTTATAGAAGGCATAGAAACAGATGGTAGTTAAGGAAGGGGGCCCGTCCTTGACACGTTTAATGCTGTCCTGCAGTAAATCCAGGGCTGCCTCATTYTGCAGAATGGAAGCTGGCATGTCACTGGGTTCCAGGCCGCTGCTCTCGTTGCGTGAAGAGCTCCCACCAGCATAGAGCTGGTAGTCAGTCCTCTTGGCAGGCTGCACATCCAGGTGAATGTGCAAGGTCAGGACTTTGCACAGGGCGTTGTTGTTGTCACTTTGGAGGTAGCGAAGAAGGTAGTTGTAGCTGTCCTCTTGAAGACGGATGACATACTTGTTGTCCAGAAAAGCCCGGAGCTTCAAGTTGGACAGGATATCTTGAATMGTCATGGTAGTCTGCAACTGTTCAATGATATCCTTCTGGCTGGCATTCTGCAAGAACATGCCATGGAAGCGGCTGTAAAAACTGTCCACTGTGCTTTTTAGGCCATTCTGGACCATGTTCAGATGGAGGTAGACGAAGAGGGGATATAGAAGAGGCATCACTTCATGGCTGTGCTGAGAATCTGAATCTATAAAAAAACAACAAACTGAATGATTTCTCATTCCACTTTCTACTAGGAATAAAACAGAGCAAGGATGATTACTGAAAAAGCCTTGACAAGTGACATCAGAAAGCAAGCAAAAGGAGACTTTTGCTGGCACATCTAAATGAACCTYTTCTGTCACCTAAAGGAGGTACAGTACCTATTAGAGACTTGAAAAGAGATTGCCACATCAGTGAGGTACCTTGCCAGAACAAAATGCAGAAATTTCAAAACCCTTTTTATGTGTGGGGCAGCTAATAATAGACCACCTCCTAAACTATATGAATTGAATTTGAATTYCAATTGAAGTTGAATTTTTCCCATTTACTTCAGAAGAAAGAGTATGCCCTTTGTTTATTGTGATAAATGAATGTTAAWTTTTTTTTATTAAACACTTAAATAGCATTTTAAATATAAGTCAAAATTATTTACCTGGCTTGTCTAGGCCTGAGCTTTGGTGGCTTTTATTCTCTCAGCTTCAAACGTGTGTGTGGTACTTTAGATGGAACTGATTTGTCTTCAGGAACTGATTTGTCTTCAGGGGAAAGGAAGCTAGTTTCCAAAATGTACTGCAATATGCTGTGCTCTTGTTTTATTTCTGTGCCTGCTTATGTACAAACTTTTCTCTCTCTGCCAAGGCAAATCTCAGCAGCAATTCCTAGTACACAGCGTAACAAACCCAGATTAGGCTGTGCTGTACCTTGCAGAGGCTGATCTGTGCAACAGCTCCACCCCTCCTTCCACAGCTTCTTGGGGCTGTTTGCCAGCTGCAGGGAACTGTAAGGAGCCGAGCCCTGCACAACACCATGGCAACAAACAGASCCACAATGGGTTACTATCAGGGGACCAAATGGTCCAAATTACTGGAAAACAAATAGGCACTACTGATACTCAAACATTTGCTGATCCTCAAAATGCAAAAGGCATTGCTGCTTTTCAACATTTCAGCTCTTGTTCTTCCCACTCACTAATGCATTTTCTCTTTTCTCCCTTCCCATTAGGTTATCTTCCCTAAAAGAGTGTTGAGCACTCTTCCAAACTTTCTCTAGTCCATACTGTGCCTCTCTCTCATTTCTATAAAAGTAACTACACCTTAGTGTAGTATGTGTGGTGTGCAGTGCATACATATATATTTGCATACTTAAGCACCACTCTCCTTCCTGTCCCACTGGGCCAAAGTCAGTGAAAATGGTGATCTGCATGTATTAAAAGCGGTAAGTAGTCAGCAGGTCTCTTTTCTCTCCAGGTACACTAGTCCAAAAATGCAACAAGAGGAAGGCCCTCACTTTGCAGTGTGGGAAAAGGGAAGAGATAGGAAGTTGACAGAAACAGGAATAAAGAAAACGTTCCCTAGGAACATATGAAGAGGTTACAGGAGCTGTGTCTGTCTAGCCTGCAGAATAAAGGGGCATTCAACTGCTCGCCTTCAGCACCCAGTGGGACATTACACAGGACAAGGAGCCAACCTCTTTCTCAGAGGTGCTCAGTGAAAGGACAACGGACAAGCTGCTGCAAGGGAAATTCTCACTGAATTGCAGCAGGGTCCCAGAGACGCATAGCAATCTCCAGAGCCTTTGATTTTCTAAACCTGACTAAAGAAGTCTCTGAGCCTTTTCAACCTGATAAAAAACCCACCTTGCCCTGCTTTGAGCAGGTGGTTGAACTAGAGCCTAGTTAAGTTATTCCGTGTCACTAATCCCCTGCCCATTCCTCAGTGGGGCAGGCATCCCAGAAATGGGAACTGTCTTGCTGTGCCTTGTGGCTGGCTGGCAAGCTATTCCTTTGAACAAACACAAGTAGTTCCTGTGTGCAAGATACCAGACTAAAGCAAGAGAGACAAAAAAGATTAAATTAGTCAACTTGACCACCAAAACCTAGCACTTCACCAAGMAATTAAGCCACTGAACAGAGTTATCATACTTCCCAAAAATCTGTAAGGATTCACCTCGAATACTAAAGCACAAAGGTACTGAACTGCTGTACATGGCAAGGCTCCAAGAATTCACTATTTTCTGTGTCTGCCTTCCTGTCTGCTCCCTTCTCTTCCCCTCAAAAACTATCAGAAATATTAATCCTGATGTTATGCACACTGGGATCAAATGTTCTATGGGACAACTTCACTTTCCTTGGTACCATTCTCTAAAAATTCTACCTCCTTTCTTCTTCCTATGTTGTGTACTTATAGCAGAAATAAGGACATTCCCAGGAATATATTTTTAAAAATTATTGAATTATTATTTTTTAAAAAATAAAGTTATTGTCTTCTGCTTCATTACTAAGATTTTTTTTACTTCATTATATTGCTCARCTCTCAAAGCCAGTATAGCTAAATTTACAGGAACAGATTCTCYCTTAAGAATCTAGACCATGATAAAAATAAGCCCATTATGGATAAAATTGAAAACCTTAAACTAGGAGACAACAGAGAACTACAGTAATTTCTCAGTTACCTGCCTTTCACATAAAACACTGTTTTTCCTTCCTGTCCTGTGTGAATACACTGTTGTCTAGAAGATCTACAAAGGCCAAATGCTTGTGCAAGAAAGGACAATCAGCCATCTATAAAATTCAAAGCTATTCAGCACACAGACAACAACCAAAAAAGAASAATTTTTATATTTTAACTGAAATCTCAAAACCAGAAATCAGAAGATTCTTAGGGACATGATTCTGAATTTTATTATATTGTCCTTTACTCACTGAAATGACCAAAAAAAGTCAGCTACTTTCTTCTTCCTTGCTTCCTGATATTTACCTGTGAGAAAATTGCGCAATCGTCCGAACTGTACTTCATATTGCTGTGGCTCTGCCAGGCAGGGAGCTGCAGAAACAACGTTGGCACAACCAGACTCAGATTGGACTGTGAAATAAAAGAAGCAAAAATTAAATGGGGATTTAAGGATTTTTATATGTGTGTTTGAAAACAAAGCTTCTCATAAAATCCAATGTATGCAGCCACTCAGCCGACATTTCATCTTTCAAACCATCCAGGTATGACATAGTCCAGAGCATCTAAATGTGACATTAACCACCTAGACAGATTATGAATGAGGAAGCCAAAACCCACCCTACAAATCTCAGCAACTCACCTGCTCCAGCCAGAACACACTTTAAAGTTTTCAAATACAACCTTAAGTTCCCAAGAAATTCAGAGTAATACCACCACAGACCCTTAAAAGTTTTACAACTATGGTTTTACAACTTTACACTCAGAAAAGATTAGAAAAGCAATCTACAACTTTCTCCAAAATATAGTTTCTTTTTTAGTGAGTCCCCATCAACCATCATGAACAGGTCTAGTGACACTACAGATTCTCAAATTTCTCATCCCAGTGCAATAATTACAACAAATTATAATCATTTACTAAGTCTCACAGAGGTGGTGGTGAAAACACYGAATCTCTAAGCAAACACTTAGTGGTTTTTAACCAAAACGTGTCCTCCTCCCTGAGTATTTTGGGTACCTGGCAACTGACCACAGATCCAGATGTTATAGCTTCCTCAGATTGTGTTAAATTGCTTTTCAGAACCAGACTCTGGTAAAAGTGGGTCTGAACTATTTAGAGAGCGAATTGGCTTCTCTTTCTCTGGCTCCAAACCTTTCCTGTTCTGCTAACCATCTGGAATCTGACAGGGGACTTTGTGCAAGTTTACAGACATGCATCAACATACCCCAAGCATATGCAAATACCAACGATTAGAAACACAAGTTCTGCTGCTCTAAACAGAGCTCAAGAAGGCAACGAGTGTCACTGTTTTCCTATTTTTTTTTTTTCAAATCTTAACTCTTGTCCCTCTAAACCCCTATTTTTATTACTTTCACTTTAATTGCTTTCAGTCTCCCCTGGCCTGCACCACTTTTCATCCTCTGCCTTTCTACTCCTGATTGATTCGGGGGAAATTTTGCTCCAGCATTTGGTTCATGCACAGAGGCTCAAGTCTGACAGCCCTGGAAGTCTATAAACAAATGTTCACATGCTGAAGAGAGATAGGTCAGCCCCCAGCTCATCTCATTGCTTCTAGTTAGAAAGAGATCACGGTACACAGCCTGTCACTATTCTTCCCCCACTCCTCTGTCTCTCTCTCAGTAGTAAGACACAGGTCTATCTTCCTTCAGTTATGTAAATACAGTAGGTGTGTTTGGCAAGCTGAATTCAGCTTTTGAAACAGAGACGGGTTGTGCTCATCATCCCCTCTTGGGAAAAATCGTGATAGCAGCACTAACACCATATCATCTCTTAAATCAGTTTAGATATAAACAAATACAATTTGCTGAAAGGCACAGCTACACTGACCTTTCTACAGCCTGGCTATTTCAGAAACTCAAAGATGGTAAAAACTCCCAGCTCATATGCTGGTACTACTCAGCAGCTAAATTAAAAAGCCCTGCTATTTGGATGTAAAATTTAATATAATCAATATTCAGCATGAGAAAGTAAACTGCATTTATGCACATATAGTAACTCGAGAATGCTTAGTGACAGTTTCCAATGTCACCCATACTACTCACTGTAAAAGCAAAGAAATACAGAAATATGAGGGCCTGTCTTTWATGCTGTGTCACAGGATTACACATAACAGTCAACTCTTCACAGAGATCTGACGGTCTCACTTCTGCAGGAATGGGAATGTCTTACCACCTTGCTCATGCCATGCAAGCACAACTCATTGGCCTGGGCTTTATGAAATGTTTCCTCCATGCCGCAATGTCTTCTGCATAAGCAACTGAATTCCAAAATGAAGGTGTATTTCATGCTTCAGAAAGCAGAATATCATCTGTCTACCTGTCCTGAAACAGTCTGACTGGGCAACCATTATGGCCTACTCTTCCAGTAACGATGATAGAGCTCATTTCCTTCCAGCAAATGGTAAATGAACCCTACATATCAGACAGTTAACGAATTAAATTYTAATTCTTTGCCTTCCCAAAACTTAAACCAACAAGAACTCCAACAAGGGTCAAGAAATCAACTGATTCCAAAAGAAGAGTWAAATTTCATGCACATTTCCTACCTGGTAGAAATAAAATACTGGCAATAGCTTTCTCATAYATAAAAAAAWTTACATAGTTTTCCTCCTACCCTAGTGATCATAAGAACATCTATTGGAATTATCTGCTCCTTTGTATCTCGAAAATGCAGCCAACTACGTAACCTGATAGGAAATTCAAAGGAACTCACTCCTAACTCAGAGATATGGACAGTATCCTCCTGGGCTCGTGTGTTGGCTACCAGCAGTATTGCTTCCAGCTAACAAATGTGAGGCTGCTGTAAATGCTATATAACAGCACCTGATTCCTCTTCTATGTGAGTGTARTGATGGATACTTTCACACTATTTCAGATAGTTCTRTGTGCTAACAGTGCTATGGGGAACATTAGAGTAACCTGTTCCTTGGTTACTCATTCTGTCCTCAGGTATTATTGTTGTTTTCTACAGAAATATGGAATAAAGGAAACTCTGTGCTGTATTCTACTGCAGATAAAATTGGACACAATCCTAGATAATCTCATCTGGGCTCCCTCTCCCACAGAACAGGTGGGACTAGATCATCTTCTGAGGACCCCTCCAAGTCTCCCATTCACACAGACTAGTTAATTTAAAAGTGTTGTGTTCTCAAAAGAGAACACAAAAAGTAAGGTGAGTTTTGCTAAGGAAAAAGCAAAAACATCTTCAGAAAAACATATTTGATCACTTTCCCCAAAATAAAGCTACATAGGCTTTACAACATGCTCAGTTTTCAGTTCACAAAACTAAGATGACTGCAACAGAAAGTATTTTCAGCATCTGATGTCAGATTCAGTAACAAGCTCAGTTTTGCTTTTTCAACACTCATTGATGAACCTGCAGCATGCTCACTGACAGCTCATTGTGAGCATGTTTGACAAGAAGTAGTAAGCAGCTGAACATGAGAGCAGACTATTTACAGTCCTAGTGAAAACTGATGACTAAATTCTGAATCACCATCCATAAAACCCATGCACTGACAAGAGAATATAGACTAATATGAAATTTAGTAATAATAACATTTGGTAGATGATTAGTAAAAAAAGAATACAAAACCCAATCACATCCTTCCATACTTTATGGAAGTATTTTTTTTTTCTGTATGAGGCCACATGCTCATGCAAGGGCTTGTAACCCAGTTCATCTCTGCTATTTCAGACACTTCTTTGTCCTCCTCATATAGTTGGTATCACATGCTAAGCCCATTTTGACACTGACCTTCCTACCTACTTCTCACATAAAAGCTCCCACTGAAAAACAATTCAGCATTTACTTTGGTTTCATTCTTTCCTCATCTTCCCCAGTTAACAATAGTAAAATACTCTAAAGGTGGAAAAAGCTGYTCTGCCATCCAATCATATCTAGCCACAAGCATAAAGTTATGTACCTACTAATATTTTGTCAAATCAAGTTGTATTGCAAGTAACTCAAGTTTCCACCACTCCACTTAGCCTGGGATACTCTCATAATCTAAGCAGTTCCATTAACAGAAATAATTTTCTCGCTTTTTTACCCAAAAGGTCAGCCCGGTATTTTCTATTACTTTTACAAGTAAATTTAATCTCAATAACATCCACATTGCTTTTATCCTTCCAATACGTGTATGTGCTCAAGCAGCAGCACAGTTTGTTGTAACAAAATAATTACAATGAAAACTGTCACAGACACAATGTGGAAAGCAAGCATTTTGGCAGGATKTAGAAGTCTGTAAGAAAGAGAAGAAAGTTTATTTCCCTGCATGCCATGCCTCATCCACTGAAGATTTTGGGGTTTCTTTCCCCAAGTGACAGAGCAGACTTTCCACAACTACAAAGCTGACTAGGCCAGAAAAGGACACAGCCGTATCACTTAATTTCACATGATATAACTTTGCTGGAGAACAAAGGTAAAAAGATTTTCCTGCTTCTACTTCCTTCCTCATCTAGGCTCTTCCCCCCTTCATTCCAAAGCACTACTACTCACCAGACTTCACGTTCTTCTGGATAAAACATATGTATTTCCCACTACCCTGAACTGGTATTTCAGCCTGATGTTTCACTGATCATGAATGTCACCTTGTTACACTTTCCCCCACACTTTCATTCTTCAGAAGCTCGTAATTCACAACCATTTAACACAGAGAAATGTCTTTATTTCAAAAGCAGCGATATATATGTGCAAAGTCACACAGCTGCCAACATACATGCTCACAGCTCTGCCAAGAAATAGTCATGGAAAATACAACAGGATTACCTGTGAGATTAGCTGCCATCTCTTCAGCAGTCTGACACAGCCTCAGCCCTTGTTTTAGGGGACCTTCTGAGTCCACATACTGACGGCGCTTGAGGTAGCAGGAAACTGCCATCTGAATCTGTTCTGTGCGTACGCGTTTCATGACCTCAAAAGAAAAGAAAGAGGTGATGAGACTCTTAAAGTTAAGCTTAGATCAAGTTGGACCACAGCTGTATTAATACCAATAGAAAACAAACAGCTTTGTATTTTTGTTGCAGAAGTATTAAACAGAACCTTCAGGGTTTTGTCTCTCAGYACTATGGCCTAACCAGACACTTTGTAGACCCCTCAAGATACTTTGCCGCCTAATTCTACTAATTTCATAGAGGAATCAATCATAGTTTTGAGGATTCTGAACTAAAACTGCAGTGGTGACCTGAAGTACTTTTTTAAAAAATAGCTCATAAAAAGGGAATGACTCTCCTTGAGTTTTTACAGTAGCAATTTGAGTAATCTTCAATCATTTTCTGGTTCCTCTGCTTGATAAACCAACAAAAAAAAAACTCCAGAGGCTTTAGTGGAATGAGAAATTAACATACAAAGAAGGAAACTTTGGAAATACAATGCTTTGTACAGCAAATCTATTTGGGGAGTCCAAGAAGCAATAAATAATTGGATTAACTTAAAGGTTACAGCCAGACTTATGACACTTCACTCAAGCAGGTCCCCAGAAAAAAACCCCAGGGAAATTAAAAGCAGAGCCTTCTGTSTTTGTCACCTGCTTCAATCCATCCAGGCTTCCCTCCTACAAAAGTTTAAAACAAAAAGAATCCTTAGAAGGTTTTTTTTTAATATACATTTAGGATGCCATTCTCAAACACACCACTTGGTAGTACCTCAAAATCAAAATGAGCCAAATGCTACCTTTTAGCCTCAGACTTGTAATAGAAGAACCTCAGTAAGATGWATGCAATAGCTCCTGTGCTATTTGGGTAGTCTATTACTGCACCAATCCTTCACAATAGCCATCAATTTTACACAAAAATTCAGACAGCCTAAAAGGCTTTAAATAAAGCAGAACTAAGCCACAGGGTATTTTTTTCCTATCACAATACTAGATAAAGCCTGCCTCGAGMTACTTCAACACCTTACAGTCCCACTGCCAATGACATGAACGTTTTGTGAGTGTACATGCTCCCTGGTTTGAACAGCTAAATCCAATGAAACACAACTTCTCTGAGAGACAAGGATGCCTTTCTCCCCTTGTAAGAACCATTATTTCTAACAAAATGACAGCTTTAAAAATATTATAACAAATGAATCTTTTCTAATACCCATGCACACTTTGGTGCTTATTTCATTGTTAGAATAACCCTTCTGTGAAGTTAGCTACAAGTAGATTGTGATTCAAGGCTTCAGCAATAGTTCACTTTAAACAGATACGTGGAATCGCAAACACACGTGCTAGGGTGAAAACCTTAAAAAGGTTTCTATTTGTTCCCACAGGTTAAGTAACTGTTGACAGTGGGGAARGGGCATCAACAGGTGGGAGTTTTCAAAACATTTCCAGATAGACCCATTAAAATTTAAATTTTTCAACCACACTTTTTTTTCACTCCAAAAGCAAACTTTCTTTTCATCTTCCCTGCAATTAAAAAAAATCACATCTGAGACTTACACTGTCCCAAATGTAATACTTCTGCTGCACAAAACTGTAGGAAAAACAGAACTCTAATGAAGACCACAAAGAAGAGTGGACACAAGGATGGACCAGGAACTTAGCACCCTCCTGAAAATACCCTCAGCTAAGCTTCACAATGTATTGTTACCATTCTGCATTTCAGCCAACAGCAGGGAGTCATGTGCAAGTGATTTGCCCAGGTCCACACCAAGGCATTTATGCAATTCGTCCAATTTCTTGGTCCACTATGTAGTCTTCCCTGCAGTCACTGTAGGGGATGTTACCAGCAGTATCTCAAGGASATCCTTTTTCCTACGCCCAGGTGAACAACAGGACTTACCTTAAGGACATGCGCCTTCACCAAGAAACACGCATTGGAATCAGATACACTGTYGCCCCTACTCTAATTTCAGCTCTTTGCTTCTTCGTTCAGTTTGCCCATACTTCACATTCAGGATTACAAAGAACAGTGTCACTGAGGCAGGAAAAGCGTTCATGAAAAGYGCAAGAACAAAACCAACATTCCTACAAATATTCTTTATTGAGTCCTTTATCAAAATTAAAGAATATCATAAAATAAACATAAGGATGGCCTGCCAAAATGCCTTCAGCTGGGTTCAAGCTAAGCCAATTTACAACAGGTCAGCGATGCAGAATTTAAACACAAAAGAAAGGACAAGGCTGCCATTTTTAACTTTCAATCAATTTTAAGACTTAGTTCTCATACCTGAAGATCGTCTCTAAAATATGAAACAAACTGAAAGCATATAGAGTTCCCTGTCCTGAAAGGTGCAGAGCTTGAAACAATTGTTCAGAAGCCCCAGCTGTCTCATTCTTCTCAAAGAGACAAAGAGAACAATAAATACTAATGTCATTAACTGTTTTTACTGAYAAGCAAAATACATAAGGAAAGAGAGAGGAGCCCACATTATGAGTTTTAAGAGTTACAATGCAGTATCTTCTGCAGTGCTGCAAACTGGAGCACTGAAAAAAAGGCTCAGGTAATTTTTTCTGAGGTACCAAAACCACAGAAAAAAAAAAGCAGAGCAGAGGCTAATAAACTAAAACACACTGCAAGTTTGTCCTTCCTAGAAAAGCTGGAAATTAGTTGTGAACTAAGTATTGGGCCAAGGAAATTAATTTCCCGCCTATGCCACATTTCAGGTTTAGGCAGATTCCACAGCTTGAAATAATCTCAGTACAGACATACTAAAAGAGCTTAAAAACTAGCACTGGAAACACCACTTTTTAAGATTCCGTATTCCTGTCCTGACACTGGGATAGTAGTCTCTTTCTTCCAACAGACTGAGGAGAGACCTGTGAGCATCAGGGAGCTAAGAATGAGCAATCTTAAAAAAACACCCAAACCAATAAAAACTTTAAACAGAAGCATCTTTTGAATATTGTCTAATAAGAAGTCTGCCTCAGGCCTCAGCTGTGGACAGCAAAAAATAATATATCCTTTATGGCTGCAGGTGAAATTCAGATTTGAATTCTATCAAAAATAATAGCTCCCTATCTTTAATTTTGTAATATTATGATAATCTGAGATTTACAAAACTTCAGAATAAACTTCAGAGATAATGATAAACTGATACAAAGATAACCATGAACTCAGAGTCATGGGATGTCGCACATGCAGCAGTTGCAATTCACAAAAACAGACAAGTAAATATGACAAGTTGACCTGGACAGTTAAAGAGCATGGTGCTGGTGCAAAGCAGGAAAATAGGATAGCAGGAACTACGGAGAAGGCTTTTGACTTAGCAGSGGCATTAATATGAATGGGCAGAGATGGAATAGCTCTGATTTTACAAGAACTTGAATCCATTTGTATTTGAACCTACATCTGGCGCACCATGCACGAATTACGCTTTGCCAATTCTGTATTGTTTCCCTGCGACCTCCCCTCCCCCCGCCACCCCAAGGCAGTGCCAAACAGCACTTCACCGATGTCCTCTATGGGACCTGCTGGACACGCTTTCCTCCAGCCCACTTCACACCACCCCGGCTCCAGCTCCGCCRCTCAGCCTTCCTGGGCCAAGCGGAGCTGCGGGACCAGGCACCGCTCGCTCGTGGGCCCTGCGGGAGGACAGCAGGGCCCGGAGCCCGGCGTGGCCCCTCGCCCGTCCCGGGGTTGCTCCGCGGGCCGAAGGGCGCTCGCTGAAAGGACGCGAAAGTGAAAGCCTTCTTCTGTCAACATTAAAAAGAAAAAAAAAAAGAAAAAAAAA
>NW_026623324.1:138741-242310 GCF_030028575.1 Malurus melanocephalus | reverse complement strand
GGGGCCGGGGCCGCGCAAGCGCCCTCTGGCCGCCAATGGGCGCGGGCTCCCCCCAGCGTACCGCCTCCCGTGCTCGGCGCTCGGCGCTCGGCTGGCGCTGCTTTGCGGGGACAGGGGTCGGCCGGGACGGCACGGTGGGGCCGGGCAGTGACGTCCCTGCGAACGGACAGGAAGGCGAGTGGGACTGGGGGCTGGTGGGAGAGAGGTGGGCACGGAGAAGCGGGGCCGTGGGCGGCTGGCGGGGTGGAGGGAGCGCCTGGGGCCCGAGCGGTGCCACGTGGGTGAGTGTCGGGGTGCGGGGCCGCTGCCCGTCCGACCGCCTTCTCTTTGCCTGGCGTTTCTTCCAGACGCTTGTCTGCCTCTTCGCATTTCCCACGTGCTGCCCTCATGGCAGTGATCTACTCCGGGATTTACCTGAAGCTGAAAAGCGCCAAGACTTCTTGGGAGGACAGACTCAAACTAGCCCGGTTCGCGTGGATTTCTCACCAGTGCGTCCTGCCTAATAAGGAGCAAGTGAGTACATTTTAGTGGTGAATAATGATGAAAGAAGAAAATACCAATGGTGGATTGCTGCTGCGGATGAATCAATTGTTAAAATCCAGATCTAGCTTCTAGGTAGCTGATAGCACTGTAAATATAGAGCTGATTTAGGATTGTGATCAACTCTTCATTTCGTTACATGAAGTGTTTTTATAACAACATATTGCAGGTAGCTTCAACATAAAGACTTGCATTAGTGCAGGATGGAAGAAGCTTTCTTGTAGAGAGGGTGGTGCCTATGTTCTGTCTCAGAGATGAGAAATCGTTGTCTTCAGAGCTGTTATTGCTGTCGGTACTATGTCCACTACAGGATGCTCTAAGTCAGATCCTTTTGGTCATAATTAAAAACAGGAACTTCACTGTGGGTGGTCTCAAAGTATCTAGATGTATATTCTCTGGTGCTCAGAATTTGTTATGTATGTGGATTGCAAGGAACTTGTGCATGTGGGTTTGTGGACTTCTGCTTAGTAGCTGATTTGGTTTTCTCTGCGTGAAACCCACCCTGTCTCCTTTTGTTTTGACCCTGTTTTCTGAAGGTCTGTGCAGTGTTTCCCTGGGTTAAGGGTGTCTTGTCCTAATCCTCCATCCCTGGTAGTACTCTGGGGTCTAGGGCTTGTACATCTGAGAWATGTGTTTTGGGTTCTTGTTATTTCAGTGACTTAGAATACTAAATATAGCTGTACACTATGATTTCGTTTCTAMAATAGTAACTTAAATTAATAGGTTTTAACCTTTTTCATTTTGCACCCATCTAAATTCTTAGGGCTGAATTTCTAGGTAATGAATTTAAGTATATGAAGAGGAAAATGTGAGTGGAATAGCAGCTGCCAGAAAGTGAAAACTAGCTGATTATCTGAGTACTAATTTAAAAGACTGCATTTGCTAACCARTATAAATTGTCAGAATTAGAATGTTGTCAGACTTAAGATGTTCACTCATGAAAGCTGTTTTAGGATGGTACATGTGAGCTTAGGGCAAACATTACGTGTAGAGTGAAAGCTCTTAAGAACTGAAACCTTCAGGGGCTGACTTATCTGCTCATTCAGAAGCTATTCTGCTTGGATGTACCGCAGTTCTCAAGGCATAGATGCTGTAACTGTGAAGAGGTACTACTTCTATACTGTTTTTGGTTGGGAGCTATTAAAGATTTCTTGTTTTCCCTTCTGTTAACAGGTTTTACTCGATTGGGTAAGCCATGCATTGGTTTCAAACTACAACAAGAAACTTGAACTGGAGGATGACGTTGTAGAAAAACTCTGGGCATATCTTGACAATGTTATCCACAGTAAAAGACTACAGGATCTCTTAAAGAGTGGGAAGACAGTTGGTCTCAGTTTTTCAATTGCACAGGTAACTATAACTGTGGATATTTGGTAAAGTTCTGGATAGCAATACATATCTTTTGCAGTACTAGATTCTTCCTCACAGTGTCAGATGTTACATGAAATAAATATTAATCTGATATCTTTCAGGACCTATAATGAAAATTTCTCTTTTTCTGTCCTGCAATACACTTGGTATTTGTGCAGCATTAAGGTTAAAAATGGCAGAATTAGTGAATGGATGGAAAGGCAGTGAAAATGACTGGGGAAATGACCCTTTTAGTTTTGATCCTGTTGAAGGGAAACAAGAAAAGATTGTCATTACATGCAGAAATTGAACTGTAAAGTATGGCCAATTGGTTGGGTAAAATCTGTTCTTCAGAGATACTATGCAGAAAGTGTGCCAAATTTAAACATGGTCTGGTATGAAAACCTGTCTGGATGAAGATTAGGTCAGAGGTATGGACAGGGTACCCTGAACACCAAGGACAGAGGTGGTAGAGGGCCCAGTGGAAAGAATTAATGGTCTGGTTTAGTCCAACACTGTTCCAACTGAGGAAATGAACCATTCAGATAAGGTGTAAGGAGAGAGGTGWGGTTTTTAATGAAATAGAGGCAGATTTGTAAATTGTGAGTGGATTTGTTTGCGGACATAATCTGAAGAAGAGAAAAGGGAACAAATGAACAGTGGATCAAAGGAGCAAAYAGTGGGGGAATCAATACAAAGTTTGAAAAGGAAGAGAAATGCAATCTTATTTCTCTAGAAATGTGTATCGCTCAAAGAGAAAGAGAACAGTCGGTCACATTCCAGATATTAGAACCAGAAACTGCCTCATTTTAAAATAAAAAGATGATACTCAGTCATGGGCATTCTTACTAAGTAAGTTCCCTGTATCAGAGCAGGGATGTGTGTTGTGTGTAGGTTTGTTGCTGTTTGGAGCATGATTTTGGGAACCATTCAAGAAGGGAAGAAATTTACTCTTAGTCCCTTTCTGCAGGATGAACTATTAAGATCAACTATGGATAGTCTTATACTGTTGCCAGTAGTACACATGAGGGCTTCCTTGCTCATCTGGTGCTGCAAACAAATGCAAGGACAGTGGAGCTTCTAGTTTGAGACGTATGATGTGAGAGGCCCAGCAGCAGCTTTGGTGCATCCCCCTTRCTTACAGCCAGAGCTCACAGAAGGTGTTGTTGGTTCATTATGATGAGTTTTATCTTTAAAATATGCCAAATTGACTGTGTTTTGGGGTTTGTTTTTGTTTCTGTTTTCCCCRTCTTCAGGTCATAAACAAAAGGTTATCAGAGGCCTGTTCCGAAAAAACACAGCAGAATATTGGCACGGTGCTGAGCTGCTCCAGTGGCATCCTTTCTACTCCTTCACTGTCCATCATTTACACAACAAAGTGTGAGCTTTTGGTTGATCTCCTCAGCAAGCTGTCCAAGCTCGCATGTCAGCAGCTGGCTTCTGACGATGCAGTGGGCTCCCARTTGTTCAGTGTCCTCCAGCTTACCTTTGCTCAGTACCTTCTGATCCAGAGGCAGCAAACCAACCCAAACCGTGTGTTTGGGCAAGTGACAAGTCACTTGCTCCAGCCATGTTTGCTCCTGAGGCACTTGCTGGCTGTGAGGAGCTGGACACAAGCAGATGATAGCCATRTGCGTCAGCACCTGAGCAGGGAAATACGAAACCAAATAGAAACTTTGCTGCAGGCTAGCTTATTTCAGCCTGAGCTTTTCTCATTCTACAAGGAAGAGCTGCTGCCAGAACAGGAACGCCAGGAGAAGAAGAAACGAGCTTTGAAAACTCTTTTGCTACCAGTCAACACAGTGCAGACCAAGCTGGGCAGTGACTTGTGTGAACCTGCTCTCCATGTAGCAGTTGTGGCTGGTTCAGTGTCCCTTCTATATAAGCTCTTTCTGGACTCATACTGCAAGGTAGAAAACCACCTTGTGTGTTTCCACATGCTCAGCAGGCTTTTTGACTGTCTCAGGCTCTCTGACCTACAACAAGGGGGAAGGAAGGATATGCTCTCCCCTGTTGACTGGAGCACAGAGCTGCTTGCTTTGGAACAGCTTCTGAACATGGTCCTCAGCAATGATATCTATAATATCGCCAGTGACCGTATCCGGCACAAGGAGGTGCAGTTTGGGTTTTACCGGAAGCTAGCACAGATGCTGCTGACACACTCCCAAGCTTCCATTCCTGCTTGGTTCAGGTGTCTCAAGCTCTTGTTGTCATTAAACCACCTTATAGTAGAGCCAGACCTGGATGACTTGGTGTCGTCAGCTTGGATTGATGCTCAGGCCTCTGAACCACGTACGAAGAAGCCGCAAGAGATGCTCATCAGTGCTGTATTCCAGACTTACTCCAAGCTGAGGCAGTTCCCAGGGCTCTTTCAAGAGGTGCTGACAGTCATTTGCCAGCCAGCTGTTGATGAACTGAGGCCACCAGTCTTCTCTGCTGGCCTGACAGTAAAGCTTCGTGAGTGCCTCCTTGAACTGCCACCCAACCAGATTCTGGACATCTTGTGTCTCTTTGTGGACAAATGCCAGACTCTTATCATTCCAGCTTGTGAAGAGTCAATTGACATGCCCTTGAAGCTGATGTCAGTGTGCATGGTGCTGCATGCTTTTCTGTTCAACATGAGGAGCCTAGATGATGTCACTCCTTCTCCTGTGGTGCTTCGCACTCAGCATTTGATGGCAAACATACAGAAGGGAATAATTCAGCCATTGATGGAGCTGCTGCAGGCTCCTAGGAGAGAGAAAGAAAAGTCAGACCTTTGGCTAAGAAAGGCCAGTGATGCTGCTCTCCTCCTTGTTTACACTTGGGTGGAGGTAGACACACTGTTTGGTGTTAGCTGCAGTAAATATGTGTCCCCAACAGCTGAAATCAATGTTACTGAACCTGCTGCAAGGCACTGGGGTATTTCAGCTTTCCTGCCTGGTGTGAAGGAGCAGTGTTGGGGGAGAGTTATGGAACTTGCAAATAGTTTTGCCTCCACTAGTAAATACTGCTTAGAACTGCTCACACTGCAGAAAATGAAGATAATGTTAATGCAGACTGAAGCTGACCTACAGGCCTTGCAGCATGCTGCAGCTTTTGTCCTGGAGTCTGGAAGATCCACTGTCAGCMGAGGAGAATCTGAACCGTGGGATGGAGATATCAGTGCGATAARTGAGCTTAGCTACCCCACAGCACACTGGCACCTCGTCGTGTCCAACCTGACCATCCTGCTGCCGTATACTTCCTTAAAAGATGTAGAGTACATTGCAGATGTGCTTCTAGAGACGTTAATGTTGGCCAAAGCTGAGGAAACTGCCACGGACCAGGAGTCTTCCATCAGCATTGGAAAGATATCCCTTGGTTTAATCCACAGCTCTCTTCTAGCAGAAATGAAGGTTCTGCAATGTGCTTTTCTGACCCATCTTATTCATCAGTTTGCTACGGTGCTGCCCACTGCTACCAGGGATTCAGTAGATCTGCCACTTCAGCAGCTGTCTGTGAGTAATGCTCCTTGGCATGAAGAAATTCTGGCTCCTTGCAAAACTGTTGACCCGTTGGAAGTGCCATCAGAAAATAAACTGCTGAAGGATGAGCTGAGCTTGTCTTGGAAGACATTGCAGGAAGTTGCCCAATGTATAGTATTGTTAACAAAAAATGGCTCCCCTGTCATCCTGAAAGAACATCAGTTAGAAAGATGCTTGTATTTGCTAGAAATTGTTTCTCTTCTGAAGTTAGACAGTTTTCTTGCCTCTGACTCTACTCGATGTTACCTTGTGCTGCTGTCCCTGATAGTTAATACCCGGACTAGTGTCTCTTGCAGCAAATTGTTATTGCTGAAGTTTTTAAGTACTTGCCTCCACCTCCTAAGGTGCCTGCAAGCTGGCAGGAATGCCAGCTCTGTTTTTAAGGTATTACATGCCAGCGACATTCTTGAGGCTGTCATGACCTCCCAGTTTACAGCTAGCAAATTCTTCATTGATGTCTTGACTGTTCCTGTTTGGGCACAGTATGTSCAGGAAGTCCGAGAGTTTTTGGAAAACTTCCTCCAGATGATTATTGAAAGAAGACAAAGTGTGAAGCTCAACTTGGAAAAGTTCATGTCTTTCCTGGTGAGCTGCAGGCCAGACACAGATGCAGCCAAAAGCAAAGACTGGAAAAATTGGAATCCTGCAGCTGAGCAGTTACAGCTCGCAGCATTCACCACACTGTGTCATGTCGTCACACTGCACTTCCAACAGCTGCCAGAGAAGAAACTGCATTCTGYGGATGTGCTGTCTGCTCTGTTGGAGCCAGTAGTTCTGCAGATGGTCAGAACTGTTGAACACGGTCTTCGGAGTAACACCCCAAACCAGCTTTTGCCTGTAGCATTCATACCATCTGTCACTACTCTCCTCAAAGCAGATCTGAGCCATCCTGTCAAGAAGGACTGGCAGAAGGAGCCCAGTGGGTTTTTGGAGCGGCCCCGTATTAAACTGTACCAAGAGTTTTACTCTCAGATACTGAAAGAGCTGCCCTGTGCAGGGAGTAATCTGCAGTTCCTTCAGCCTGCGTTGCAGTTCCTAACTGTCTTCTGCTCTGTGCCAGAGCTGTATCCTGGAAAAGAAACTACAGCCATGGTTGTTTCTGCTATAAAAAAGCTTCTGTCTGGTATGAAAACTCCTTTTCTTCACATCCTTTGCTAATTTTGTGATGCAGAGGCATGTTAAATGGCGAGTTAAGAAACATAGAGCTTCTTTAAAAATCTGTATCTGTTTACTTGTGTTAAAACAGCAGGCTACCCTTTTTCAAATGCATAACAGGAAAGTTTTCGAGGGGGCGWTATTGTGGTACCTGTGCTGGAGCCACCATCTGATTTTTTTAATGATCTTCTGAAGGATGTAAACATCTGAATAAAGTTGAGGTCCTGCRTTACTCATGCCTGGTAGAGCATTGTTCCAGTAGAGTAACTGGAACAAGATCATACTTCTGGGTGTAGGGCTGAAGTGCTGTGTCGTACTTGTGTAATGGGTATAGTAGGCCCCACAGAAGCAGCTGATGTGCACCAGGTCAGATGCGAAATGTCTTATGTGGGGATCTGAAGGATCTTACAGTGAAATACTCATCTGCTTTTATGTCTGGTAGGTGAGTTTATAAAACAGTGGAAGTTATCTAACTTTGATGCTGAACACCCATAATTCATATAAATTCTGTGGGATATTGACAGGTCAGTGCCTTTATCATCATCAAACAATGAGCCAAGGCTAGAGATTACATGAATAACCTCTGCTGCCTAATAGCTCCTTTATATTGTCTCACTTAGAAAGAGAGACAAACTTCTTCAAATTGTTGGAATTTGTCAAACTTATTACTGACATGCTCTGGTGCAGTGGTCTCCAAGCGTCATTTATCAGTAAAAAAAAATTAAAAATTGAACAAGCAGCCTTAATATAATTTACTTATAAATTATACATGTGCTACTCCATTATGCATATTACAAATCATGCATAAAGAAAATGTTTAGAAAGCATGAGATAAAGATGAAATAAACTATTTAAATTTTCTTTTGTTTATTAAAGATATTTTACTTCTAATTTCCACACCCCAGTGAATTGTCTTTTGGACACCCAGAGGTGTGTACACTCTGCTTTGGAGACTACTGTGCAAGTGAACTACAGTTGTGATCTCAATGTTTATATTGGCATTAAGTAGTAAAAAAAAAAAAAAAAGCTTTATGCTTTTGTGATTTGTGATGGATCTCTGGCCACCACTTGTAGAAAAGACCTGTGACTTGTTTTGCCTGCTCCCTTGGTTTGTGCACCCACTTTGGTGTAGTATTTCTGTATTATTGAGGGCTTTTTATTGGTGTGATGACTGCTCTGTGAACCTGAGGGTAGGATATACTTGAGATCATCAAGTCACTGAACAAGTGAGGAGATACGTAAACATAGCATATTGAGCCCTCTCAGTATCTGAGTGTTTAAAAGGTACCCACAGAGTTGTTTTATTTTCAGTTTGCCCTGTTCTTACCTTTGGAAGTCCCTCTCTTAGGAATTGATTGCTTTTGTCTCTTGAATATGCAGGTCCTGGAATCACAACCCAAGTGATCCAAAGTATGGAGATGGAGCTGACAGAGTTGCTTGCCCAGCTGCTGGGAAACTGCTSTGCTGAGGAGTTTTTTGCCATAATGAAGCAGGTGCTGCAGGGACTCGAAATTAGGAATGTTTGGCAACAGAAGGCTGAAGTAAGGCATGACCTTAATGTATTGTCAACTTCCTTCTGCAGTCTACTGTATTTTGAAAAAACGGTTGTTGGCTGAATGACATTTTTAATGTTTTTTTCTCCTTCCAGCTTTATGGTCAGTGCATTAATTTACATAGATAAAGGCTTGGTGACTGCTATGTTCTGTATATAAGTTGGGAGGTAGATAGATCATGGAAACCTACTCAAAAAACTTTCTATGCAGCTTAAGGACTCAGCAAGTCTCGATTCTGTGTATTGTCAACAGAATTCACACACCTGTGGTGTTACAGGCTATGCTGAAAGCCCTTTTCTGTTTGCTGCTCAGAGCTCTTGCACAACGGATACCAGCAGTCAGTGTTTGTCTGTGTAACCTTGTCTTTTTTTGCAAGGTTAAAGGCACTTCTAGAAATGCTGGCATTTTTAAGTAAAACCAAACCTGCACCTGTGCTTTTGATAGTTGATGCTATAAAGACTACTCAGCTATAAGCAGATACCAGTCTGTATCTTTTTAAATTCTGTGCCTTTCTCCAGAGCAGCTTAAGCACCAGTGGTGAGRTGTGGAACACTTGGCAAAAAAAGTCGGCTGTATGCTCCATAGAAAGCTCATTGACTTGAGAGTGACACTTGGATTAAACTTGGGGGTTATCTGTCTCTGTCTTACTTGTCAGGAGGAGACACAGATGTACTACATCAATCCTTGATGCATCTTTTTGAAAGTGTATCTGTAATTCCAGAACTGTACAGATAATTTCTGCCATGTGAATATAGATTGCAATGTCTTTTAAATCAGTCCGTATAATCAACTAGCAAGTGAAAAACTAAACCCTGCTGTGAAAAGCAGCATTCTTAATGTATAGTGTACTAGTATCTCTGTATTGCCTCTGCTTTCTTCTGTTATCTGGTGGCAGCTGGTGAGAAGGCTTTCCTTTCTTGAAAGTCACATATTCYCTTTTCTACAGTAAGTTGATTCTGAAATAAATGTGGCATGAAGTACATTTGGGTCGGTGCTGTTCAGTGTATTGAATTCTGTTGAGCTGCTGCTTTCTTCACAATTTCCAAAGAGGGGTTTTGGTGGGAGGCCTTTCATGTGTCAAGGCTCTGGTAATGCTCAGAAGTGCCACTGGCCTTGAAAGAGTTCTTCTGTACTTGAAAGGAGCCAATGTGCCTTGTACCCTGACTGATGATTGTCTGCTTTCTGTAGGAAGTATTGTCAGCTGTTATGCTAACCAAATTGCTGCTCAGCTGCCCATTAAGTGGAGACAAAGAGAAAGCATTCTGGTTTGCCAGCCCACAGATAATCACAGCTTTAGCCGTAAGTATCTCTGTATTGTAACTTCATTACCTACCCCTTCTATTTGTTAGAGTCTGTAGCGGTTGGATCTAATGTGCACAGAGGCACACAGGAACAAAAACCAGACAAATCCATGCCAGATTCATCTAAACTTTTTTTTTGTCTAGACCTTTCTTTTCCTCCTTCCTCTAATAAATCTCCTCCTGTGAGTGCAGTGTGCAGGTCATCCATTTCTTGTACGCCGTAATTTTATGGACTTACACCATGTAATATGGAGCTTGAGAGAAACTTGTCAGACTGCAGAATAGAGTCTATCTCCTGTTTCCTCCTGTGCAGAGGAAAAGATAACAGTCAGCCATGTGTTGCAGCAGAAGCCAACAGCAGCAAAACAAAAAGAATAAAGTGCTTATAGAAAAAAATAATTGTATTAGGGAAAAGTAATTATGAAAGGGAAACTTAACTGAAACTAATCAAACCCAAGTTTCCTGTCCTTCATTTATACAGCATATAAAGTTGGTGGTGCAGGTTTTCCTTTTAGGAAGGTGTCTCTAGACAAGAACTTATCAGAGGTTGGCTCTGCAATGCCTGGGAATCACTGCCTTGCAGTTTCTGCTCTTTTTTGATAGGTCTGCATGCTTGTAAAGGAGTGAGTAGCATCAATGCATTCTTGTGAAGCGGTGCAAAGCAGTGCTGGTTTTCCGGGGCCTTGGTGAATAGTTGCCCTTCCAGTTATGCTCACAGCAGTGTTTGTTTGAAATGCGTGATACTCATCCTCACCCAGGGCACAAGTGAATGAAAATGGCTCAGGTGCAGAAGTCTCTGTGCCAGTCCAGCTTGCACAGGTCTAATTTCATTGACTCCAGTCAGAGCTTTAAGATTCTCTGGTGTTCCAACACTAATGATAGATGGCTAATGTGCTCCTCCTTGTCTGTTCCCTGTCTTGTAGATGCAAACCAAAGAGGCCTGTCAGGACCAGTCACTGATACCCATCATAGTTGTACCTATTTTAGAGACTGTGGCAGCTCTGCTAAGGCAAGGAGAAGGGGTTCTTGTGAATCCACATCATGTATCATTAGCCTTCAGCATTCTTCTGACAGTCCCTCTGGATCATCTGAAGACAGAAGACTATCATGGTGTCTTCCTGGGAATCCATGAAGTGCTCTTCTCTATTGTGCAATGTCATCCRAAGGTGTGTGTGTGAGGGGGTGAGAGGAGGGGAGAAAGATAGAAAAAAGAAGTACACCAGTGATAGAATTTTTTTTTTTAGTATGGTTTTGAAATATTTTGTCCTGATAGTATGAAAGTGCATTGTACTGCTTGGCATWTAAAAGGCTGGGAATCTCAAAATCGCATAATTGTGGTTGGTCTCCTGCTTTGCTTGTGCCTGCATTGTTGTTCTTTGGCTGTGAATTGCTTATCAACATTTGATGCTAGGTTAAGAAAAAACATTTCCTTTTTCTGTGATTGATTTCTAGAAGCGCAAATGGCTCAGGATGCAGAATGAGAAGATAGTCTCTACCCTCTCCACTCTCTTTGCTATGTAATCTCAGATGTTTTTATTTCCTGTCATTTTTCAGGTGCTGTTGAAAGCTGCACCATCTTTTCTGAGCAGTTTCCATCGTCTGGTTGTTTCTGTCATGCATGAAGGACGTCAGAAAGGAGACAGAGGTACCATATCTTTTCCACCTTTCCATTATATATACACACTGCAATTTTATATACTCTAGCAGATACTGAACAGGGCAAAGGCCTCAAAACCTAGCTGTGGCACTGAAACTTTCAGTCCTGTCTGTCCTTTATGTAAAATTGAAGATGAGCTTTATGGTGTTGTGGGCTTAGGAATTGGGGCTCCTTTGGGGCTGCAAGTAGACAGCACTGCTTTTGGTGAGTAAGTTATTCTTCACTGGCTGGCTGGCAAGTAGACAGGAACCAGTAAGGCTTGCTGTGCCCGTCCTGCTCTTATCAATCTCTTTGTCTGAAAGCCTAGTGGTTGTGAGCTYCAGTGATGCACTGTGTGAGTTATAATCCCAAATTGATCCTACTAAATGGAATTTCTTGAGACTGGAACTGTGTTTACTATGGAGCTGAATTGTCACCATTCTAAGTATATGTCACCATGCTAAGTATAAAGCCAGAACTCCATATGTATCTGAAGCATCAACGGGGATTAGATGATGCCTCTGTATCTGTATGGTTAAGAATTTGGAATTAGTGTAATTAAGTATCTCAGAAGGAAGAGGAATAAACAGACTTCTTACTGGAAATTATTAAAGAATTTGCATTTGTCAAAGTAGACACAAAGATGTCTACAGTGGTTAAGATGGTCAGGACACAAATACCCTCTTACTAATWGTGATGAGTTTTGAGACAAGCTGACTTCATGACCTGAAACTAATTGTATCCCAGCTTTCTACTGATGTCCTACAGCCTGTGCCATGTTCAGATATATCTCAGCTAGTATGTTGCCTACAATTGTGGGCAAATGGAAGTGTATGTATTCATTGTGGAGGAGTATATTAGCTGAGACTTGGTGATAGAGGAGAAGGTATTTTAAACTGGTGCCAGATTTGAGAATTTTCTTGCTTCTGCAATATGTTTACGTGAGGCAAGGGTCACAGGAATCTTATAAGTCCATGACATCCTCAAGTTGAAAATGATGCTGTTTATCTTTGTGGGATTGTTCTGTTTTTTTAACAGACAACATGAAAGTAATTTCTGAATTTGCTTCTCCCTCGTTTGTGCTAGCTCTCTTCATTCTCTGCCTGCTGAGTTAATTCTCAGCTGATCTCACCAGTCTCACTTTAAATATCTTCAGTGATGTAGCTTTTGCCACTATATTCTACATAATAGATCTCATCAAAAAGCTTTCTTAGTATGCTGTTCCTAATAGATGTCTCCTGATTTTCTCTAGGTAGGGAGTATTATTTTCTTGTCTCCTTGTTCTCTCCTCCACAGTGCTTGTTGGGACTGAACCGTGGAAGGAACCATAACTGCTGCTTTAGCACTTCAACATCTGTAACAAGTAATTCTTGCCTTGCAGTGCACATGCAATTGGAGTCAGTGTGCTCTTACAAAGTAGCCAATATACAATATACAAAGTATATTGTGTGTTGTGGGGGGCCTCCAGCTGTGGCTTGATAAGAAAAGATAAAATGGGCAGGTTGTCCTTGGCCTCATATAGTTCAAGAGTCATGGAAGAAGGGTGATTCTTTGGGGCTTTTTTCCTAGTGTTTTCAAGCCTCAAATGCCAGGCTGCATCTCACTTTGTGTTTTAGGTAACACGGATGAGTTTGAAGTTATACTGAAATGTGCACACTTGGTGGAACGGATGTATACTCATATTGCTGCAGAAATGGAGGACTTCACAGTGTTTTCTGCTTTCATTGTGGCTCAGTATGTGACTGAGTTGCAGAAGGTATGTTCTCATCCCTCTTTAAAGTGCTTCAGTATTGTGCTGGCTTTGGAGTTTCTGTTCCAGAGGCAGCTCTTAAGTTCTGTAAAATTTGTGAAGTTACAGAAGTTGTTATGCCTCGTGGAGATGCAGGTTTAATCCAGACTGTTATATTGAGCAAGAGTTCCTGACAATCTTTCTTACCAAACTCCTGGAAAATGTTCTAAAGGTGTGGGCAGTGTTGTTTTGTTTTTTTGTTTTAAGGTAAAACAATGCAGTGCCCAAGTACAGAACTGCTTTGCTTTAGTGCAATGTTGGGTGTTGCTTTTTCTTCATAGAATAAAGAGAATGGTTTGGGTTGAAAGGTTGAAAGTGACCTTTAAAGGTCATCTAGTCCAACTCCCCTACAGTGTGCAGGGGCATCTTGAAATAGATCAGCTTGCTCACAGCCCATCCAGGCTGGCCTTGAATGCTTCCAGGTTGAGGTATCCACAACATCTCTGGGCACCTTGTTCCAGAGTTTTGCCGCCATCATTGTTAAAAATGTCTTCTTTAGACATCTGATAGTTAAGTCTATCTCCCAGATAAACTCAGTTGTTAGGGACTGACAGCAGTTAAGGCCCCATCTGGCAAAGTAATGGTGGAAAATTGTCCTGGAAAATATCTTTTAATGTGGTCTAAATGATTAAGTGAATGGAAACAATGTTATCAAGGCAAGAATTTTTAGCTTTTCAGTAATTCTCCTTCTGTTCCAAAGGTATCATTCTGGTCCTTACTGAAAGCAACTACTTCTGTTGTTATGGATGCCAGAGCCAGATCGGTATTTTCTCACATCCGCATGTAACTTCAGCTTGTCATTTTTGTCAGCCCAATAGATTTAGATTTTGCCAGGGTTTGAATGCTGCTTGTGCAAGTACCTGCAAATTGATTATTTGTGGTTCTGGCCTGGGCCTGGGCTGAGATACAGAAAGAAATTTTAGTCTTTTTTTTTTAGGCCCTCTTACAAAAAAAAAATTGTAACTGGTGTTTTGTTTCTGAAGGATTATAATGTAACCAGTGTAACTAACCATGAAGGTTATTACAGAGGTTAAACTTAGGCACCTTCTCTATTGCCTGTCTTTTTTCCACTTTTCTGTTTTGTTGGTTTTTTTTCTTTTTTTGGGAGCAAAACAATGGGATATGTCAGGGTTTTTTTAGCCATGTTATTTAGTGTTTCAGGTAAGTTGGTTATCGTTTACGTAGTGAACATAGTAGTTCAGCAAAGGGGGAATTGCTGTTAAGATGTCTTCTGCTCTCTTTAACCATCTCTGAATTCTGTAATCTGGTCATCACTGAATCTAAGTCTGTAAGCCTGATTTGAGTTGTCAAACGACCTTTTTAAGTTGAAAGGACACTTATCTTAGTATTAGGAGGAGTACAAAGTCTCATGAGACTTCCAGGARGGCTTTGTGCAATACTTTCACTGGGAAATGGAAAGTGATGGATGATAGCTGAAACCACAGATCATAGTGAATGTGTGGAACCTTTGGGCTTGTAAAGGGGAATTGGTGTAGTGAGCCACCAGACACTGTGACAAAGGAGTGTTTTCTGTCTGTTAGAATAGATGTATCACAAGTAGGTGATGATTTATTTGCTTCTTAGACTGGTGAGAATTGGTGGATGTCAGAGGAAGGGGAGGGCTCTGTCTTAAATGGGGCATGGACACATTTTTCATGTTGCTCTGCAGAGGGAGAGGAAAACGCTTTAAACCATTCATCTCTTCTGAGTCAGGATCAGTGGCTTTCTGCCTGTGATCTGAAGACCCTGAGGGTCCATCAGAGATAAATGAGAAAAACACATTGGTAGATTTAAGTCTTTATGTGGGCATCTGCACTTACTGGAACTCTTTTAAGGGTCTGCAGACTACGACTGATAAAACCTACTGGCCTAAGTAGTCATTTACTCCCGAATTGGTTGTGTAACAGCTCTCTCAGTGCCTCCTCATTATATCGTGAATTATTTTCTATCAATCTAGAAAGATTCCTTGCTGGAGTGGGTGGCATCTCTTTCATACTGTTGGCAGTGCTTTCTGCTTGTTGCCTATGAGCTGTYGCTTAATTCAGCAATAGTGAAATACCTCTTCACACGTTTAATGTCTCACATCAAGAGCTCTATAATGCTTGACAAATTGGTTGTGCTAACTATATAGACCATAAACCACTTACAAGTATAATTAACTGCCAGCCAGTAGTGGCAGCTGTTTAAATCTTTTGATTCTGTTTCCCATGGTGTTATTAGTGTTTATGGGAAGCTGCAAAGCAAGAATGGCCCAAATAAGGGTCTGGATGAATTTGTGATGTGAGTGATGCAGCTCTGAGATAGCTGCTTATCCCAAGTGGGCCATCTGGTCCGTATTGTCAGTACCTGTGGGTTTTCCTGCCCTTGTCCTCTGCAGTCATTTCTCTGCCCTAGGAAGGGAGAGCCCAGCCACGTGCATTCTCTGAGAGCTGTGATGCTCAGCTGTTGTCCAACTTCATTGCACAGTGTAGGGAGAAGTAACATCTGTTGTAAACAAACCAATTGATAACTGACAGAGAAGGGGAAAATTACGACCTTTTGGACATGCAAACTCTTCAGGGTCACAGATCCAAAGGAAGCTTTATATACCTTAATGCCTGCTATATGTTTTTCCCAGCTGTGTTAGTGGATCTGACAAAATACATTAGTTCTACATTTAGGGCAGAAAGAGAGCGGGAGCCTGTCACAGTGATGAGGAGTGCACTTCATTAACAGAAAGTTTATTAGTTGCCCATGGAAGAAAGAAGCTTGAATTTTAATGATAGCTTTTTATGTAATTTTCATTAGGCCTGGAGTGCAGAGGCTTACATCTGGAGGCATAAAGCTAATTTTGGGATTCAACAAAGATAAGACATGGTTTTGCAGCAAAAATAACATGATGATGCCAGAGGCCAGCACTGTCTTGGCCACTGAAGTATTTAGCAAGTGATTTGTGAGCACAGGACAAATTTCAATTAGCCTAGAGCAGCAGGGGACTCCAGAGTCAGCACTGATGTTCCTGGTTGTAGTGGCAGTTCTGCTGGTTGTGGGGTTGAGCAGAGGTAATGTTGGGAGCAGGTCACCGAGTCCTGAGTCATTCCTCCAACTTTCTGCATGACTTAAGGCAAGGTACCTGATTCCTGGTGTTAAAAMAGATCAAGGAAATGTACATCTCCTGAGCTTTTTGAAGGCTTCTTCTATTATGGCATGCACATTGAAGTCCTCAGAAAAAAATGTTAGATAAATATCAGATTATTAAATGATAAGTTATTTGACTACACAATGTAAATGAGAGAACAGCCTAAAGGAAGTGCTTATTTGAAAGTGAGACATACTAGCATACAGCCTATAGGAGACGTACAGAATCTACTGAAATGTGTAATCCAAGGCAAGTATTTTAGGGGCTTTTTAATTACAGTGGTTCAGCTGAGGAGGGCCCATGTGATTCCAGGATGATCAGTGTCTTTGCCACCACAACAATGTGTATAGACGCTCATGAATTTTACTGCAAAGGCTATGCTTGTTTTGCAGAACATTTGCAAAAATCAGGAAAACATTGCACAAGTCAAAATCTTGGATTTTATCTAATGAGCTGTTCCAGATGGTCTGATGCAAAGCATGACGTGTTGTCAGCATTTAATGTACACTGACTGTGGAAATGGTGTTTTCTTGCCTTTCTGTCTTCAAGTTTAAGGCAATTTTGTTCTTCTTGTAGGTGACTTTGCACCCAGCTGTGAAGACACATCTCACAGAAGGAATATATCACATCCTTGACCTTTGCATTGAACGGGACATCAAGTTCTTAAGTACATCGCTCCCAGCAGGCGTGAGGGAGATCTTTAAGGAGCTGTATAATGATTACAACCACTACCACAAGGCAAAAAAGCAGGGGGAGGAAAAGTACACTGCATAATTAATCCTACCTGGTGCTGCCTTATCAGTTATGAGCTGATCTTGCAGCGCTCAGACTCTCAATTGCAGTTTGTTTTGGGATGATGAGGAAGATTGAGCCTGAGGAGGGTCCTAAATATGGATTGCATTTATCCCTATACAGCCAGCCTTCATAATGGGGAAGGAGGGAAGCAGCGGGGGAGGAAATGCAGTGCTGTTCAGTCTGGTCCTGCATTATGCCACAAATGGCAGAACTACTGTGCCTCTGCTGGCCCCTGGTGAACTCTCTGGGAGGCCTGGGGAGCTCGCTGCAATTTGGCAGCAGATGTCAGACTCCAGGCTTTGGCACATCATGGTGCTTTCCTGTGGAAGCAATAGTCTGGTCTAAAAGCCAATGAGGGRTATAAACCTCTGTTTTTGCTTACATGATAAGCAGAATTAAAGCAATTAAAGTGCTTATTTTTGTACCCTGTTATTTTACATTTTGCAACTGAAGAAATTTGTCAATGTTACACAGCTGTACATTAGGTAACTGTACAAAACCACTCAAGTAACAGTAAAAAATTTGAAAGATTGTGTCTCTTTGCGTGATTGGTTTTGCTGTCCAGTCCAGCCCTGGGCAGCCTGGTCTGACCTATTGAATTTCCTTCCCAGCTGTATTGTCCTGTGATCTCTTGATAATCAAAAAGACTGACTACCTGGAGCTCTGGTCGATTTACTGTCATTAAGCAATTACAGTTAGTCATCTGAGCTGTGATCACCCTCAGTGTACAGTTTTAGCTTGTGACAAATGTTAATTGCCACTGGTACCATCTGAGACCCTTTTTGGTCTAAGCTGAGTCTCGTTGCTTAGCATTCACTCTAGGTTAAGAGTAAGCTCTGGACTTCTTGCAGTTCAGCTGAMAGTAACTTAATAAGCTGTGGTAAGTTAATCACATTTGAGTGAGCAAGAAGCTTTATCAAGTTTTATCAAATAGCTCCCCTTCTCCCTTCCCTAGCCAAACGGCAGTTTATTTTCTTGAAAATGATAGAGACTAAAAATCTAAATTTTTTTGTCAGTGGTAAAACAGTCTTCAGGCAGTGGAAAGAACTTGATTCTCTCACATGATTATCTGCATTAATCTGTGGATGGGGGGTGGGCAGAGGGAGACTGGAATGTGGCCTACCACTTTTCTGGGTCCATCAGCCTCATAGCAAGGTCCAAAGAATGATGTTTGTCTGAGGCAAGAGGTTCTGCCTGGCTCAGATGAGGGAGGTGAGCCGGGCTGGCTAAACTTCATCCTTTGGACTGGAGATGAGCCTCCTCTCATCCTGAAAAAGCATCTTTGAGAGCTTTGATGMTGTGCAAGGGATGTTCAGGAGTAACAGTAGTGCCATGTTATCAACACTTGTAGCCACAAATGCAAACCACATCACCACATATGTTGCCATGAAACAAATTAACTCCATCCAGGCTGGACCCTGTGCACCACCGAACCACTTCTGTGTTTTATTTCATGTGCGTCGGTGATGGGAAGGGGAGTTTTAGCTGCCCCACCAGGCAGTGGGACACTGATGTGGCTCCCAGAAGAGAAACATGAGCTGGGGGCATTCAGAGGAGCACGAGGAAGGGAGGGTCTCCAGGGTGGAGACAGTTAATACATTAGGAACATGAAAGGTTTTGAGCACTGGGAGAGAATGTGGAAAGAACAGCGAGAAAAGGAGAGCTGGGTTTGGAGTGGGGGAGGAAGGAAGCGGGGGCAGAAGGAAGTGAGGTAGCATCTCTGGTGTGTGTGTCAAGGCTCCCCTGATGTAGCCATATGGTTGCAAGCCACACACATAGCTCGAAAGCTTCTGAGTGCAGACCACAGAGTAATTAATATTAGTCAAAGGAGGTGAACTAGTTGAGTTGAGATCAGTTTTCATTTCAGTAATATTTACTTTTAAAACGCTACGAATTTTAACCTCTTGGCTTGGAAATGAAAATGTGTAACTGACTTAGATGTATGGGAGTGATGGAATTAACAAACCSCTACCAGCACAAGGACACGGTGCTTTAATTAATGAAAATTTGAAACCCTGCAACAATTAAACCTTTATTTCAAACACCCTGTGCAACTGCCACTTATCCCACAGCCCTCTTTCTCCWCGAAAAGCAGTGGAGTTCTGAAGCACAAAGCAGCATTTCTGTGCAGAAGTGACAAAGGGGTTAAAAGGAAGGCTGTCTTTCACTTGCTAATGCCAGTTCTTTGTCCGAGAACTGCTCCTTTTTTTTTTTTTTTTTTGGTTTTTTTTTTTTTTTTTTTAGCTAGAATAAATTAAATCACTGGCAGGGGACCACCTGCTGAGAAAGCAGGCTTTGTATTCCCGAGTGCATTTCCACGTGGGTGCAGTGTTTCTCTGTTGTCACACGATGGGGCCATCCTGCAAGGGTACAAAGCACCATGTGAATCAGTTTTGGAGTCCTTCCTCCTAGGCTGGGTTACTTTACSAGCTCTGAACATGGGGAAGGTAAAGGGTTTGGAAGAAGCACCATCTCWGGGGTACCGGACAGGAATCACGACCTTTGTTTCACTAAAGCGTCACTCTGTGCGAGGATTTGCCGGCCTGCAACAGATGTTGTTGGCCAGGTTTCCAGGCGCTGATGCAGCACATCTCTTCCGAGGGCTTTTCTTGCTGCAGCATGGACAGAAATACCTCACAGAGGCAGAGCTGGGGGCTGGGATCTCAGGGTTCTGCTGGCTGTGCCACTGGCTCAGCCTGTGATTCTGCGTGTGCTGTTTGTTCTGGTGCACGGGTAGTGCCCAAGTCTGCATTGCCAAAACTGGTTCAAATATCAGGGAACAGGAAAAGCAAGAAGAGCGGTCAAGACTGACCAAGATCACGCTGGGTTTATTTACCCCTTTTTTTGTGTGGCTGCTGCGAAAAACAGCTGATTCTTCTACTTGCCTGGTTGTGGGGCTTAATGCTTGATTTACCTGGCAGTTGTGGGTAGAAATGTCAAAAATACGATGGTGTAAGATGTTAGAAATCTTCTTACTTATTCAAAAATCACTTTTCATGATTATACCTTCTGGGAAGAGGCAATGTATTGACTACTTTCCTTTAAGCTTAAAATGAATCAGTAGCTTCCCATTTGTTTAATTCTGATTCTTCTTGATGGAATTCTGGAGCTTCTGGATAAAAGAAGGCTCCTTTCAGAGCTTCTTTTACAAGTTAAAACATAATAATATGAATAAAGGAGTACTTTGAGAGATTTTTATATTAATATTACTGAACCATTAAATGTCTCCAGTGGTATGATTTGCTGATGATGCTGAACTGAATGGGGAAGTGAACATTTGGGACAGGAGAGCCAAGCTGCAAGAAGACCTGGATAGGCTGGAAGGCTGGGCTAGCAAAAAGTTATGAAGTTCAACAAGGACAAATGTAGAGTCTTGTTCCTGGGAAAACATAATCCCAGAGTCCAGCATAGGCTGGGATCTGCCCATCTGAGGAGCAGCTCTGTGGAAAGGGACCTGGGAGTCCCAATGAGCAACAAGCTCAGTAAGAGTGAATGTGGGCTTCTACAGCAAAGAAATCCAATGGGATACTCAATCCCATCAACGAGGGCATCACCAGCAGAGAGAAAGAAGTCATTATCTCACTCTATTGAGTGCTCGTCAGGCCACACCAGGAACAATGTGATCAATTCTATTCTCTGCTATGCAAAAAGATGTGGACAGAGTGGAGAAGGTCCAGGGAAGAGCCACAATGATGATCAAAGGACAGGGAAGATTTTCATGGGAGGGCAGGCTGAGAGAACTGGATTTGCTTTGCCTTGAGAAAATAAAGTTTAGGGGGAGACTTTATCATTGTGTTCCTGTATTTAAAGGTTGGCTACAAAGCAGATGAAGACTCCCTTTTTACAAAGAATCACATGGAAAACACAAAGGCTGATGGTGAAACTGGAGACATTCCAGTTGGACCCAAGAGGAAAATTTTTCACAGAGACAACAATTGGCCATTGGAATAACCTCCCCAGGGAAGTGGTGGATTCCTCAACACAGAACAATTGAAAATATTTTATTCAAAAAGTTGAATCAAAATGACTGCTCATTTTTTCAAGAAATGTACACGAGTGCCATTGTAGGCAGTACTGACATTTGCTGCTGAATGATCAGTGATGTATTCTGCAAGTAGTCAACATTTCCAAAAAGGAAGAGGCTCCTGTTGTTGTCCCTACTGAGTAATATTTATGTCACAGGCAAGTGGAAGTGAAATCTCACCTGCTATGGAGCAGTACTCTTCCTATTCACATACAAWTTTTTTTAAATATTAAAGGTTTTTGTCAATTAAAAAAAAATTGACTTTAAAGTCTGGAAAATTTGTGAAAGAAAATGCCTCCCTGTGACCTCAGAACTTTTAGTCTATGAGAGCCCTCCAGCAAACCCTCTGACAGTTCTTCCAGAGAATTTGGGGAGAGTAAATAAATACCCTCCAAGTGCCTAAGCTGTATTCTGTCCCTTTCCTTCCAAAGAAAGATACATTTTTGTACCTCTTTCTAAAGGTGACAGCAAACAAAAAAGACCAAATCAGTTTTGTCTTTTGTAGGAATCTTCTAATGCATGCATAGAGAGGCAAGAGGTACAGGCCTCCTGTGGCTTTCCASTGGTGACTGCTCGGTCCTTTTTAGGTGTGGACTTGTTTATGTCAGGAGAGCCTAGCTCTGACATGTGGTTTCGAGGTTTCACTTTCAAAATTGGTGGAGACCACTTTCTGCCCCAAACCAATTGTCATTATTTTTATTACATTTTGTAGAAGTTGGATTAACTGCTACAGAGATGAGTGATACAGCATAATTTAGTTGATTCACAGTATTGCCAGTGATGACCAAAAAAATCTGTTGATTGACAGCATAATTTCTTCCCTTTTTGTCTTCTCACCAGATGTACGTGAATCTTGCTATTGTTTTAGTGTGCATTTTACTCTCTTTCCTAGGATTCGTTGAGATTGTTCAGTGTTTTCAGGAGACAGATATGCAAATGTCAGCTGCTTGTACCTGAGTTCTTCAGACTGAAATTTAAAATACATTCATGAAATTTCTCAAAACCTAAGCCCGTACCACACGCAAAGGAAGTGCGACTAAGAAACCTGTGATTAGCAGCTTGTATTTTGTTTGTGCAGTGACATCTAAGGGACTTTCTAAGCAACTTATTTTCCCTTGCTGTAAAGGAAGATTTCTTATTGCAGCAAGAGGTAAATCTGTTCTTCAGATCTCAATCTGTGTTAYATTCTCTGGATGAGGAGAAACCTGTGGAGGAGAAATAGTTTTGTTCCTGAGCTATGGAAACTTCACCAGCTGGAAACCTCCTTTGACCCACATGCCCATTTCCCAGGAACAGCACCACTCCTCTGTTTTTGGAGGACAATATGTGACGGTCAGGCACTGTCTGGAAGATGAGCAAACCTCTGCAGCCAGGTCTGGAATGTTGAGGAGGGGCTGTGCTATGTACATTTTTTCCCTGTCACACTGTAGCTCTGGTAATGTTTAGAATTAGCTTCTGCACACGATTCCTGGGGACTTCAGAGGGCAGAAACTTGCCCTKAGAGCTCCCAGCACTTTTCATCTTCAAAGTGCATTATAATCATTAWTACATTAATTAAGCATTCTCCCCTTCCATCCTGCTAACTAGGTTTATTAAGCTGGATGTATTTATCTTTGGGCAGCTTCTACAAGCAATTGAATGAATAATTTTCCTAATAACTTTAATGGCAAAGACATGAAAAGGAACAGGGATTGTGAGAACAAGAGATCAAGGCAAATAAAGCTGTGCTGTGAAAGGAAAGGAACTATTTGATTCTAGGTGTAACTCCACCTACCCCTGCAATTCCCAGCTGACAGCTGCACAGCCTTTCTTGCTTCTGTCTTCCCTAACCTACATGGAATTGCTCATCTATGTAACTTTTATGCTAGCACACACAAATGCAAAAAAAAGGAGGTCATGTATGACTGGGATCTGCAGAAAAGGAGAACGTGAAAATCGCCTGCAATTGCACGGTGAAGAAAGCCTATGTGAATGTTTGACTTTTACATATGCTTGTATCTTGGTGTATTTATGAGAACTGGTAGAATCTTGCAGAGTGTTTCGCAGTGGGTGAGCTGCAGGGKTGGAGGAAGGTCATGAAAGACTATATCAGAGACTTTAAGGTGTTGAAAACTGTCAACTAAAGCAAATTAAATCCTTTTTTTTTTTCCTTTTCCATCTTTACCCCTTCAGCATTGTGGGTTGTGCCCTCAAAGCACATGCAAATACACRATGTGTGGCTGTTAACAATGCACATGCAGTTTTGTTCATACTGTCACAGTAAGTGTGGGTGGAAGGACATAAAAGATTTTTGCTGAAAAAGTACATGCTCCCAAAAAAGTTCAGAGACTTGGTGACTGAGTGGCTGGGATGCTGCACTCTGAATTTAGTGACTCTTTTTGCAGTGCTCTGCCATTTGCCAAGTGATTTCATCTCTGTCTTCTTCCTGTCTTGTTTATTTAGATTCACAAGCATAAGACCAGGAGGGACTACTAGATCATCTTGCCAGACCTCTTGTGTATCACATCGCAGTCGATTGAGYTTGATATAGTCACTGCTGTAGTGAACCCAATAACCTGTGGGTAGTTGCAGCATATCTTCCACAAAGCCAAAGTTTTGACATTAAGCTCTTCAAGGCAGGAGTTATGTTCTACCCATGCTTTAATTAGAGATTCTCAGCAGTGCCATTAAACCAGTATCAACAACAAGAAAAATAACACCAAGGGTAATACCAATGATATTAATTAAAATAAAATCTATTAATATTTTATTAGTTAAGCTTGTTAGGTTGTTTTATTTTGAATTTTCTTTTTAGCTGTGAAGCCAGCCACTATATATGAGCCATAGCTTTCAGAAAGGAGAGTAAGAGGTGGCTTTTCACTTCTGGTATGGAAATACTTCTGCAGAGCAGCAGACCAGGTTTTGGAAGGGGTCTTTAATGCAGTGGAGGAGGTTGTAAAAAAACCCCAAAACCAGCATAACCAGGAGCTGCTCTCCAGCAATGCAGATTGTCAGTGAGTTGATTTCCATACAGCACTAAAAGGAGTAAAATGTTACTGCTGATGGCATGTGGGATAAATGCTATGAGTCTCAAACGTAGATTTTAGTAATTATGGGAAATCAGCCATATTCTTCTATCTCTTAATTCCCAATTTAAGGATCAAGTAGTCTGCCTRGACCCCTTTGATGGGAAGTGTGTTGCCTAATGGAGCAAGTTGGRTTTTTTTTTGGTAAGAATTCTTTCAGCTTATGTGGATTTGACACTCCCACAGCTTTGCTCAAACTCTGTCAGACCAGGGARATGTTTGTCAGCATCCTCTTTTACTGGAAGAGCTAAGCTAGTCTGAAATCTTGAAGGAATAAAACCTTGACTTAAAATATAAGTGTTTGTGACAGGACAGGGTGACAAGAATGGAAGGAGCCTTCCTAACCACCTGCCCGGTGTCAGAGGAGTTCATCTCTTCCCCTTGCTGCCTTTGGCTGTCTAGAATTTGCCATGGACTGCAGGCAGGCTGCAAAGGGACTGGGCGGGATGAACATGTGCACTGAGAAGTGACCGGAGTTTATTCGCTGTGACAGGAATGGTGCCCCCTCCACCAGCAGTTGCTTCCTACAGCCCTGGGATGGATCAGCTTCAGCTGGTTTAACTGCAGCAKTGCAGGGCTCTATCCATCTCTCTGCGCCCTCTCGGGGGTTACTTTTCCCACAGCAGCATTAGTGGAGTGGAGCTGTGGTCTGGCTTCAGCTCTGAGCCTGATCCATTATCCCAAACCCCTGGAGAGGGATGGTTTAAAATAAAATGCTGAGTTGCAGAGAAGCTAACACACATCTGCTCTCTCTGGTCTCTGCTGTGGGACAGTGGCACAGTGGCACAGTGAGACAATGGTCTTTGACACACAGGCGGGACAAACATGGCTGGTGAAACTCAAGGTAGTGCCTGAAGGASATGCAGCTAGGTCACTGCATCTCAGTGGAGTTGCCTCTGAAGTCCCGGAGCCCTGCTGGTCCTGCACACTCAGGGTGGAGCTCAGCCTCATCATACGTCCTGCTGTGTCCTGCTGTGCCCGGCAGTGCTTGTGCGCTGCAGATGGAGGCACTCACAGCACCAGCAGGCAAGCCAGCTCCTGGCTGTTGTCCCACAGATGCCAAAGCTCAAAAGTGAAGCTTCAATCCCGGCCTCTAATTGCCTTGGGGGCTTGGAGGCTGCTGCCTTCCTTTTGGCTTTTGTTCTTCTAGCACCTCACCCCGGGGCTGCCATCAAAAACATGTGTTTGAAGCGGGCCAAAGGACAGCCACATGTACTGCACTTATTTACACCTTTGGTGGCAAAAAATGCAGGCTTTGGCTTTAAAGCCTTGCCTTGAACTTCACACAAGAATGGATTCTCTTCCTTAGAGCAACATGAGAATTGTTCTACTGCAAAAGAGAAAGAAGAGAGTGACACTGGACCAGAGAAGCATTCGGGCTGTGGCTGCAGGGCTTGTAATGCAGTTTTCCCTCTGTTGCCAGAACTGAGCTTCAAGCCTTGTTCAGTGAATGAGATAAGCCACTAAGGCTTCATTACTTTAAGGTTCAGTGATAACACCCYCGTTGTCAAGGAACCAACTTGGGAGTCCATCCTTTTCCGACAGTTTTAAAAGGAAACATTCACAAGTTCAGATGCAGGTCTGTTTCAGGCTTTTGTCTCAAAGCTAGTAGGAAACGTTCAAGTGAAAAGCTCCCTGGAAGAAATGGCTAGTGCAAATCAGTTCAAAGCAAGGTCTGCCCTGCTGTTTCTATTCATAATACTTCAAGAATGTGTTTATTTTGTTTTTTTTTCAGAGACGGCTGGGATGGGAATTTTGGTATGGAATGGGAAAGATTAAGGCTAAAAAGCTAAAACAAAAAAAAAAAAAACAAAAACCACTGCCGTAGTAGCTCTGCATTCCCTTTCATTTGGAGCCGGTGTAGGCTGCAGGTGAGCATGGCCACAGTGAGACTGATTTCTTGCAGCTGACAGATGTTAGCTGGAGCTGGACTTCAGAGCTTTGAAAAGCAGCTCTTGAATACTGTGTGGCGGATGTTATAGTATGGGTGGTTCCACTCTCCTTGGATTCCCACAGGATTCGGCACTTTTCCCTCTGGAGGTGTTTAGCACTCAAGGGGAGCCCCACCCAGCTGTGGCAGCATAAGCTGGTGTGCTCTCCTTGTGCTGCAGCGTTTATTAAAGGTGATGTCGTCTGCTGCTCTCTGCCCGAGCAAAGGCGGAGGTGGCTTTGTCAACAGCTCTTGTGGGCAGCTACGCCCAAGAACCTGCATATTGCCCCAGTGCTAATCCTTGGTGCTGGGCAGGATCACCACTGTCAGGCAGCTTGTCCTCCTTGCTGTGTGCCATGTCCCAGCATCTGCAGTGTTTTGCCCCTTTGTGCACTTCCTCTGTTTGCATAGTGATTACGGAAGTAATTTTTGCCTGTGCCACAGCGTTCCTTGGGTTCCAGAAATGCGGGCTGTTATTGTGATTGTTAAATAAAAGCAAAGCTGCAGCTCAGCACTGAGTGTGAAATATTCCCCCGCCAGATGTGGTAACTATGCCCATAATTCTCAGGCTTCTGAGAGCTTAAATTGTTCTGAAAAATGAATATGGTGGTGTGTAGGACCACTTGAAGGGAAGCCAGACTCCATAGCAGACACCTGAGCACCTTCACCGGCTCTAAATGCTTCAACCATTTTTAACTCTTGTTTTCAATGTTCACATTCCAAAATGCCTTCTCTTTGCCAATTCTGCTAGMAACAAGTTCTGGGGGTCTTCTGCAACAGTACAAAAATTAAAAGCCCTGCYATTTGCCAGTCTGATGATGGGTCACCCATATTAAGCCATCCTACTGAATTTGTCCTTTTGCTCCTCCTGTCTTGGGTTGGGTATTTCCACAGCTAAGAGCTGATCAGATGTGCTCATCTGCATTTTGTGAGCCAAGGAAAGATTCTCAACATCTGCAAGAACTYTGCCCTGCCCTTATGGGGCGGGTGGGGAACCCCAGCATTTTGTAACCATATGGTTTTGGCTGATTCCTGGCTTTAATCATTTCCTCTTGGCAGAGAACTATCCAGCTCTCCTTACTCTCWACCAGAAACTGACTCATGGAAATAGAGTTTTCCCTTGATGCATTGTGAGAGGGAATGTCTGTGTGTGTTTGAAGAAATTACTGAGCTAATGTGCAGGAGATGAAGATTCCTAAATGTGGGGGAAAGCACCATATTTGGCTACTTAAAATTAAGCTTCTTGTTTTATGCATCAGCCATTTTGAGATTAATCTATTCTAAACCAGAGATTTATCTGCCTTGTTGCTTGCAAATTGCAAAGCTGCTGACCTGAATGCTGTTGCTTTACAGAGGTAAGTGATAATTGGTAGTGGATGGAGTTGATCARATATCACAGAGATGGGCCTGATCTAAAATCCAGACCTTAGTCTTGCTGTCAGCTCTGTGCAGGTCTTGTGTCCTCTGTTAGAACATCATGGCCTTAGGCATCATCATCACCATCTMGGATTGAATTTGGGATTTGTGGGTCTAAAAGTACAACCTGCTATGAGCTGGAGGCTCAGGCAGGCAAGCACACTGTGACCAGACATGAGGCAAAGCRTGTTTGCATAAGCCACAATGAAATAGATTTAAGCAAATACATTTTTATCTCAGTTTTTGTGATAGGCTAAGTGTGTGTACAGTCTGCCACTGCAGCTCAGCTGATAAGCRGTGTCTTCTTGAGCTGTAGCAACTAATCAAGTGTCTGAACTGTGAGTGGAGAGGCATGTTGTGGTAACCGTGAGACTGAGCTGTCTCAGCAGTAATTGACATCCAGTCACAAGGAGACAGAACTGCAGTAGGCAGAGGTTCAGACTGTTGCAAGTCCGGTTGTTTATAGCGGGSATCTGGGGATTTGTGTGCTCAGGGGTCTCACAGATGGATGTCTCKGACATATCAGAAGTGTCTTGGCAAACCAAGGTCTTTAAATTACATGATGTGTCACCTGTTCTGTCAAAATATGCGTTTTTTGCATGCTCTGTTTTCTGTCACAGGATTAAGCACTCYAAAACCAGGGCTTTCTCAGTATCCTCAGGAAGTTACTTCCTACCTTTAAGGATTGATGTCATTGGAATTTTGGTTTGATCTCAAGCCTGAGTTCATTGGTTCAATTTTATCCTCWTATTTCTGGATAAAAGGAACAATGGCAGTATTTCTTGCATCAAGATTTAGAGGCCATTGCCACCACTGTGGAGGAGTTCTGGATGGACAATCTTCGAAGCAATGATGCCTTTCCCTGACAAGCAGGAAATCTGCTGCCTTTTAGACGTGTCATTTGTTGACCTCCTGCCTGATCTTTGGTGTTTTTATTTTTAGACACATCCCACTGTTCAGGATACATGCACAGCTCCAGCCTAGAATTATCTGTATGCTGCTGCACGTGAGCAGGCTGTGCCCAAGGCTAAATCCCACAGCCTAGCYGGGTATTAGCTGACAAGCAGGTGATGTGCAGGGAAAAGATGTGGAGTACAGAGAGTGTTTGTTTGGCTCCTGGGGCTGAAGAAACGAGGATCTGTGCTCGGGAACAAAGGCAATTTGCATTTAATTTCACTGAGCTGCAGTGCTGAAAACAATGGTAGATGTTCATGTGTGGCAYTAAAGCCCTGCAGGGTCAGGGCTGAATGGGTGCCTTTGTACGGGGCTGGGGCAGCAGCAGCGCTGCCATYGGGACCAAGGCTCTGGGTCACACAGCGTGGCCAAAAGCAGGGGGCAGGGAGAGAGAGAGAAACTGGGTGCTGGCAAAGCCTATYCCATCTCTCCTCCTGTTCAGGGCAGCTGTTCAGCAACCCCAGGATGCCCTAAAGGGAAAATAATGCCACCCTCCTGAGGCTTCCCCGTGGGGCTGAGGTCAGTGCCTGTCTGTGCTGGTATTCACTTCTGCTCTGCACTGAGAAGGGGAGAAGCAGTTGGCTACGTCTCTTCCCAAAGAACTGTGGCCAAAGGTCCTTCAGGAGTAAGCCAAGTCATCCACAAGGTGCATCCTGCTCCTGCAGCTACTTGGGCTCTAAGCAAGGGATTGAAGAGTCCTAGATCTAACCTGGCTGGCATATGGTCTGCTCCCTCGATGAAGCCTTCAGAGGGTGGAGAAGGAGGGTATGGTTTGTGACAGAGTGTTAAGTGTGCTGCAGAGCTTTTTCCTRAGTTCAGCCAGGTGTTAAGTGGTGGATACCTCTCCAAACTTTGTTGGGGCAGGCTTGGAACTGCTTTAGCAGTTTAGTACTCACTGCAGTAGCTGATTTTCTGATACAAGCACCCAAGYAGTGGGAGTTTGTCCGAGACCACCACCAGGCAGCAGGTGAGRGTCCCCCAGTCTCCTACCATGAATTTGGCAGTAGGTGGCAGGAAAGTGTGGGATGTAGGATCCTGTTCACTTGCTCCACAAGGAAATGGTGTTTGGTTTGGGGATTGACCACGCCACACATTGAGTTAAAAACCTGAGCTTCTCCTGCCTGGCCTACCCCATTGCATGGCACTCACCATGCCAGCTGAAAAAGATGTGGTGTTAATTGCACTGTGTGCTCCTAGCTTCTTTCCATGGCTTTCAGGAAGCTGATTAAGAGAGAGAAAGTAAAGTGGGGAATAATGGGATCCTGGTAGAGGCTTGGGGTGGAAAAAAAACGTAAATTCCTTGGAGGGGAAAAAGAGAGATTTGAACAGCTGACAGCAGGCCTCTGCAAACAAACTGGGATAGGCAGCAGATGGACTAACACTCTCTGGGCTTGTGCC
Organism: Malurus melanocephalus; assembly: GCF_030028575.1. Classification (NCBI taxonomy): domain Eukaryota; kingdom Metazoa; phylum Chordata; class Aves; order Passeriformes; family Maluridae; genus Malurus; species Malurus melanocephalus. Next base: position 212,780 of record NW_026623324.1, on the reverse strand, counting down.
AATGCATCAGATTGATTTTAGAGATGAAGCACCCRCTGCCTGGGAAAGCAAGCCCTTCGAGTAGGAGCACTTCCTGGCAGCTGTTCAAACACTAGCTGCTTTATAGTTTGCTTTCAGTGCACCAAGAGGCAGYGAGAAGCTCTGGGGACTTGGGATATGAAATATGACCAGGGCGACCAATAAAGGGGTTATATTTGTAGGGAGGATTGCATGGAAAATAATGTCCAGTTGCTCCGAAACTTACMGTGTGCATTTAAAGAACCAGAAGAGATCAAGGGGCCATCAAGTCAAACCCTGAGCCTCCCAGCACAATGAGTGCCAAATCTTTCAAGCAAAGGCAAAGACTTCTCTGGAGTTCCATTCCAGAGGGGAATTATTTTCCTATAGATCAGCTTTTGTTATGAGGTGTGACTGCTGTCCTAACCAGTGGTGTTGCTGACATCTACCCTGGTGTGTCTGARTGAGCTCACAGGGTGCCTCAGTGATGGGTTTGGATAGGTACAAATGCCTTTCCTTCTACAGAAATTATGAGTTGGAGTGGTTTATTTTTACCTCCTGCCTGTTTCTCAAAAGTAAATGGAAACCTTCCTGTTGGTGAAATAAAACTACTGAATAATAAAACATGTGACAACTYTGAGGTGGAACCAGCATTTTCACAGCAGTTCTTTCCATCAGATTATATATTACATATATGTTACATAGACCAATAGTCCACCTAATTTATGAAGGCTGTTCCATGTTTCTCCCTCTCAATTTCCCATTATATATAATTTGGTTCTCTTTTAAGCCTGCCATACACTGTTTTCATGATATGCATGACAAAGAGACTGTCTCAGACCCTGACCCGGTGCCAGCTCCCACATCTTGAATTGCCCCTTGAACGTAAGCTATACAAAAGTTAATCAGTTTTCAGGCTGATTGTACAGCATGTGCAGTTGTGATTAGAGTCTATATTTAAGACTTGGCTGCCAAAAAGACTTCAGCAATGACAAGCTTACAAGTATTTCAGCAAAAGGCTGACACAAATGTGGGGTTGCCTGGGAGTGTCACACAATTTATGCACTGCCCTGAGGAAGTGCCACCCCCCACCCTGGCACAGCACCTTCCTCCGCCTCTGTTGGTGTTGCAGCAAAGGATACTCGTGTTTGTTATCCTGCTTCCTCCTCCGTCCCAGGGTTTCTGATGAAATGGAACCAGAGTGAGAAAACAAGTATGATRCAGCAGGCCTGGCAAAGCATAGCTGTGGCAAAAGGAAAAAGTGCTCAGGGGCTTGCAGCAGGTCTGATATCAGGGATTTCAGGGGCACAGAGACGTGGAAAGATAAAGAGAGAGCAGCAKCATCTGCTAATTCCCACTGATGAAGAGTTCCCTGTTCCCCTCACTCTGCTGCGTGTTGCTTGCAGTCGGAGTAATTTGGAGAAAACCAATATCCAGCTGTTGCTCAGAGGTCGGATAGGCTGTGCCTTGATGTGTGCAACAGCGTGCCTCGACTTTTGAGTAGCCAGGATCTTGCTGATGCGAGAGAACCTGATCAGAGAGGATTTGCACTCAGATTTTCAGCTGCACATTAAAACAAACTCTTATCTGTTTGCTTGGCTGACAAACATGGGTCTGGGAGCTTGGCCCTGCACTGCACTGTTTGTTCAGATGTGCTCCACACAAACAGCATGACAAGGGCTGACAGGCTCGACCAGCTGCTTGGGCGTTTATGGCATTGTGTAAAATAGACCCAGTGCTCCCTAGAAAGCCAGMAGGAATTTGGCACAAGTGCCACCATGCTTAGATGAATATCACATAAGCATTCACTAAATGGGCATATATCAAGATTTTTCCAGTTCAGTAAGATGTTTGAGAATTCCCRAAAATAGCATCCCATCAACTAAAGCTCTCTCTTGGTCTGCTTTGCTACAAGACTACTGATAAATATTAAAATAAAACTTACTTTCCCCAGTGGAATCCTTTGTTGTAACCTGCCAGTTTTACACTCCTGACCTCAGTGCAGCACCACTGGCACGGAGCTGAGACATTTTCATGGTGAATCTGGTCCTGCATTTTCTTTAGCAAACTAATTGRATGGATTTCTAGAAGTGGAAATGTCATAGTAACTGATGGGAAATGCACCAGGTAAGCAGGTAAGAAATGAGAGGTTTCATGAATGACAGCCAGGCATGGTAAATATATGGATGTTTACTTGGCAGGGATTGTTACTAAAGCAAAGCATTTTATGTTTCGTGGAAAATAAATGCAAACATAAAATTATTTTGTTTTACTTGCTCCTCTCCCAGTCACAGAGGACACTTGATTTCAATTGCAACCTTGCTGCTCAGAGAACAGAAATGTTTTCTGGACAGGCTCTAAGGCTGGGAACACCAGTGTCACCCTGGAGTCATGCCTCAGTGTGGTGCACAGAGTTCCTCTGCATTTACACCAGCACTGTAGATGAGCTTCTGGCTTACAAAAACAATCAAAGATAATGGGTRTGACTAGAATTTGAAATTTCAAATGCTTCTGTTGAATGGTTCGTGCGTGATCTACAGGTTAGGAGTTATTTGTGGAAACTATCCAGCAGTTAATTTCTAATCCCGTATGTGTCTGAGATGTTCATAAGCTACTTGCAGACAATTTGCGAACAGAAAAAGAGGATAAAATTCATCAAAATAAATGATCTTCCATGAATTATTCATTTGGTTCTCATCAGTCATGCCAAGTCTCTCCCTTGTTGTTCGTCTCTGCAAAGAGATCGGGGATTGAATTTAGCTTAGAGACAGAAGCATGAGTTCACCCCTAGAGGTGCTTGGGCAGAGCAGACCTGCGGCATGTAGGTGATGAGAATAAGAAAGCTTCGGTGGCACAAAACATTTTATTCTGTGGATAAAACMGCAGGTTTTAGCCAGCAGGGCTGTCAGGCAGGCTGCTTCTGCAAGGACTGTTCTTAAACAGAGAACGCCAGCTACCAAAACAAACCCTGCACTTGAAGGGGAAAAGAAAAGAAAGAACTGGGGGTATCTGATGTTAACAGGAAAGGTGTCTCTCAGCCCATCCTGCATCAGGCTGAGGGTGGCTTTGTCTTTTAAGGCAGGAGGGAAGAGTAYGGGTGAAGTCTGGATCATTGAGAAACAAAAGCAGGTATCACCTCACCTGAGGATGTTTCAGGCACCAGCACGGCTTCCTTCCTTGTACACGTAATTGATTTATAGTTATGGGCACTCTCCCATAACCAGCACAAAAGGGACAGCCAAAACTCTGTAACTAAGTSGTGTCTGTGCAACATCTTGGATAGAGTGGGAAAGCTCTTTACCGCTTAATTAATATGGTGGGAACTTTATCCAGACACAGATTTTKGGGGGGAAGAAAGGCAGATAATTGAAAGGAAAGGGCCTCATTCACTCCTGTTTTGTTCAGATTGACAGCAGAGAAATGCAGCTGACACCAACTGCATTTTGATAAATGGCATTGGCAAAGCACAAATAAGAGCACTCACTAAGAGTAAAGAAGCTGTCTTATGTTAAAAAAAATAAAGAAAGGTTCAGTTTAATTCAAAAACAATATGTGTAGCAGAATAAACCCTCAGCACTCAACGGGCCCTCATATGAGGCTCTTACAACCTGGATTTAGTTGCAGCATGGATGTATTATCCCTGTTGTCTTGGTTTGAAAGACAGGTGTTTGTCGATGAAGCAGGGATCCCCCTTGGAGTGGTGGATATGACCCCCCTTCCCTCTGAATTATTATAGCTTTGAAAATCACAGGCTTTCAGGCAAGAATATGGGTAAAAGGGAAAAACAGTTTTTACTAATATGTATAACAAGGTGAAACAAGTAACCATAATAATAGCAACAACCTGCCCAGTCCCAAACTCAGCCACAGCCTTACAGACACACCCTCCCCTTTGTGCAGTTACGGTCCCAGTCRGYAGGGGCGCTGTTGGCTCCTGGCCGGGCAGGGCGGGTGTGATGATTCCCYRGCGGCTGCAGGGGGCGCTGTGGCGCGGGTCCCGGCTGGTTCAGATCTCCCACATCGACAATGATGGACACAAAATGGCAGAGGTGGATGGAGAAAAGTTCCTCTGCAAACTCACAGCAGAAACGCCGATCTCGGTGCTCCTCTGGACAGCGAGAAACCCAGGACGGCAGAGACGAGCAGAATCCCGCGGCTGTGAGATGGGATGGAGCAGAGCTCACCCCTGAAGCTGGAATATCAGCGGGCCCCCGGCAAGGCACAGGGGAGAAGCTCACAGTGCAGCAAACAGGAACCCAATGAGCAGAGCCGATGGGCTCTGCCGAAAAAGAGCAGTCAACCTCCTCCTCCCAGCAAAGCAGTTCAGGAAGTGAAGTTATCTCCCATCACACACACTCAATACCCCCTCCCAGGGCTTAGCAAGATCGTTTAGGTGGGGCATAGGTCTTTACTATGTCTTTACTAATCGCACACCCATCAAAAGGATGACCTGGCAATTAGTGTATCCCAGCAACAAAATGGGAAAGAAAAAAATCCCAAGAAAGGAAACAATAAAAAAAGAAATCTTAACCCACAATACCTGTTCTTTCAAGAAGGGCATTGCCATGCTGCATGGGCAGCAACAAGCCAGACACAACTCTCCAAAGACTCAGACCAGTGCCTGAGGTGTTGGGTTACAAATTTTGCTATTCAGAAAATGGAAATAAATAGGGCATAACAGAGTTTAGGGAACAGAAATGTCACGCAGCTGAAAGAGGGCATCTAGCAGCACAACTGATAAGAATGTCTGCTGAAGCACTCTCTCTGCACTTCAATGTACATCTCACACTTTGCTGTGAGACCTTTCCTTGAGAACCACTTGGCAACATTTAATTTAGACAAGTGTACCTGTCATCTTTGGCCTGTTGCTTCTGATGCTGGTACAGCACAGACAGCTTACTGGGGGTGAGTGAGAGGGGCTGGTCTCCCAGTCTGGGAGAGCTGGGGCTGCTGGCAGCTGGCCACCTGCCTCCCAGCACATGTGTGGTTTCTCATTCGAGTCCTGGTTTGGAAAKGAAGGTCTTATATGCCTCCAGGAAACAATGGCAAGGGGTTCAAAGAAAAGTCATGTGGAAGAAATGCTGATTTAATATTTTAATAATCTTGCCTTCCTTGCAGTAGGTTAGGAACAGGGTCATATAGCCAGGTAGCTGTACTGGAGTTTTTTTCCCCTCTGTTTTAAGCTTTTACTTCAGTCTATTTGACCTAAAAGTTAATCCTGATTTATCACAAAGTAACATGCTTTATTTTACAGTACATTATGTGCACACAGCTTCAAGGTCTTAACAATCTCTTGTCACCTATCTAAGGCAAGCTAAGGGGAGGGCTCAAGCTAAGGGGAGGGTGCTGTTGAGCTGATGGCACTGGGATCATGAGAGGGGAGGCAGCTCATRTTTGTGAGAGGACTACCGGTCTCTGTCTGCCCTGCCCTGCCACACCCTTTTCAGAAAGGCTCAGAGGCCACGTACAGGCAGCATTCTGGTATTCTGGCCAAGAAAGCAGAAGCCAGAGAAAGAGAGGAGCAAATCCCATTACAGAGTTCATTCAACCAGGGATCCAAGAGGGGTTTAAAATGCTCAATTTTTAACATTGCCAAAAGCTGTGCAGGAAGGGGTTACTCAAGTCAGYATGGCTGGATCAAGCCACAAGCCTCTTGGACCCATGTGTGAGTAGCCTCATTTCTCTTGCCTGGCCTTGCAGACCTGTGGCCAGAGCAGTGCTCCCTGGCCTTGGCTGCATGGACAATGACCCCCGTGCTGAAATCTGAGCTATCACATTTTGCCTTGTGGCAGAGGAGTAGGGGACACTGAAGACTCGGCAATGCTAAATGGCTTTGCCATTAATGACATAGCCTCTGTTACCTCAGTTACCTCATGTTTAATTTTTAAATATCTTTGCTTGCAGTCAGCTTGCATTCTTYCTTGCATTGTCATAGAAACAATCCTCTGCACTTCTCTATTTGTTGTGCATTTTTGTTAAAGGCTCTTTCTTCCTTACTTATCCACTYTATCTTTTCATTTGCCGGCACTTTCTTCATTATGTCCTTCCAATTTCCTCACATTCTAGCTTGCCACACTGCAGCTAAGTTCTTTTCTTGGTAATGATATCCAGCTCACAGTCTCTGCCTCTACAGGTGCAAAAATCCATCAGTGATATGCCCCACACATCAGGAAAGTGGACCAAGTGTGTGCAAGTGGACATGTGCCTATGCACACAAGTGTTGGGATGGCGAGAGGAGAAGGAAGTGGGAATAAATGAGGTATTCTGGTATCAGACCAGTTGCCCTTGACAGTAATGAAACCAATTTTAACTTCTGCTTTGTGACCAGGGGATGAGGCTGCTCATCAGATAAGGGGCTGTGGGACTCTGAGGGTTTTCTTGCTCGGTTCATTTACACTGGGAAGGAGCACTGCTAGAACTTCTGTGCTCCACGTAATTATAAGAAGACAAAATTTTTTTTGAGCATGCTGATTATACAGAGAGATTTTCTGATGAATCACACTCCCTGGTGGATCGTGTTTGATTGTTTGCTTCAAAAGAGAAGAGGAAAGGAAAAGGAAGATGTTTAGGGCTTTTCTGACTGCAAAGGGTGACTTTTGCTAACACCCAGATTTTACCTTGTTTCTCTCCTCATCTGCTCTTGTTGGCAGGAAGTACCGAAGAAGAAGCAAGAGCTATTCATGAGGGGAAAAAAAGAAGCAAATATATTTAGTGACTGATCACATATAAACAAATACGTCTTTTTTCCCCACATTCCTCAAGGGAGGCTGCTCTACTGGTAGCAAAGAGACAGGCAGTGATGTATCCAGAATCACCTTGCAAGTGTTTGGCAGGGCCAAGGACAAATGTCATCCCCTTGAACACAGGGCAGGGTTTTTCGTGCCAGGCTGGATGCTCCTCCTGAGCTGCTGGGGCACCTCCCAGCAGTGAGCTGTGTCACCAGTCGCAGAATTTGCTCTTTTGTCCAGCCTTTGCTGTGACATGCAATGGGAGAGGGGATGGAGGTTGTTATCTGGGTTTCTGTATTACCACTGCCTGTTTTCCGTTTTTTGTTGCTAGATTTYGTGTTAGAGAGATGGGTTAACTGCTTTGCATTTACTCTTCAATGATGCCTCTTATTTAATTCCTCTTTCTCAGAGATGCAGCCATTCTGTCTGTCTAGGCAATGAAACTGTGACGAGCAGCTGGGGTTTATAGGAAAAGCCCTAAAATCTTGCTTGTCTTGCATGAGAAGATAAAATGCCCCAGAATTTCTCCTCTAAACAGGGCATGAAAAGAAGAACCAACAGCTCTAAGTGTTTGGTTTCAACATCAGGAAGACACATGCAGCACAGATTGAGTTCCTTCTTTCCCTGGCCTTTAGCAAATCCTTTAGGAGTACCAAATGCAGTGATGATGAGATGGACAAAAGGGGGAAAGCAGAACAAGATTTTACAGGATTCTGCCCACCCTTCAAAGTGCTCAGGCAGTGCAAAGGGGAATATACTCAGGAGAACTTTTGATTCTTGCTAGGCTACTCGWCATTTTTCCCTTGGAAGCAGTAGTGTACCAAAATCTGTTTATAGTATATAGTTGTAAAGATCAAATGTGGCAATAATAGCATATGACAGTCTTCTCTTTTCTGAATCAATTTGTACCCAGTTCTGCCAGATGAAGTGAACTGTAACAATGTCTATCTATCCATCAGGACAAATCAAGCTATTCATACATTTACTCCAAGAGTGTCTTAGTGCATTTAACATTTTTTCCTGTGGCAGTTTCCCAGTTTTGTAATGCCAAATGTAAGAATTGTGGGGTCACCAAGTCCTTCAAAACTGTGAGAACTACATTGGCATTATTGGTGTCACCTAATTACTTGTGTTTCCTGTATGTGTCTTCTTTCCAATATTGTTTACTTCTTCACTTTTTTTTTTTCTTTGTTTCATATACAGGGAACTTCTTTCCTCATGTCATGTATGGATGTCATGCACAAACTCACAGCTGACCCATAAAGATGCTCCAAGTGCTATTAGCTAATGGCAGCTGTTAGTGCTGCTGGCCTACTGTAGTGGAAGAGCCAGGGCTTTTAGAACAGAAATGCGCACGTTTTCAGTCTGGTGAGGCTGCAGTGCAAGTTTATTATTAGAGTTCAGTTACTGTAGTGGGAAACTACTTAAAAGACAGGCCCCAGAAGTGATGCTTGGAGTGTCTGCTAGGGCAGAACACCTTTGCCCTTCCAGGGAGAGCAGGGCTGACCATGGGCTGCTGTATCCAGTGTATTCCCAGCAGAACTTGTAATTTATAAGGATATATTCAAAGTCCAAACCCTGGGGTAAATTTGTCTCCCTTTTATAACTCCATATGAAGTAGAAGTTGCCATAATCTGACTTCCAGGTGACTTTTTATGTAAGAACATAATTTTTCTACTAGGGAAGCTCATGGTGCTTGTTCCATCACCCTGAATGCATAAGACTCTTCAGAACCTCAGCTGCAGCTTTTGATACTTTTCATTTCTGCAGTTATTTTTCTCCCTTATTCTCTCCAGAGGTTTAATTACACGAGAAGCAGCTGTATGRAGGATCAATAACTGACTTGCAGCCAGTGGTGCTTCCACATGGCAGCGTGGTGGCTGTTACTCCGACCRTTGGGGGAACATCCTGACCCACTCCCATCTCCTTTTCCATTTGCACAGCATGCTCTCCTGTCAACAGGTTCATCAATATGGTGAACTACAAATTCCTCCTGCTTTAGGCATCCTCCCCTACAATGAGCACARCACTCACGGTAAGGTGATTGCTTTTGCTGTAGGACAGAGCATTTTCCTGGTATCACATCGACCCCCATAATGTTATGGGCTCATCTGGACAGAAGAGAGCACAATAAACCCCTTCAATGAGATCCCTGGTGTCAGGTGACATGTTGCTGTTCAAGTCCTACACCAAAGTTTTGTTTTCACACCACTTTGGCCGTATTAGGGCAGCTGTAGGGAGTTACTACTCCTTCAGAGGTGAGCAGTGTTTTGATTGCRGAGTAAGTGGATAGTCATTTCGCACCTCCTTGCTGTAGTAGTGGCTGGGCTGGAGAGGGGAGAAATTACTTCAGTTTTTAGCTGAATGTTTGTTATTTTTTTMGTAAAAAAGGTTCCGCTGCTCAGGCCAAAGATGCTACATGACACTCAGCAATGATGCCTTCAGCAACACAGGCGCTGCTGCCCTTGAAGGACCTAGCCCTGTAACTAGAGACTRCTGAGTGAAACCTTCCCTCCTCTGAGCAGACTTAGTGGGGCTGCCACAGACCTCATGGAAATAATGACTGTGGTCTGGGAAATAATSACTATGGTCTTCTCTGGTCAGGGAAGATTACATGCGCTGTTAAATACTGCGATGAAGAGAGAGGCTGTAGGCTTGATCTCTTACTGGCACTTACTTAAAACGTTCTCCTCTAACTAAGCAATAAGCTATGGTAAATCACCCTTTTATACCCTGATGCTTTGGTTATAATGTTTCATTAAACAGCTCTAATTGAATGTCTGGAGGAGCTTACATCTCCCACAAATCCTCTTCTGCTAATGGAAAAGTCATGTAAACACAAATCACTTTATTATGTCCATTGTTCCAATAATGCCCCTTCCAAATGGGAGAGACTTGAATCAGAGCAATTTAGTCCTTGTCTCAGTGTAGTTTCTCTTCTGGTCAGTTTTACTGGGAGGGAAAATAAAGAGTGTACTGAAAACATGTTAGTGTGAAAAGTGGTTGTAGCTTGCGTGCTGCATGGTCTGGGGAAGCCATTGTGAATAACATGTTTAAAAACCATTTGCAGAGCACACATCCCCTCCCGGGGCRGACACAGCCGCTGAACTTTCTTCCCTGGTGCCTGCTGTGTCAGAGCGCGATTGGTGCGCTGGCAGCGCGGGGGTCGATCAATACCCCAGAGCCATGTGARGCAAGCACAGCCTGAGTTGCCTCCCAGCAGTCAAGGCAGCCTGTGGCATCCAACGGGGCTGTTCCTAATTTGCMCTGACTTCCAAGTTGTTTCAGGCCTGTAGCTTGGGTTCGTGCATTCAGGGAGAGCCAAAGTTAACTCCATAAGGTAAAAAAATCCAGGAATTTGTGTGAAGGCTTATAGAGAAGGTGGTTTATAATCCCAAAAAATTATGTCCCCATTGAATTCCTTCTTTCCCGTAATTTCTGGCAGATTGATGCAGTGGTTCYTCTGTGTTCCTAGCCATGGGCAAGGCTGGGATGATCGTCCTGGGACTGGGGACATGCTGGTGCACAGGTTTTGACCATACAGAGATCAAATCCTTTCTGATGATGGGTGTGAACTTTTCACAGCACAACTCTCAGGTCCTAGGTGAGGAAAGTCCTCCAGCCCAAGTGGTGCTTTTTCTTCGATGTTTTTATTCCACTCTTTGATTTAGGGTAGCCCTGGWACCAGCTTGCCCCTCCAGTGGGGAGGTGCTTTAGCACATCATTGCTAAAGTTATCCTGTGACAGCAGGACCTGTGCCAGACCAAGTGCAGAAATCCTTTATTGCCTTGCAAAAAGAGGTCGAAAGGCTTTRGCAAGCTTTACTTTCCCTTCAGTCATCTGAACTGTAAAACTTGCGGGTAAGTCCCTGGTGGGGCCTTGAGCCCAGGGCTTTAAAACTCCATCCCCCACTCTTCTATTTGGTTTTCTCAATGACCTTGCATGAATCACTCAGCTACCTGTGTCCTCAAGTAACCTTACTGTAAAAGCAGCAACAACATGACCCTGCAGAAATGGCATCCTGGCATCACAGCTGCATCCTACACGTGCCCTCTGTTTGCTATAGATCACTAGGCAAAGCATCCAAAAGGCAGCCTGAGCACCCCTTTCGGTGTCTTTGATCATCARGTGCTATACTGCATGGGATACTTTGAATTCTCTAGTCTATTTTGGGGGAGAAAATGAGGAAAATGAGATCAAGGCAGTTACCGAAGGCAAGTCAGGCTCAGACTATAACTGCTATGTTTAAAATATTCAGTTCCACAGTATGAGTCACTATGACTTGGCTGCTATCGACCTGGGTAACCTGAGTCAATATTTCATAAAAGGCCCTCTCATTTTGTCACTATAAATAAAATCTGTGATTATTCATAGTGAATGCTGAGTTTCTATTRCCATAAGCAGCTTTACAAGAGCATTACGCTCCAAGATGTGGCTGTGTCACTGCTTGTGGGTCATGTGGAGCTGCCTTCACGGGTGACCGGCTTGAAAGGGGCAGTGCTTCTGCCCTTAAGCGTTCCTGCCCCTGCCTGGCAGAAGAAGCCTGCTTCCATMAAGAACAAAAACTGCTGAAAAAATTGTGCAGCGATTGCAAAAACAAGAAAAGAGGCTGAGGGAGAAAAGTGAAAGAAACTAAACATAGGGAAAGGGGGGAAAAAAAGAAGAGTAAAGGTCTCCCTCTCCCTGCCTCCCCCAGGGCTAATTTTCATTACTGGCTGCTGTTTTATGGCACCATCCTCTCCTACTCTGTGTGCTGGAACTGGGCTGGCACATGTTATACACATCCTAAAGGGACATGGTWATTATTTGTTGGAGAACCAGAAAGTCTGTGCAGGGATGTGTTTGCGATGRGCCCTGTGGTGCGATCTGGCCCTGCCTGTGATCAGTCCCATGCCAAACCCACTGGTGATCCCAGGCTACAGAGCCTTCTTCCTCCTCCAAAGGGATTATAAAAGCTCAGTGGGGTGGCACCAGGTCCTCTGAAGGGGCATGAGTTAGCTGAGCTGCCTCGTTGTGCACTTGAGGGGGAGATTTCAGCGAGCCTAGCAGAGATGTGGGCTGTCACCCGCATCACTGGCTGTACAGACCAGGATCAGGGGCAGCTCTAGCTGGTGGAGGATGAGGGTGAGAAAGGTTCTGTGCTCTAAAAGAGAGGGTGACACCTTGAACAAGGGGAGGGTAAAACAAAAGCTGTCCTTTCTAGTCCTGCTTCTTGAAGGTTAAACACCACAGATGAAAAAGGCAATTAGACAGAGTGAAGTGTGGCCTCTTGATTTTGCCTGAGTTCTGGCACTGAACTGTCCTTAATTTGCTCTGTGTCTGTCAGGGAAACAGCACTGATCTGCTCCCTSCCCTTGCCCTGGGAGACACAGCAGAGAGACTCCCCTGTCCTGCAAGAGGATTGGCTGAGAGCAGCCATGAGTAGAGAGATGTTTCGGGGTTGGATTATGATGCTTGCATTGCAACTTTAGCAGGGAGTCTGTCATGGAGACATTTCATGTTGATCTAAGCTTCAATAGCGTTGAAATATAAGAGTGATAACCTTCAACACAAAACTCAGGTCTGCATCCCCATTGCATGCCCTGCCCTGCATCAGGTCTTCTCCCAAACTCCCGTGCTGATGCTGCAGAGAGAGGGTCTGTGTCYACCACTGCATCTCATCCACATCACCTTTTTGTCCCACACAGCACAGCAGCTGTCCCACTGACCTGTGGTGCCTTCCAATAGCAGCATCCTGTCTTCAGCTGACCTAACTTTCTGTATAAATCATTCTATCAGACAACTCAGCTGCTTAACTTGATCTTCACACCAGGTCCTCACACAGATGGCAATGTCTGTGGCAGGATGTCGTGGGTTAAGGTTTCTCCTTTTGTTTCCTTTCTTGAGGAAGTTTTCTTTCCCATTTTGTTGCTGGGATACACTGATTGCCTGGTCATCCTTTTGGTGGCTGGGTGATTGGTGAAGACAAAAGAACCTAGCCCAACCCAAAAAGTCTCACTAAGCACTTCTCCTGCCTGGCAGTTTGGTTTTTTTTTTTTTTTCCTCTCTTTGGAGGGAGGGAGGGAAGTTCTCACGGGGGTTTTGGGCTTGGGGAGGGGACGTGTGTGTGTGTGTGGGGCGGGGGGTAACTTCTCTTCCTGCCCTGCTTGGCTCATAGGAGGACRGTCGGCCTGCTGCTGCAGAGTCCAGCGTCTCCCTCCCGTCTTTGGTTCCTGTTTGCTGCACTATGATCTTCTGCCCCCTCGCCCTGCCTTGCCAGGGACCCCAGGGATTCCAGCTGCAGTGATTGAGTTCTTCTGCATCCCGTCTGCAGCCGCGAGATTCTGCTCGTCTTTTTGCCCATCTGGCCGTTCTGAGGTTTCTTGCTGTCTAGAGGAACACTTAGGTAGGTGTTTTCCACTGTGAGTTTGCAGAAGAACTTTTTCTCCGTCCACCTCTGCCGGTTTGTGTCTGCCATTGGCCACTGGGAGATCTGAACCAGCCGGGACCCGCCCCACAGCGCCCCCTGCAGCCGCCAGGGAATCATTGCACCTGCCCTGCCCGGCCAGGAGCCAACAGCGCCCCTGCTGACTGGGACCGTAACTGCACCAAAGGGGAGGGTGTATCTCTGTGTGAGGCTTTGTGGGTTTGTGGCCTGGTTGGTTGTTGCTATCATTGTTGTTACTTGTTTCGCCTTGTTATACATATTAGTAAATACTGTTATTCCCTTTTACCCATATTCTTGCCTGAAAGCCCATGATTTTCAAAGCTGTAATAATTTGGAGGGAAGGGGGGGGGGTCATATCCACCACTCCAAGGGGGGGTCCCTGCCTTCATTGGCAAACACCTGTCTTTCAAACCAAGACACTGGCAGAAAGGTTTTCCTCCTTAATTACTTCATTCTTCAAGCTGTTCACTGCAGACATCTCTATCCACTAACCAGGTAAGTAGATGTTGTTGGCTTATTTTATGTCTGGGAAAATAAAGTCCATGGGGTGATCAGCAGGGTTTAAGTAGAAAGAGACAGATATTAAATGACTTTCCTAGAACATTAAGGTTTTCACKGTCCCCAGAGTCCTTGGCTTAGATTCACCAGCAGATACCATTGCTATAATATATTGCCAGCGGGTTGCTTTTAAAAGATTTTCATGTTTGAATTGAAAGATTCACTTTACAGAAAAACCTGACTATTGTGTGTGTCATGACAAACMCAAGCACACAGATTACAAGCCCCTGAGCACTAAATTAGAAAATGCTTGCTCCTGTTATTTACCAGAGGTTCTGGAACTGGGACTAAGATATGGGCTAGACCACTCACTCCTTTTTCTCATCCGTGCAAGTTTTACTGTACATGTTAGTTGTGACCAAAGTTACTATTTTTCCTGAATGCATTAGAAGCAACGTGAAGTTTTGAGGCATGAGCAGCCAATAGAAATTTGCTAAGTCAATATGGCACGACTAACTAGATAATCTTGCTGAAAGCTCATATATGGGTGRCGTCCCACTCTGCTGCTTGTTCAGTCCCAGATAAGCTCTGTTGAATTAGTCTCTTCCCCTGGATTGCTCATCTGCYTTATTTCTCACTCACCTTTGGACTCAAATATTTTTACACCAAATACTCCACTGTACTCAGCAAGCATTTACATAGCATGGTCGATACTCCAGTGTACACAGAGCCATAAGGGGACAGCTTTTTGAAAGTGTGTGTTAAATATATGTTTAAAGATAGAAGAAATTCTATAAAATTGGGAACATTTTTAGGTGTAAGAGGAGGAGCAAGTCCATGGCAGTGCTTAGTCTGAAGGAGGAGGGGTTGGAAGACCAGGCTGCCGACCCCAGCACTGACAGRGTCTGACTGAGGGGCTTTGTCAAGGCAAGTCAGAATCACAGAATATCCTGAGTTGGAAGGGACGGCCCAAGAATCACTGAGTTCAACTCCYAGCCCAGCACAGGACACCCCAAGAATCACATAATGTACCAGACAGTACAGTTGTCCAAGCGTCTCTGGAACTCTGTCAGACTTGGTGCTGTGACTACCTCCCTGGGAAGCCTGTTTSAATGCCCAGCTGCATTTTGGGTGAAGAACCTTTTCCTAACRTTCAGCCTAAACCTCCCCTGACACAACTTCAGGCCATTCCCTTGGATCYTGTMRCTGGTCACCACAGAGAAGAGATCAGTGTCTGCCCCTCCACTTGCTCTCACAAGGAAGTTGCAGACAGCAATGAGATCTCCTCTCCCTCTCCTCCAGGCATTAGGTAAGCTGCAGCTAACATTTTCTTCCATTTTTTTTCTTAGGAATTTTTCTAGCCCTATCAATAAGGAGGACCTTTTCCCAAATGAAAATTACAGGGGTTTTCCTCCTCTTTTGCTTCTTACTTGATTTCTAATGGTTACTTTTGCAATACTCAATCTTCCTAGAGAGACCAAAAGCAAACTCCATCACTGAATAAACAAATCCATATTCATGTGTATATATATCCCTGTGTACACATATTTTCCTAAACACATAAAAACCCAAGCACATGGCATTGCTTGGAGTTATGTAGACAGTTTTKGATGCCTATTTTATTTATTGTACTTCTATTTGAGAGGAAAATTGGATTTGGCCCCGTATATCTCTAAGGGTGCATTATTTGGCTTTTAATCTACATCAGACTGTAACAAAGCACACATCACATATCACAGCTTCTGCTGCCTCTGATACAAATTCTGTATTTCAAGAATATTTATGCATGCAGTTTGGTGGCAGAGGTGTTGCATTCTGTATTTTTTTTCCTGAAGAGTATTACCGGTTGTTACTGTTGGAATTGACTGTTCACATCAGTTCAATCTATGGAATGGGTGGATATACGTATGGATTGGTGAATAATGACAGTCCCCAGTAAATGAAAAGGCTAATTTTGCATCTCTCTTCCTTGCTGAGGGAAGGCTGCCAGGGATGGAAAGAAGGAGAAATGGAGGCTTCCTCTCCACTTTTGGGGAAGGGGTGAGACCCAGGGGTGAGGTGGTTTGCTCCTTACAGTTGCTAATTTCTGCTATGACATGAATGAGAGGAAGGACAATAAAATCTGCTATGCATGATTTATTATATATTTATATATCTGCACTGGGCCAGTCAGGTTTCAACAAGGACTTGTCTAAAACKTCTCTATTCAGCCGTGGTTGCCATACCCATTTTTTCCACTTGTCTTGTTTCCCTTATCCCAGCTCCTGTAAATACTTTCACCCATCCTGGACTTCAAAAGGAAGATCAGCAGTGCTGAGCTCTCTCAAATTCCCTCGAGGGCAGCTTTTCCTCCCCTGTGCCCTAGACAGTCCTGTCATCTTCTGCACTCCYGTGACAAGATGGCTGCATTTCACAGTGAATGAGACGCTTTATTAGAGTGCAGCTGTAAAATACTTTGAAACTCTAGTCGATGAATAATGTTGTATCATAAATATAAAATGAATATTGGTTTATGGTTCCTGAAATATTAATTTGCTCATGGAGTCACTCTTGGAATGTTTTGTTTTACTAAATTTAAGTAAAGATCTTTTCGGGTTCTGAATGTCCTTGCTTTGGTTTTTATCATTAATATTCCCTCCAGGAGACATTGACTTTCACTTCCCCTAGACATGCTGACTCCTGCCTGCCAGAGTGATTCAGCAGCTTGCCACTCACTTTTACAGAAGGAAAGTTTTCTCCTGGCTCCTTCCACTGGCCTGGTGTGACATTGGCTGCAATCGAGGGACATATTAGTGTGGCTGGTTGACTCTTCACACCGACTTGCTGCTGAGCAGCTGGGCAGCTCTGAGCCCTCTRTCTAGCTCGTGGCTCTGTCCTTTATACAGGGGAGATCCCCATGGAGAGCATTGGGGCTCTCTGCCTCACCGCTTTCCCTTTTCCAGGCAGGATCATATTAAATATCAAAAAGTTATTTGTAATTGAGGCTGGCTGCTGACTATCACAGTCATCCAGGTCTATACAGGAAATTCTACAGAAAAACGCTACTTATTAATTTAACTGCAACAAATGCCCATAAAAATTGCAAGGGATAAGGAGTGATTGATACAATCTTTTCTTTCTTTCTTTCTCATGCAAAATATGGGGGCAGGCCATTGTTTTTAATTGAACCTGAAGAGAGGAGACTCATGTTACAATATTTAATCGCATTTTGGTTTTCCTAATAAAGTGTTAAATAACTGTCAGAACTCATAAACGTAAAGCCTAACATAAAACCAAAACCAGAGACATAGATGTGTTTACCTGCGTGCAAATCACCTGACTGGTATGTCTCATTTTATTAGAGCAGGGTATATGAAGCTAAATTATGTGGGGCTTATGGATCCTTAAACTACATGTTTTTATTGATCGCTTGTCACTCTTAAAAATGTATTACAGAGAAAAAGAATGCAGTCTTTGATATTGAAAAAGAAATTCATCTGCAATCCTTAAAAGATCTGAGAAACTATAATTCAATGTGTGGGGCTGACACAAATGTAAAACACTTCATCATAACTAATTAGTTTTAAAAATTCCACGTCACACACCTTTAGATAAGGAARCAGTGCTGTAGTCACTCATGGGATAACTTTTCTGGTTGCCCTGGGAGAGACATTCTGAAGCAGACACCTTTGCACAAAATTTTCCTACCCTCCAAACCACCCAGTGAGTGTCTTTGCTCCTAATCCTCGGCCAGGRTCCTGGGGTTTGAAAGCCAGGTTTCCACAGCAGCATCATTTCTGCTAACCTGGCCTTTGCCTGGGTTCCAGCCTGGGGGGGGTAAGACCTGCCAGCTCTCTGTATGGTCTTCTGTGCTTGGACATGGCACAATTTCATACATGGAGACCCCCAGGGGTGCTGTGGGAAGGGCTCAGGTGGGCATCTGGCCTGCTCCCTTGCAGTACCCGCAGTCAGAATGGGAATAAACCTTGTCAGTGCTCGTGGCAAGGGAGGAGGCACTGACAGTGAGGTTGAGGATGCTGTGGTTTGCCTTGTCTGGTGGTGAGCACTGGGGTGGAGAAGCAGAGTGGTTTCAATGCTGCCCCTCCATGCTGGGTGAGCTTGATTTGGCTGGTGGGTATGGTGTGCCTTTACCTTGCCACAGCATGACGGCATGTTGCCTCGGGTGAGATGCTCAGTGATTCAGAGCAATCATTTTCAGATCTTTTAAAAAATGAGTCTGTTTCCCTARTGGCCTCTTGTCATTCCTGGAATTCAGCTGCTGGCTCCAAAAGGGACACCTCCTTTAATATTGTTTGATCTTGTAACACAAAAAAACCCAAGTTCTCACGTCTGATAGACCTGAACTTAACCTCAGTGCCGTTTTTTCTTACAATGCAGAAATCCCATCATTTAACCTGTCTCTGAACCCGTATTTTTTTGCACAGATAAAGACAAATATYAAATATGTACTCATATCCCAGGACTTGTTTCTGGTACTCAGCTACTAAAAAAATCAGCTGTGGCCCTCATAAATTGTTGCTAATGTTTGAAGTTGCTTTTTTACCTTATCTGCAGGGWGCACCTGCACTGCTGCATTTACC
This sequence comes from Malurus melanocephalus, assembly GCF_030028575.1. Taxonomy (NCBI): domain Eukaryota; kingdom Metazoa; phylum Chordata; class Aves; order Passeriformes; family Maluridae; genus Malurus; species Malurus melanocephalus. Next base: position 194,551 of record NW_026623324.1, on the reverse strand, counting down.
AAGTGCAAGAGTATTTCTTCTGTTTCTACAGAGAGATTTAAAAGAAGAGACTTGGCCGGTTTCATATGCTACTGAAGGTACCAGCAGAATGTTAATAGGTGAGATAAACAATAATGAAAGAAAAATAAGAGTGGGTAGTTTTGAGTCTGAGTACTGGGTTTCTGGGTTTGAGGGCATTTTCACATCAGCTTGCTTGTCTKACAACTGGATTTCATTCTCCTACAGCTTAAGGTAGAAGAAAGGTATGCATTTGTCTTGAGCAGTAAGTCTGCTTTGAAAGTTCATTGAAATTCAAAAATCCCATTTTCCAGCAGCCATTTCCCCCCTGGCTCTTTCCAGTTTATGCCTCTAAATCGGATTGTTTGTAAGAAACTGAACTGAGAGCATAGCACAGATTTCAGAAATGTTGTCATGAGTATTTTGCAGGAAACTCGCTATCACTTTGGTTCTGCTCTCAACGAGGTCTCTGATCTGTGGGTGAGGATGGTGTCCCCCAGACGCGTGATTTCCTCTCTCAGCTTCCCCTGCAGCCCTCCCCAAGGAGGCTCCTGTTCAATTTGCACTCTGACAYGCTCTTCAGTGTGCAGACTCTGGTGGTCTAGGGCCCACTTCAGGTGCATCTGGGATATCTTCAGTGGGGACAGAAACATTCCAGAGAGGAGCAAGGCTCTTTTGTCTGAGCACAAATCCCACTGCACCATCCACTTGTGTCAGAGCCTCTGGATTCAGTCCTGCTGTGTGCAGAGCCATGGAATAGGCTGCAAGAGCCCCACTTTGAAGCCATACACTGAGTTATTTGTTCTTGACAGGAGGAAGTGCCGTCACATGCTGAGGGCTGCTGAGGGTTGTTTGTGAGTCCGGGAATGTTCTGTGCTAAGGGGAGCCTGAGCCATGGCTGGCTGGCAGGGTGGAAATGCCTGCAAAGGGCCCTGTGACTCATCCTGGATGTGGAAACAGGTAGGACATGGCTGGCACAGCCTAATGGGAGGATGTTTCTGAGGACATGGCACACTGGCCAGATTAATCTGAATTAATTTGTTGCATGTCTTCTCTCCTTTGARCAAAGGAGAAAGGAGGCACTGCTCTGGGGTGCAGCTGTGCCTCTGAGTTTATTCCACATGGGAGCTGTTGGAACAAGGAGAGCGATAAAACTCCAGTGTTTGCAGAGTTCAGTGCGTTACAGCCCATGATGACAGCTGTGATGCTGTGTGTCTGGATTAACACTGTGCTCTTGTAGGAGGTCTGGAAAYGAGCCTCTGAGGCATAAAGTCAATATAGGTAATATTTCACACTTTCTTCTGGCATTAAGAGGAAAAGATGTTCCTTCCAAGAGCTTTAAGGAGAGTAAGACCTCTTCACAAAGAATGGGAATAACAGTGGGCATTCATAGCCCAAAACTGGGGGCGTCCTAAAGGTACAGTGTGAGCAAGGGGAGTTTGCACACTTGGCAGAGGAGAGCAGGAAGGTCACAGAAACTAGGAACACAGGCAGCAGAGGAAGTCTTCAGTGTTGCTTGAAAAGGTGTTGGGAGTCTGGCACYGAAAGAAATTCCAGAGGTGGGGGACTTCTCAAGTCAAATCAAGTCAAGGCTGTGGGAAGAGAACAATCTTCAGTTTTTTGAGGCTTACAGCATCCATGAAAAGCAGATTTGTCTGAGGCTTTAGTCAATGATCAGGGATCCATCAAAGACACAGAAGACTGACATGCTTCCCTTAAGAATGGAAACAACTTGCAGGGCCCTGAGCACTGTCAGGTTGCTCACTCCAGGGTTGATACCAACTTCTTAGAACATGCGCCACCAAATTCTGATTTCTTCTCACTCTTACAGCACCAATGGAAAAGGCTTGGCTTTCCCTCTGCTTTGGCCAATGGCTCTTCAGAGATTGAGGCATAAGTGAGGACTCCTCAGCTGCCTGCTATGGAAATTGGCACCTCTGCCATACCTCTTGCCATGCTGTGCATGCCAGCAGAAGGGGACAGCTTCCATCCATGGGGACAAGACTGATGCTGACTAGCCTAACCCTCGAGCAGGGGCAGAAGTGCTGCATTAACGGAATGACAGATGATGGGATGAAGAGCAGGTGATTTCTCAAGCCCATACCAGTTCCCCTGTTCCGGCATCATCTCCATTGCCAAGACAGAAGGCATGGGATGGCACCACAGGCTGGTGATGTGGGATAGGACTGGGAGATTAAGTACCCTAAAAAGAAGTGCTAGAAACAGGGCTCTGTCATGCATCTCTCCATCTTCAAATATAAAACTCCCAAGGGTTTTGTTCTTCACTGTGGATAACTAGCAGCAATCCTCCTGGGACAAAGCCAGAGTGTTTTGTGAGCCAGCCCACTACACAGACATGCTGGGGAGGAAGGCAGCATCTCCCACAGCAGCAGCCAGGGAGCTCCTGCTGAGGGCTGACACTGTCRTGGTGGTCTTGGGAGCAGGTGCTGAGCCTGGGTCCTACTTCTCAGGGGAAGAATTTCATCTGCAGCCCTTTGGCAGGGGTGGTGCTCTCAGTGTGTTTGGGCAGATGTTTCACTGGGCTGGCCCTGTCTCAGTGTGCCAATCTGAGGCACTTGTTCTTCTGTTCTGAGCGTGAGGCTGACTGGGAAAAGCCCAAGTGTTTTTCTGATATCTGTTGGGTGGCAGGAGAGGTGGGAGAGTGGTGCAGATGGGATAAAAAAGGATATTGAAGGCAAACTGGAGAAGCAGGGAGCATGGAAACAGTACTGCTCAAAGCATACACATAATTCTTTGAATGCCTTTCAAGCTACTTCATTATTATTGTAAACTTCTCTGACTGAAACCAACTGCAAGCAAATGCTGTTCCCAGTGTTACGCCAGAATCTGGCATCAGCATGAGCCAGCAGGGGACAAAAAAATCAGAGCGGAGTTGTATTTGTATTCTGGGCATAAACTAAGCCTATACCACTGGAGTTAATGTACATCCTCCCCACCTCCTACCTTTGGGGAGTTTAAGTCTCCCTCTGTCAGTCTGACTCCCACTTGGGCAGTGGTTACTTGCAATGCCATGGCATGAACCCTAGGATCCATTTGAAATACGGCCTTTCCCAGTCAAAGGCCTTTGGAGCAGGGCTCTGTCTCTTTATTCTGGAATTACAGCATTTATATTAGCAAGGCTGCTAAGGAACTTCGTGTTTAGAAAATATGCACTCTGCAGAAATGTTTCATGGAAATTAGATTGCAAGAGGCAAAAATAGCACAGTACCCTGAGACTGCAGAAGGTAGAGATCCTTTTCTTCCCTCATTCCCCCAGTAATTAATTTCTTCTTGGGCTCAATCCAAGCAAAATGCTTTATTTCATTAATGCACTGTCTACCTGTAGGGAACATCCTTTCAGTGGATTTTTTTTAGCATGTACAACTTTGATTGAGTGCTCGTCATAGATCTGACAGAACAATTTCAAAGAACCATCCCCTGCCATAAGCAGAGATCTTTGAACTAGACCATGTTGCTCAAAGCCCCATCCAGCCTGGCCTTGAACAACTCCAGGGATGGGCATCCTCAAATTTAATGCTGCTGAGTGTTTTATTTGCATGACGATTTCACCTTAGTGAAGCCACTGGAATTGCATCCATTTCTACAAGAACACTTCTTGGCCTTTTGCTTGCACCATGGAGGTAGCCGTGACTCATAAAGTCAGATTGTCTGACTAAAGGGCRATTCTGTGGAAACACACTTTTGTGTGTTCCAGTCCCGTGTGTTTATAGTTATTTTCTTAGTAGATTAATCTCAGAGTCAAGGGAGTCTCTGCTGATTTAGGCCATGAGTGTTTCTCCCAACCCTTTACCTCTGCCACACTGGAAAKAAAGAAATAAATTAACCTTCCATCTGACCAATTCAGCTATTTCCTTCATGTCAAAAGTCAGCTGAAGCCTTACCTGGACATAACGTACACGGTCAGCATCAGGAGAGGGGAACTGGGCAGAATCCATAGACTAAGATGTGCAGGAGGTGGAGCTGGTAGACTCCTTAAACTCCAGGAGTTAATGGAAAGCCCTTTCTCTCTTTCCATCATTAAGTCTATGTATGTAAGACATTCCCCTGATCAGACSAAGACCCTCTACTGTTTGGGATCCATCAATCACATTTTCTCTGGGCCTTTCTGGTCAAAGATCCTCCCTGTTCTGGTGAAAGACCATTGCTATAGAGGCTGTCCCTTGCACAAGTGTCTTTTATTCTTAAAGATTGATTCAGGGTCTCTTGGACATTTTGCCTCCTCAGCTTGACATAATCATAGTTTAACTGAGACAAATGCCTCACCTTGACTAGAAGGTTATGTGTTGAATCCACACTCATACATGCCCCACAGCTTTGTCTTGACCTAAAAAGGCAGGTCTTGTTTTGAAGGAAATAAAATTATCCTTGCCTGTAGGTTGATTTTGTTCTCAGAACTCAGCTTTTGCATAATTCTTGGACAAACTACAACTTTGATTGCATCCTCCACATTGTCCAACATATGGGAGACTGAGYCTGTAGCTTCCAGAGCTGGAGTTCACAGAATTTTCTCATCACACAACTGCATCAAGAGCCACAGTCTCCTTCCAGTTTGCACTTCTAGGCTCAAAGACCTGTGAGTAGTCACAGGTTGTTGCACAGAAACCTCAACTCAGGAGTTAGGATGAGTCTTCTCCATGAAAGGAAAAGCAACAATGGATACTGCAACCAGTCAAATGGGTTCTTTGGGAATCTACAGCTTTTGTGTGGGCAACTATTTCTTTTCCTTTATGAAAAGAAAAAAAAAAAAAAAAAAAAAAAAACCCAAAAAACCCCAAAATCCCACTTGAATCCAAATGGTCCATACGAGTCATGAAGAAAGTGTTCTTCCTCTCCCCGAGAGAGTTACTCACCCTTTCACTACCAGAAGGCAGAATTAGGATTGTTCTGACTGCATGGAAAGTATTTAGGAAAGCTCCTGATAACCTGTGTGTAGTATTCCTACCATGCTCACACTTGGAGTCTAGGAATACTTTCCAAGACTTGCCTTGCCATTGACTGATGCTTTGAAGAAAGCGTCCAACACCTGTTCCTCAGCTTCCCACTATGAAATGGGAATTGCAAGGAGAATCACAACTATCCTAAGTAACACTGTGCCACCATGTTACTCTGTGGCTGAATTAGTCAGTGTTTAAAATGATTTACAGGCAGTAAAGTCCTATCTTTTTAATAGAAAAGTTGCCCTTTTCCCCAGGAGTCCTATTCAGAACCTCTCAACCTTGACAATAAATTGAAATGGAAATCTTTTGAGTACTGTAATGAATACATTATCTTAATTTCAGAGGATTTTTGAAGGGGTAAGATTTTTTGCAGAAGGTGATTTTGAATATTTAGCAACACAACCTTAGCTAAAGCTTTTTTTCTTCCAAATTATGCTTTTTAATACAATTCTCTTAGCATTTTAGATTCAAAATGAAGAAATATCCTTTGGCTCAAGTCCAAATTTTCCCCTGKTTTTTTGATGTTCTTTCAAAAGGTACGGGTCTAATTCTCCCTTCCCTGGTGCACTTTATACTCATTTACACATGTAAAATGCTATTWTTCTTCTTGGAATCATATACCAAAATGCAAATTACTCTACAAGACGAGCAAGCATTAAACCCAAGGACCCAGAGGATAAGGGCAAATCAGCATCTTAGCAAGAACAAGCTAGAGAGTCAGCCTAAAGCCTGTCAGCTACTTCAGGGTGATAATTCACATTCATGCCCTTGCTCTGTGGCACAAGGAAGGCGAGGCAAGTTCCTCACGCTCAGCACAGCCTGAAAGCACACGCATGACTGTAACTTCACTTCTGATCTTATGGGTTGACAACTTGTCTAAGGTCCGTGCCCTCAGACCGACTGACAGCAAATGCCACGTGAATACAGAGCTGCAGCTCACGGGGTGCGCTCACTGTATAGTTGGCCTTGTCTCTGTCACAAATTAATGGTGGCAATAGGTGCAGCAGGACTCGGTGACTGTTCCAGCTGCAAACAGAGCAAAGGGCAGGCTCAGCCCAGCCCCGAGCAGCACATCCCTCCACCMACTTGTGTCCGTGTCTGGGCAGGCCTGGGGAGCTGTTTTAGGTCTGGCCAAAGCTTTTGCAKCTCCTCCCTCCATTGCCACTCTGGTTAAGCCCTTTCAGGGCTGCTGGATCCAGTTCTRCTCTACTCCATTCTTCTGAGGCAGGGCTTTTGGATGCGAGGCAGTTCGGCTGGCCTTTATTTTCCTTAGAAAGCAGCAATGCTTTGTAGGGCTGTCAGGAAACATCAGCCTGACAGTCTCCTCCACATACTCCTCTTTCTGCCTGGAGGGGGATGAACTGAAGCAGCAGTTTGGCATGAAAATGAGAAGCAGGTCAAGCTGCTTTCAAACCTGGCCTCTGAAAAAGAGCTAGGGAAAAAGAACAGGAAAGAAATTACTTCAGAAAGCCRGGTTACTCCTTACTCTAAATTAGTACAGCTGATTTGAAAAACCCCAACCAACCATTCTRTACCTCAGCTGGTAGGTTTGCTAAAGGTGCTCTGTTACCACTGAAGCAGCAATTTCCAAATCTGGGAGACCACAAATGGAGGGAGACCACATTTCCACTTACTGAAATGCTCTCCAAAGTGAAACAACTGTTCTCTGCTCAGATGTTTGAGACCTTCATCTGAAAAAAGCTTGGTACCAGAGATAGGGAGAAAGATGTTTAGATTTATAAAGGCATCCAGATGCATAAGTGGTTGGCAAAATTCCTGGGTAACATAGTTAAGTCACTGACCATATCCATTTCTTTCTGAATTTTGWTGAAGTTATTCAACAGCTTTCAGGGCAAGGCTTGTGATACTCACTTGAGCAGTGGGTGTAGTGTCTAGGAAGAATGAATGTATGCATCATAARTACACTTGATCTCTTCTTGATGTATGTGCAAAGAAGTATTTTTGTGATGTGGCTGATTGCCAGTGTTCCTGAGAAAGTCACATACGTGATTCTTTCTCTATAAGCTGATAAAATAGTAAAATTAAGTTTTAAAATATTTCTAACCTCTTTTTGCARTATTTAACCCTTATTTATTAAGAAAATGAAAAAAAAAATCAACATTTCCCTTATTCCCTTGAATTCCCAAACTGAGAGTTTCTCTCATCCATCACAGTGACAGTGATATGTTAACAGGCACCAAAAACCATCCGCCTCCTCCTCTAAGGACACTCTGATGAAAAGGGAGCCAAGGAGACTTGGTTAGCAAATTTCCCAAATTCCTTCATGATTCTAATTTCTAATTTTAGTGCTATGTTAGGATAAATGTTTCACATTTATTGTTGAAGTCTCTGGGTGATTTCTGTTTCTACTAGATTAATTCCAACTTCCTTTCCCTGGATAGCTGATTTGGATGTAGTAAATTACGTCCCATCCATTCTGACAGCTGACCAAGTTACCCAGTAATCCTAGATGGCTGCTGGTCATGTCCATCTCTCAAAGAGCAAATTAAAACATAACTCTATCATATGTCAGTTAAGACCCCTCCCCCCCTCCCCCCTGCTTTGATTAGCAGGGTTTCTCCCTCTTTCTTTGGTGTACTCATGAAGCCTACTAGATTTGCAACCCACTAAGTCAAAGGCCTTTACCTACAGATCAAGCAGAGAAAAGAGAGCAGATTATCCTGCCCATCCATTTCTACCCTGGAGAAGGGCAATATGTGAAATGAGAATTGAACATTTTCTGTGTCTTTTTTCATCTWCCACTGAAACTGAGGATGAAGAACAAATCACTGGCTATTTCAGAGTCTAAGTGTGACAAAATGAAAACCCGGTTCTTAAAAAAAAAAAAAAAAWGCTGAAAAGCAGATTTCAGCAAATTCAGAGAGCAGTTAGGCAGAGCCTCAGTAAGAAATTCTAAGTGAAGAAGTGCAGAAAGCTGATGGCTGTATTACAAACCAAGCAGTGTGGACAAGCAATGGAATATATAGTAAACSCTACACAGCTGCATCAGGAGTGTGTCATTACTAGAAATAAAAAAAAATTAGTCTTGCAAATAGTAAAAACAAGGCAAGAAAACAACAAAAACAATTCTTCTAAATGTGTGAGAAGCAAAAGTGAAGCAAAGGGAGTTGTAGTTCCATTACTTAATGGATACAGAGAGCGAATAAAGCATGATGAAGGGGTGTTTGAAATATTCAGTGCTTTTTTTGGGTGAATTTTCATTAGAAAATAAATTACCATGAAGTCTCATTAAAGTGGTTGAAAAAATGTACTGACTGGTTTGCAATCGCCTCCTGTCAAAATGAAGAGGCATTTCAAGTTGGATTCTGCATGCGAATTTTTTCCTTGGGACTATTTCTGTTCACTGTCTTCATTATCATGGTTGGATGATGGAAGAGACTTTGTGTGCATCAGACACCCAGCTGGGAAGGAGCTATAATGAGATTGGAGGACATAATAAGAAAAAGAGTGATCTCAATGAGCTGGAGAAATGCTCTGGACCCAGTGAGATGGAATTATTTTGAGAGAAGTTGGAAGTATTACACATTGAAATCAAATGCATAAAAACAGATTGCACAATAAATGCTGAGAGTGCAGTACAGAAGAAGCAGAGCTGGGGTTTTGACTTACTGCAAACTGAGCAAGCCAATAATATGTTGGTGTTTTGAGAAAGGTGAATCTTTGGGTAGGAGGTGTTAGCAGGCAGGCAGTGTGAGAGCTACTTATGCCACTTCACCCAGCGCTGCTGAGATCCCACCTGGTGCAATGTGGCCAGATTTGGATACCGTGTCAAAGACAATCTGGGCAAAGCAGCAAAAAAAGGAGAAGTTTCAGAAGGTACAAGATAAGTGGGTTTGGTTTTGTCTAGAATGTAGAAAACTGAGGGAATAACAAAGCTTTCAATACAGAGAGCTATTTTTTCCTTTCCTGCTTGTCTCCTACAGGCAGGATGAGAAATAATTGGCGTAATATATAGAAACATACCCTAAGATTAGGTGTAATCTGCTGTAATATCCTACAGCCTGTAGGAGAGCTGTAAACCTTGAGCAAGGGGAGAAGAAGGATATTGCAGGATTGCCTGCACTGAAAGCCTTCCAGAGTAGGTAAGAAGGTGTAGAGGATGGAGTCAAGCACCTCTCAAGATTGCTCTCCTCCTCAAGATCTCCTCAAGCCAGGCTATGGAACTGTGGAGAGGTTTTGGGAGACTACATAGTCCATTCCTCCTCCCCAAATCATAACAACTGCAAAGCATTGCCGTGTTGTACAGCCGTAACCCCACGAAATAGGAGCTAATACCTTTAATTTCTGCTGTTCCACAGCCAAGTGCCAATCTCTGTCTGACCTGGTAGAAGTGGCAGTGGCTGTCCTGTACTGTGGAGGGGTCTGCCCTGCAGTCTGGGGAGTTATGTGCAATATGTTTTACGACKATTAGATGTTCTGTGGGTCATCTCTTTGTCATACTAACCTGCCCTGCAGGAGTAAGATSCAAAGAGCTGGTGGAGGGAGGCTCACAATAGGATGCAACTGCATCTGAGGTGAAGCTGTTTGCAGGGACAAAGTGTTGTCTTCCCAGCCTCCCTCACTACAAGGCTGGACACCTAGGCTCTGTGATTGGAAAGTAGCTGATCTCGGAAAAGAAGAGGATGTGACTTGTCTGCCACCAGAGACAATGCCTCTGTCTGACTGTAGCACCCGGGTTAGTGATTTACATGGGTAGAGCCCCGGTAGATTTTGTCAGAGAGGATGGTGACTCCAGAGGGCCAAAGATCACTGCCTGTGAGATGTAAAATATTGGTTCTTGGGGCTGGGGATGGTTGCTCAGTCCCTACAGGCCCTGGTGCAACCAGAGCTCTGTTGCTGGAGCAGCCGTGATCTGGGCACAGGGAGGCTCAGGGGGATGGCGTTAACTCCTCTCCCTGTGCAGAGGACAGGAAGCTGGCCACAGCCCTATGTCTCAGTTGCCCATTTTTCTCATGGTCTGTGTTTAAAAGAAAAGTAGACTTTGTTTGTACAAAGTTACTGGGATGTTTGTCTCCCCAGCATTCACACAGGACTGGAGCTGCAGAGCGGCTCTCATTGTTTTTTTGAGCTCTGGAGGAGAAATGAGTCCCGAGAAAACTTGAGTGTRAGGTTAGAGTTTCTCAGTCCCTCCCCACCTTGCTGGAGTAATTTCCATAAAATAATCATTGCTTTTGAAGCCAGTCCTACTTTCCTCTCATGCTTGAAAAGCTGCTCCCTCCAGCTCTGTATACAGGCACCAGTTGGCTCTGCTCCAAGTAACACTCAGGGAAGAAATGCCTGCTCCTGTACCTGCTGCAACTATTTACATTTCRCTCTCTTTGGCAATAAATTAGCTCCACAGAGGTCTGAGCAACAGTTGTTTTGAGCAGGGAGGGATTTTGGATTCTGCAACAGCATTTGCACAGCCAGCCCTTATCTTCACAAATATAAGAGAGCAGGGAGCTTGTCAATGCAAACTAACATTAAGTGAACTGTGTTTGCCAGCAGAGAAGCTTCCCATGTGAAAACCCTGATTCCCTTTTTCTTGACAAGGCCATGCCACAGCCAAGTCAAGGACAGAGCCTCTTTTTTTCCAAACCAACTGTTAATGGAATAAGCAATTCTGCAGACCTGTCTTTCACATCTCACTCACTTTACATGCAGTCTAATTAATTCTGTCGGGGAAAATAATTGGCTCAGATCAGGTCGATCCRAATGAAGTTCTAAATAACTTTGGTTGAGTGGTATTTATATTTCAGCAGCTAGTYCTGGGTGAAGCACTCACGCGCAGAATATTAAGGCTGTGTTAACTTGGCACAAAAATAGCGCTCTGGTCCGTCAAGTGGCATTAAGTCCCATCTATAAAAAGCTGTGCAGCTGCCTCTGAAGTGTGGCTATCTTGGGAGAGGGGGAGGGGAGCACACCAACCCGTGGCGGTGCTGGACAATGGGCAGCACTGCCAATCATCAGGGGCATGSAGTGGAAAGCTCCTCAGACAGGGAGGAGTGATAGGAATGACCCTGTGGGGCACAGGACTGGCCAAGGAAAGATTTCAAGGGTGCACTCATGCCTGGAAGGTGCAGAGGCAAGGAGTGGTCAGTGCTGGGGAGGGATCRGGGTTTTGGACAAAGCTGGAAGATCTCGTGTATGGGAGGAGRTGGGGACAGAGAGGAATGGGTCAGGCAAAGAGAAAGCTGGTGTAGCCGTAAGCTGTGACTGTCCTCACCTGAGGATGGACCCGCTGAGGATGGATGGGCCTGAGCGCTGCCAGGGAGATGTTCTGACTGCTGGACTGCCATGGCCAAGAATTAAATATCATCCTCTCACTAATGTAGGGTGGGGTGTTCTCATCCATGTTTTTTTAAGGCACGAACATCTTGACTTAAGGACATAGATGGAAGGCAGGTGTTACTGTGCTGAAGGTCAGAACTACATTTAAAAGTACCTTTAGTGTTCTTCATCCTACAGCTTCTCTGTGAACATTTGGGCCAGCACATCTCTCCCCCTCCACCCAACAAATTTTAGATCTGCAGCCAGATCCTCACTCTCCAACTCAGCCTTCATCTCCGCTTGCAACAGCATCAGCCCACTCTCTTGGATCCTAGAAAAGGAAATTTGTCGTTCCATCTGGTCCTTCTCATCTCCTTGTTCAATAGRTAGCATTTGCCTGAGATAGCTCACCCCGCAGTGAAGAGCAACATGTTTTGTGCTGCTCTGACTGCCACTAAAGGTCTTCTTTCCTAWGTAAGTTATGTAAACTGGCTCTCCTACTGGAAGCCTCTCCTACTAGACTGTGCTATCTGCTGGTCTCTCTGGGGGAAGCCTGGGCAAATGAACAAGTGTGAACAACAGTGTCGCAGCCTTCTGCACTTCCTTTCTCCCCAGTGCTAAAAATAAGATTTGTAAATAAGTGATCTCCTATTTTTGCAGTGCTGTTGAGACGTGCTGGATTAACAGATCCTCATCCTGCCACCCTCTCCAGCCACAGTTTGTGCCCAGCCTGGGCAGTAGCTGTGCTCTCTGTGTCAAATCAGAGCATGCTGCTGGTGTGTTTCCATCCTGCTCTGGGGGATGCATCCCTGTCAAGGTGAGCAGTTTTCATTGCAGCTGAGTTTCTGATTTCTCTCCCCGGATTGCCAACATGACAGGCATGCTGGCAGTTTCCAATCTGGAAATGAGGACACCAGTCTGCAAGACCTACCAGCTCATTTATAGGTAGGAGCAAAAAGGTGCAGAGCACTCAGCTCTCACCATCACACTCAGTTCCCTGCTTCCTTTGGAGCCAAGAGCTGCCTGCTGACTGACAGGGTTTGCCAACACCGTCACGATAATTGCTATCATTAAAGAGTCTTGTCTCCTTTCCCAGCCCTGCAAAGGAGCTCACCAATGTGAATGTTTTACCTAACTCTCATGTTGGCCCTGAAGTCAAATCCCTGCAGAAGTCAATAGCTCTGAAATGAATTGGCACACAGGAATGTGGGAGTGTAGGGGTGCTTACAATCTACACACCAGGCTGCCATTCTCCAGCTCTCCTTAGTGTGTCTGGATGAGGCTGAGCTGTGTGGCTTCATGGAGATAGACTGCTCAGAGCAGACAATTTATCCTTCTCGTTGCTGACCTAAAAGAGCAAAAGGGATCATTGCAAAGCTGCTCAAGCTACCAGGCTGCGATTGCAGCCATTGCAAGCAGAATGGATCTAGTCCTGATGCAACTAATTTGTAAACCACTAGCAATAAAATCATGGCAACTCAGAGCCCAGGAGGCTGTGTGAAAATGGAACTCTATGGTGCTTACTGCAGCCTGAACCATCACTGTTTCATCCTGAGCTACACCTGAGCCACCTTTGTCAAACCTATCCTGGCAGTAAGGCTGCCTTCATCTGGGAAAGGGTCTCTAATTTTAAGGAAGCATCAAGTCATTGAAGCTTCATCCCAGCACTGAAGTCATGGGGTACCCTAAATGGGGCACTCTGAGTCTTCTTTTAGCTCCCAGAGCCTCCAAACCCAAAAAGTACTCTGGCTGTGCTGAATTCACTGCTGATGAACAAATCGAGTGAAAAAYCGCTGATGATGACATAGAATGGAGCCAAGCTGGTGGGATAGCACAGAAATCTGGTAACATGCCCCAGGACACTCCTCATCCCAYCACTCAGCTGGAGCAGAATGTGTCTGTGATAATTTAATCATTTTCAGGTATGATCCCAAAGCAGGACCAGCTGGATAAAAATCCTATGGCCTATGTTTTGAATTATATAGGCAGCCTTTTGCCTTTAACTCTGTGAGTCCAGAAAAACATCCAGCATTAAATAATACTCTGCCATAGCAAATTTCTATGAGAATGCCACCATTTCTCACTTTACCTAGAAGAATTTACCCCCCACCCTTCTCTGCCCCCACTTAAAGATTTGTTTGGTTTCCTCACTCTCCAGGCTCAATCCAAATAAACAAAAAAAWTATTATTTATTCATGTGAGTGTTCAGTGAACTTCATGCAGAAAAAATGCTGGATATACCAAAAGTAAAGAACATTTTTTATTTGACTGGATTTTTCCTGGGATACTTTTTTCTTGCTCAGCAAGGCTCTTTTTCTCTTAAGTGAAGAAATGGCTGAAGCCCCACACTTCAATACACAGACAAGTCAAACCTCAGTGAAATGGCAAAAACATGGAATGCTGTTTTATTGGTCACTGAATTTCTTTTCCACATTGGGAGCATTTCCATACAAGCGATTAACAAAGTAAGACCTTGATCCTCTGAATGTAAGAGGATTTTAAAACAGCAAAATTAAGCTCTTGGAATATAAGAATGGTTAGACCTAGGATTGTCTGGGCAATATTCATTTGATTCCTATTTTCATATGTATTATGATACCATCTTTCATCTTGTACCTGCGTACTTGCATATTAATTTTTTTCTGGGAACCTCTCCTACATCCACCATCCAAAATAAACTGTGATCTCATGATTAGCCATTTCATACTTTTCATCATTTCTCTTCATTATTCAGAGTGCATCTCATCCCTTATTTACAATCCGCGATTCAAACTGTGCTGTGGAGGAAATGGACAGCAATTTCCTGATTAACTTTCCTGCCTAACCTCTTGTGGTACCATCCAAGTGCTTTCCAAGTTTTTCTGAATTTGTCTAGACAGCTTCTGKGTGAGGTCTCCAGGGCTGCCTGGAGGCAGAGGGGTTAGAAAAAGACCTRGAAAACAGGATCGATAAGAATAAGCATTTGCAAGGCAGCCTAATAATGAAGGAGAAATGAGACATGGATCAGCCATGGTTGCTGTGTTCAGAAGGACACCTAGGAGCCTGAGGGGCAGCAGAAGTGTCCGTGGGTAAGAGGGGACACTGACTCTGGGTGTCCTATGAGGGGCTTGGCTGGCCATGGCAGCAGCTCCGAGAGTCTGTGGATGCGGTCACAGACCTCAGTGGCACCAGGCAGCCGTCCCAGCCTTCCTGTCTCTTCTGCTGGAAGGGAACATCAGCAGTGAGTGCTCATCCTTCACTGTCAGGGGTGTGATGGTCAGAGTGCTGCTAGGGGAGAATGTGCTGGACACAAGGAAGAAGTTTTGCTGAAAGCTCCAGAGGCAGGTGCTAGCTATCATGAGGTGAAAACAGCCATGGCAAGGTTACTGAGGAGACTTTGCTTCAAATTCACCCCCAGCCCATCCCACTTATGCTCAATGGCATTGCAGCCCAGGCCAGGAGGCAAGGTCTGTGTCCAACAGAAAAAAGGTGTCTTCCTTCTCAGACGGGATCATGAAAATGAGGGGCTTCCCACCAGGACTAATCACTTGGCGGGGAGAAATAAAGAATGGCTGAAAAGGACAAGTGGAGATTTTCCTCTTGCAGGAGAGTGAGCACATGGCCCTGTGCACAGACACCCTTTATTTCTTCTACTGGAGTGTCCATCTTTTCTCCCTCTGAACCCATCCACATCTTTCTTCTGATGTATATTCATAGCTGTACATTCATAGTTGTATATTCATACTCAAGGGTGCCTCAGCTGGGAGGTGCAAGTGTTGGAACACCAACATGCTCAAAAACCCAGGGATTAACGGGGATTAAGCAGATCCACATTTACACTGCTCATACTGCTGGTGATTGTATTGCACGCTTTGAAATCTCCAGGGGATATAACTCTGGGTTTGCAGCCCCAATGAGACTGTTTCTCAATTAAAAAGCAATCACATTTTCTTAAGAGGAAGGAAAAATGGCTCTAAGAACTACTATTAGCAGATCCATGCAGGTGGATTATGGATACAAATTGAATGTAATTGAACGTTCTGTAGGGGGAGGAAACTTTTGATGTGAATTTATGGATTAGGTGGTTTTGTTTTCATACTGGGCAAGAAAGCTTTATGTGTGTGTATATATATATTTATATGTATGTGTGTATGTATGTCTGTATTTTAGGTGTGGTACAGTTAATATTTCAAATGATAACAGAATGTGATTATTCCTGCTTTTCTGATTTTCTGGCTTTATTACTCTACTTCCTTTCTGGACCTGAAGCCTGTAAATACATTAAAGGCTGAATCTTGGCCAGGAAGCTGCCAAACAAAGCTGTATTTCAGCAAAACTTAGTGTCATGCCTGGATGGTTCTGTCCTGAAGCTGAGCTCCACACCATTGAAACAGCATGGAGGAAAATAGCATGTTGAACCACGCAAAGGTATGGATCAATGAAGTCATTAGCACAGTGACCTTATGAAGAGGGGAGACAATGCAGAGGCCCTGTGTGATGGAAGCTCAGGAGCCCTTTTTAGGAGCAGGCTGTACAGTAATGACTGGTAATGCACAGAGCAGCAATATATTAAAGAGACCCTTTACAGCCTCCCTATAATTGAATTTCCAGAAACAAAATAATTTTTCTCTCTCTTTCATGCCAAGCTTTGCTGGATCTGTCACATTGGCAATGTCAGGAGCCTGGTTTGGGGAAGGCTATTTCAGGAAGTTGCTGTCACCATGGGTGCTGGTCCCCTGTCCTTGTCCCCTGCCCCTGCCTCTTGCTAAGCTCAGGGTGGGCTCAGGGCAAGACCCCCTTAGGCAGAAAAAGACAAACAGCAACTTTCCAGAGAGCACCTGACACTATGAAGCTGTGAGACTTTATGATCAAGCTGTAAACTGCTCCCCGTAGCATCCCTTGGCTGGCTAATATCTTGCATAATAAATTGAGTGAGCACAGAAAGATTTACTGATTTGAGTTTTCCTGTCCCTATTATGAATTCACCAAGTGGAGCGAGGTAGGCATGAAGTCTCCAGGAGGCAAAGTAAATAAAATAAAATGAAAATCTAATTTTCTCTAGATTCCTACAAGCCTTCAGGAGGACAAGAGGATTGCAACAGATATTTGTTTTTCTATAGATTTCCAATCATACTTTTTTTTGCCTCGTATCACCTCTACATACTCGGCGCCTGTTTAGTTCTTCTCCATTCCATAAAAAGGGGAAAATAATTTCGTGGGGGTCTAATTACTGAATTTTAATTAAAACAATTTAAAAATTACTTAATCAATTTTCTAACAAGTGATCTTTTTGGTAACAGCTGTACATAGGCAATTTATTAGTTAGTGAAGCCAACCTTGTTTTTTAATATAAACAGACTAATTAATCAGTGGTTAACTCGCATAATGACCAGCTCTGGCATGTAATTATGGCTGCTGTCATGAAGCATAATAGCTTATTTCCCAGGGTTATTATGCAAATTGCCAACATCGACCATTCTGTGTAAAGTTTAAAGCACTTTCCATGATTATCTCTCATTTACACATTCTTSGGACACATGTTTTTCATGATGTGAAAAGTTTTATGCAGCTTTTCAGTTCAGTAGARCATTTCTGGGAACACTGGAGCCAAACATCCCTGCTCTTTCAGGTTTTAGTTGCTGGAGGGGAAAGGAAGAAGAAAAACTGTTTATATCCCACATTAGAAATCTGCTCCATGCACACCTTATTATGTGGGGCTGTGGAAAGCAAGAACAAAGATCTCCAACAAGCAGAAGTTGGAGTTATTTATTTTAGCATTTAACTCATTTTGGAGGTGAGGTGCTGCACATCCAGTGAGGAGAACCAAGAGCTCTCCAGCAGAAAGCAGAAGTCTAAATGCAGGCACACAGGAAATAAAGATCAATGTAAGACTAGCAGAAGACAAGAAACCTTGTGGAGTACTCAGAGAACACAGTGAGCTAAGAGGTGCTTGTGGTTAGAAGAAAGGGAAAAGAAAATACCACAGAGATGACCTAGTCCTGACCTTGGCCTTTCAAAGGCTTTGGGACAATGACCAGGATAAGGGTAATACATGGAATAACAACACTTAACTCATGGGCTTTGAGTCAGGAATAAAAGGTGAATACGCATATCTGGAACATGCATCCGTGGACATGGCACGTACTCATGGATAGGTGGGTGGATAGATGTGTGCATACAGCCAGCCTGTAAGTCACCTCCCTGGCCCTCTTCCTGCTCCGCCCATGGTAATTCCCCCCGGTGTAAATGGTGCATGCACAGGGACCCTGGGGCTGCCCCTTCTACTTCCCGGTCGTTACCCACCCTGTGCACATTACGGACTGAAAGATTATTTTTAGCAGATCTAATAAACCTGAAAGGTCTGGCAACAGATGCCAAATTTTATCATCTTACTGGAGTTGTCAATAAAGAGGTTCACATAAAGCCAGCAGGGAGGAGAGCAGAGAGAGCAGAGGGGTTGTTAGAGAAGAGGTGAGTGTGAGGCAGTTGTAGGCAGCAGTTAGTAAGACAGTAAAAAAAGCAAATAAAACCTTCTTGTACAAACCACACTAATCAAAGAACAGGTCTTGCATTCCTATCTCCCATTTCCTTAGCCTTCCCACAGCAGCTGGTGGGAAGAGCAGGCTTTTTTCTSTAGATAAACAGATCCCAAGTGAGCTATACCTGAGCATCTCTRTCGGCCCACTGATGCACAACAGCCCTACAAAATCCCTAAAATGGTGCCATGAACTTCCATGCATTTTCACACTGCCAGCTCTCCCCAGCCTTGTGGTACAGAGAAGGTTCAGGGCTGGCTATGAAGGACTGAGCCAGCACGGGGGAAGGAAAGGAAGGAGGAAGAAAGGGAGAGAGAGAGAGAGAAGGAGAGGTGGCCTTTTTCCAGAGCCCATTTCCATCCTGTTAGACCATTCGTGTCAACCTCAGGAATGTGAAGGGAGAACTGGAAGGAAGGACCTGCAGCAGGGAACCTGGACYAGGCATGAATCTGAATTTCTACCTGCCACCCCTGTCCAATTCTGTGGATGAAGACATCCAGTCCTCTTACCCCATCACAAAAATTCTTCCGCATCTGCAGCCTGCTGTGGGATTAGCTCACAGCTGGGGAAGAATGAGACTTTCCTTAGAGGCAACATTACATAKGATTGTCCAGGTCGTGACTAGGATTGAACCCATTTTGAGAAACTGAGCACTGTTCCACCACTGGCAAAGGCAGAATAAGCCCTGAACATTATTTTTGGCAAAGAAATAGTTTCTTAGTGGCTCGGCATCCAGAGCTGGGGTTAACCCAGCTGCCACTTCACTCAGACACCAAACCCAGAAGGAAGCAGAAGAGCTGCTTGTCTGGCACACTGTGGAGGTGGTTGTATTCATCCTGGCTGCTCAGAYGGCAATAAGTTGAAGTATGACCTGACAGCCTGGGCATTTACTGCCAGTGCTGCAAGATTGCATGGGCTGTAAACAGGCTGCAAACGTGCCACTAAGTGCTCTTCTCTTCGGGGAAGGACCACCAGGCCTTGTGTCAGGTCTGTCCCTGCCCTCAGGCTGCCACTGGAGATAACAGGAAGGGTTTTGCTGGCACCAGTGTCTGTCAGCAGGTGCAAAAGCAGCCACCCTTCTGCAAGGGAAGACACAAGTTCCCACAGCGATGCGTCAGACACCTGAATATTGCATCTCCTGAACACCAGGAAGTAGCTGAGATGTGTGGCCTGTGTGCCACTGTGACTGAAGAGGGGACAAGGCAACCTGCCTGACTCCAAGGCAGGACAGCAGGAGGTGTGCTCAGCTGGCTGAACATTGCCCTACATGTGTATTTCTCAGTTATCTCCAAGGTTCCATGACTCAGAAGTTTGTTTTCATGGGTTGCAAAAAGGGAAATCATTGCATTATTTCTTGTTTGTGTACCACAGCGTGTCTCCAGGAGCACAGATGCTCTTACAGCTCTTGACACCAAAAGAGCAGAGATTAGTCTTGTCCAAACCATCACAATTTTACCCAGCATCAGGGTACCACTCCTTCAGGGGCTGGCAGAAGCAGGCAGTTTGGTAATTGATGTTCCATCTCCTATCGGAAAGTGCCTGGAATTAGGGCAGCCATATATTTCCTCCAATTTGGCATCGAACTGGAGGCACAGAGCAAGCACAATTTCCACAGCAGGCTGGAGATGTAATAGGAAAGCCATCTTAACAGGTGAAAAATGAAATGGCCCCTGACACGGGCAGTGACTCCCTCCTGCCTGTCGCAGCTTTCCCCGCTATTCCCTGAAGTGTCTGTAACACAAACCGTGCTCATTCCGCAAGCTCACTGCAGGCTAAATAGCTGTTAATCGCCCTCCACTGTGCTCCTTCCATCATCCGCAGGCATTCGGCTCCTGCGTGGAGCATCTCCGCGCTGCTGCTGGAAAACAGCATCCAAGTACGTGCTGCGCTGCCCAGGCCGCTGTTGGTCCGTGCTGGGCTGCAAAGCTGGTGCTGCAGAGGCACAGGCTGCGCTGTGAGCTGTCTGGGCACCTCCCTGCGCTTTCATGACCGCCACCGCTTTGGCTGTGTCTGCGTGTCACGGCCGCTCCCCTTGGCTGCAGGATTCGGTGCCTGAGACAGCAATCACTCAGCGCTTGGAGGGGGACCGTGCTTTTGATTCGCTGCGATGGTCCGGGTTGCTAGCAGACCCCTTGGAGCTTGGAGAGGAGGGAGCACGGCCACTCCTGCCACAGCCCGGCCTCTCTKCCTGGGAGCTGATGAAGTGGGTCCTGCAGGATGAGCCCTGCAGAAGGAGGTACGGGTGGCACGGGAATGTGCTGGATGAGGAGGCAGATGGGCAACAAGCACAGGTTGCCAGAGCTGGGTAATAAAAGCCTCATTCAATAAGTGTTGTTTGTTACGTGTTCCCAWAAGAACATGCACTTCTTTGCTTTTGCTGTGCTTGCCTTTGTGGTCCAGCATCACAGGTGTTACTTGAAGGCTCCCCAGTCCTGGAGAAGCCCTCCTCTTTCTTCAGTGGACCACTCTTAGATGTACCTCATCACCACCAGGGATGTCTTTCCGCAGTTCTGAAGTAATTGTAATGGGYTTCATTAGAAAAAGAGGATCTGCTTTGTTTTTCTTTATCAGATGTTCCTCTTTGTGGTTACCCTATCTTAACACTCCAGCCTTGTTTTTGCAGTATTTAACTGAAACCCAAGTGATTTTCCCTGCTCTTGTTTTCTCTCCCATGAATATCAACCTGCATTAAGTGAATGCAGTCTTTTTTCTTTAATACTTGATACTTCAATGTTTGCTGTTTGGATTGCATCAGCCCCTAGCTCACTGTTCTACCTACTGTATAAGCAAGGGACTAAAAAATTTGTTAAATTTCAAAACAAAGTGCATCTTTAGGCCTAGACCTGTATGGCTAATGAGGAACACAACGTTGTGACTAAGGCTTGGTTAGACCTTAACATTTAAAATAAATTAATCTGCTTGAAATGGTGCTTACACGTCTTTTTTTCTGCCTACTCCTCAGTCACCACGACATAGKGGAGCTTGATTAAAAGAAAAGGATACCAAAATCATGTTCCTATACATGGTCACCCAAACTGAATTTGAAACGTTTAAATAGGCTTGTCTGCTTTGTCTTCATGCTAATCAGTCACAGAGGTGAGCTGGCCCATTTCCTGTTAGCTAACCAATTAGGCAGCACAGCTTACAAGCTCAAAGTCAAATACTGGGCCAGATAGCTGCCCATCACATTTGAGAAATAGATTTAGGAGTTAATGCTCGGTCCCCAGATATGTTAGGAGCAAAAAATTGGCCTAAATGTGTGGAATCAATTATTTACTGTGCACAATTCTCCCAGTTTTTCTAGTTCAAAGCACAAGGTAGTTAAATACCTATCATTATMTCCACTTTTCTAGATTCATGGATCTTAAGGCCAAGGGGATAATTAAGATAATCTAGGCTGACCTGTAGCTTAACACCAGCTAAAATCTCTGTTCTGATTATTCCTGCATGGAGAACACAATTTTTRCTTGAGGAGCAGCATGTCTTTTAAAAAGGCAGCTAATTATGGTTTGAAAACATCATGTGTTACAGAATCCGGTACATCCCTTTAAGCTGTTTGGATAATTACCCTGGTTGCTAACATTTTTGTCTTGTTTCTAGTCTTTCAGCTTTCCGCCACGCAATCTTATTACGCCTTTACATCCCTAGATTATAGATCTATCTGCCACTAGAAATCCCTTTCATAATGGTTTGTAAGTCAGGATCAAATCACCTTTTGTCTTCTCTTGAATAAGCTAAAAAGCACTAAGCTTTGTTAGTCTTTTGCTGTAAAGCCGGGTTGGATTATTCTTGCAGCTTCTACCTGAGCCTTTTCTGGTTTTAGCTTTTATTAGGTAGACACAGAATTTCCTTAGAATTGCCAAAACTCATAGCTGGCAATTCCTTGCCTGGGGACTGCATCCAGCCTCATAAAGCTCTGAGTTAGTCATTAACTCKGAAAGAAGGGTGTTTTGGGCACAGAGCTGAAGCTTGTCTTGTTCTGGAGTGCAGTGATAGTGATTTGAGTGCCCCTGTTACATTCACAGAAGCCAAAATCCAAATCAGTAACACAGAAAAGCTTAGGAGTTTAAAAATCCAGCTTTATATAATTGAAAACTTTTAAAAGCCAAACCATCCTGTAGAAAGAGCTTGAAATGCAAGACATCACAGCAGTTTTGTTCCCCTGCCAGTTAAGATGAGTAAAGAAGAGGTAGAAAAGTTCAGAGAAGAGTAGAAAAGTTCAGAGCGGGACAAGAAGAATGATATCGATACAGTGAAAATACTTCCATTTACAGAGTGATTAAATAGACGAGACTTTGTCAGCTTGGAAAAGAGTTGATTGAGGAGGGAAGGTGGCAGAATGTAACAGAAAATGAGGCAGAAAAGGTGAATGGCAATGACTGAGTGCAATAATGAGGGAGGCATCGAATGAAAAGACAGAGTGAACAAAAAGAGACGCTTCTTTAGCTGTCCTCTCACAAACTTGGATGTTACTTGTCCTGAGGCCTGTGTGACTGCTAAAAGTCTATTTATRTATTCCAGAAGCAACCAGGCAAAGGAGGGAAAGAAAGATCCARTAAAGGCCCCAGTGCCAGCCCAGACCGCTGGGGGAAGCATGTAGGGCCCTGAGGGGCTGGAGGGGAGGTGCTGCTGTGTTTTGTGCTGCTCAGCTGTATTCCAGGCAAGCTGGCCACTGCCGGAGGGTCACTTKGAAGGGCCTTTGATTGCACTCTTTCCAGCTGTTCTCATGGTCTTAAAATGGGAAGTGTGACTGGGAATTTTACACAGTTGCTTACTGCATGCCCCAAAGCCACACAGCTGCCCAAGAGGAAAAATGTTGCATCAGTAAAAAGAAACCAGACTGGCTTGAAATAGGCAAATGTAGCTGAATACAAATGCACACACACACAGAGGGAAAGGAGATAGTAAAGAATATAAATTAGAAGGATGGGAAACGAGAAAAAGTCTTAATGAAGCAACAGGACACTGAGAAAAACATAAGGCAAGAGGGTGAATGGCAGTAAAAAAAGGGTTTTAGTAGTCTCATAATACAAAAAAATCCTAWCAATGATTCTAGTTTGTAAAGACATGTCTTTAATGTAGAAATGTCAAATAGATTCAATATATCTTGTTGTTCCAAGTGTTTTTTTGAAAATCTGCATGAAGAATTCACAGAGCATGAGGATGAAATCTGTTCCCTTCCAACAGTAACTTGGCAATATGCAGAGCTAATAAGCTGGCTGTTTTTAACCAGTAGGTCTGGATGTAGCAAGAACTTTAAAGAACTGGGTGAGGAGATGTGTGGGCCATTAAAATTGGTAAATCATGGGAATGCTGGAAAGGCTTGCCTGGAGAAAAAGAAGATACAGATATTGGTAATTATAGATATATCAGCCTGACGTTGACAGTGAACCAGAGCAAAACAGTGCAATTTCATTAACAACAAGGCAAAAAAGAGAACTACACTAAACAGTAATCAGTTTAAGCTTAAGGGAAMCAAATAATTCCATACCATCATGGTACCACATCTATTTGTTTGGTAGCAGAGATCTTGGCAATAATTTGTTCATATTTCTCTGAAGTTGTTATTGTAACCATTTTTTWATTGAAAATTATTCCAAATAACAAGTCATACTAAAAATATGGTAACATACTGGGTCTAAAACCTGCTTTTGATTATAGGGCTATCTTCAGTACAAAACTGTTGGCTTTCTTGACCTGTGCTGTCTAATCCTTGGCTGTATGAATGACTTAAAAGCAAATCTACAAATATTATTGAAGGCAGGGGATTTAGGATAATGAAGAAAAACAACTGAGCCAAATTGCTTCTTAAAATGGGAGCCTGCAAATACTGTGTGCTTTGGTACAGCCAAAAGTGAGTGGTTCCTGCAGGGAGAAGATGAGTAGGCTGCACTTACAGAAAAGAGGATTCTGCCTTGAGTAACAGCAATGGCAGAACTGAGTTAACCAAAGCCTACATAGCTACACCAAGAACAGAAATCAGATCCTGGAGGGCTCAGATCTACAACCTTAACAACAGTGTGGAGCTGCAGCTCCAAAGCTCCATTTTGAGTTAAGATTCACTCTTTTCCACACCAGGAGTTCCTAGCCATCTAACTGCTTCCTAAGGTTTCTCTCAGATTCTGTCACCATAGAAGCATATAAAGCTCTTTCATACAGAAGGTCATGCAAGAAAAGCAATTTTCACTTTAATCAGTAAAAATTTCCATATGCCTACTCTTTTTGTGCTCCTGTAAAGATGTTCTAGATTTAGCCCATGGAAACCGCAAGAGGCCAAACTGGCYCAATCATCCTTTCTGCACTCCAATACATTTACATCTGAGTCTCTGAAACAGGCACTGGATTTATACAAATGATTCCTTCACCTTCTTGGTATTTCCTCTTGTCCCCTGCATAGCCACTCTGTCACATGGGATGCTCAGCCTTGTGCTCAGGCTTGTTAGGAAAATTAATACACAAGCACCAGAGGTTTATGTCCAAAAAGGAGACAGAGGAGTCCTGCAACTTTATTCATGAATAAAGGGAGAGGTCATGRGCATTTCCCATGGGGTCTCTCAAATTCATAGAGGAYGCAGCCTCCTTTTATCCTAATTTCCCGGCYRCAGTTCCCTCTCTCTTTCCCCATTGGCTGAGGTACTTGAGAGATACAGGCTCCCCAAAACRCCTGATGAAACCCCCCTTCTATCATACATTGCCCCCTTTCAATATAYATCTCTGTGTCTCTGCTCAGGTAGTCTATTAACATAGACTGGGGTAAACCAATCAGTAAAATTCCTATGGAAATCCTTCCTATTGTTTCTTTCTATCTCCCAGTATCAGCCTTATCTCACCCCAGAGTCAGAGTCTGTTTGTAAAGACACTACCTTCTCATTCCTTTCAGGCTGATCATACTCATCCTTTTCAGTGTTCTGCAGTCCAGCTTTTATGTATCACTGTGTTCTTTCTTCCTACAGACAAAAGCTGGCTCCTGCATTATGAACTCCCTGGACTCATATGCATAAATGAGTTGCCTCCTTCGCTACTTCATACTCCCTTTTTTTAGGCTCAGCTAAAACCTTATCATTGATGATTTTAATAGTTTATTTCAGATAACAGTGTTAAATGCAGCTAGCTTGCAAACTGATAGTAAGCAGAGAYCTTTATTGCCCAGCCTAATTCTGCACCATCTACAATGACTCTTTGACTTTGAAGGGAGATGGATTCAGATTTGACAAAGCAAATTATGTTAAGATTAGGATTGCAGTTTTGTACTTAGCTTGTTTTTCCTGCTTGGACTGGTAGATGACCCTCTTGTCTCAGTTATTTCTATAACAGCAATAAGGGACAAAGTCAGGATTCAATTAAGTCAAAGAATGAAAGGCAGAAGAAATGTTCTTCAGTGGTGCAGGATTGTTTCTTTCGGCAGAAGCACACAAAGTGCCTGTTTGTTGTGTGTGCAGTTGCCAAGCTGAGGAGTTATAGACATTGATTTGGGCTCCCAGCTCTTTGGAAGGAAGCATTGGGTGCAAGCCAAGAAGGCTGAAATCTAAATGCAAAATCAGTCAGGCTCAATGAGCCATTCTTTGAGAAAGGAGACCCTTCTTTTCAATGTTTGCACCTGTGTGTGTTGTGTGTGCATGTACGGAGTGAACAGGAGGCGGCATTGTCCAGACACCRTAGCAGGGAAGCCGAGGGAGGGATACTCCCCACGAGTTCATGGTTCCAAACTCTCTTGTGGGGTTGGCAGACAGTCTGTGTGAATTGTTTCCTAGCCTAAATTAAAGCTCTTGAAACAGGGATAACATGATGCATAACATGTTRAGGGTGGTTAGAGGAGCCTAAATGAAAGTTGAAAAGTAAACAAGTACTAGGTTTCATTATGAAATTTCATAAACACTTYTCCTGAATTTTGATATTACCTTCCCATAGCGTTTTATGACTGTGTAAATCACAAACCTTCTTGCACCAGCCATGAGATGACTTAAACCAAATTGATTTAGGGTTTTTTGTTTGGTTTTTTTGTTGTTTTTTTTTGCTTTGTTTTGTTTTGTTTTTGTTTTTTGTTTTTGGTTTTTTTTTCAGGTAAACCTTACAAGATTCCACAAGAATTGCTTGACAGTGACTTCAGACAGTTCAGAAGAAATGCAACTTTGCCAGCCTTTCTGGAGTGTTTGGAGTAGATGTGGAAGGTGAAGTCTCCATAACTACAGTTTTCTGCCATTTGAAATGTTTCTGTCATGTTCTCTTTCTGATGAGCGGAGCTTGATGACGAAGAGGSCATTTCACTATCACAAAACCAGTTGGAAAATGGGAATTGGAATTATCTTTTCTGGTTTTATAAACAATACCATTTACATAACACCATTTACATGGCTTATAACTCTATCTGGCTTTTATGGCCTKTAAAAGTGGCAAACGYGTGCCAAAGGGCAAAAGCACTCCCAAAGATTGATATAACACAAAAAGCCCTGCACAGCCAGCCTGCAAGAAAAATATGATGGTTGACAAATTCTTTGCTCCCTGCAGTACTCTGGGTTCTTGGCTAACCTCAAACATGCATCAGTTAAAGTCTGTGTGGTGGCAG
This sequence comes from Malurus melanocephalus, assembly GCF_030028575.1. Lineage (NCBI taxonomy): Eukaryota > Metazoa > Chordata > Aves > Passeriformes > Maluridae > Malurus > Malurus melanocephalus. The sequence goes on along the minus strand of NW_026623324.1, from coordinate 168,248 downwards.
GATTTTTCTCACATCAGCATTGTCTGACCTCTCCATCCCTGCTATATATCTGTGTCACCTCCTGATTGCTCTCTCTGTAAAATAATCCTCCTTAAATTATTTAGATACATATTCTACCTTCCCTTTGGCTGCTGCYCTAATTCTGGTGAGTGAAATGACCTCAATTAGAAATTCTTACTAAAACACACAACATCACTGCAGTTTGTCTTGTCCCTTCTTGCTTTTCTTAAAGCCCCATTTTGTATGTGTTTTGCTTGTCTGCAGCTCATTAGCTCCGGTCATTACTTTCCCTTAAAACAAAACTAACTAGAAGATAATTATTCAGTTTGCAAAACTGAATGCCAGAATTAGAGTTACAGTTTTCCTTTTTATATCCTTGAGGGGGTACTATGTTCCCTAATTATATAATCATACAAAACCAAGTGGCATACCCACAYATGTGTATGTTTTATATCAGAGGGGGGTTCTTAATTATTTCATTGGCAGTGCTTCCAATTTATGGCAGCGAAAGCAAGATTGGTATGATGGCTGTTAATTTGTAACTCAGAGCCTTTTATTGTTGTTCACATCACTATACTAATTAAGACATACAGTATTGAATGTCTCTTAACCACTATGTTTCAGTATCACTTCCAAATATGTTTTGCATATTATTCTTATTATTCTTATGTCAAAATCAGTAATAACATGGTTCCAAAAGTCATTGTTTTTTTGACAGAGAGAGGACTTCAATTTACCAATTCTTGGGGGAAAAATTGTATTTCCACCCCACCCAGCACCCACTTACATACAAATAATATTTTTTTAGAAATGATCTGGAACTTGCTCTGAAATTTAATTCTGTAGCCCACCAAAAATTTTATTACACTTTTGCTTTTTAACTCACGCATCTGAAACTTCTGGTGCTTCCTCATTCATTTTTGATTACCCATGAGAAAATCCGGATTGATAACATGGAACTCTAACCTCTGCATGAGCCAGGGCCCTCCTTCAGGTTAAGCATTCCAAGATTGCCCCTGGCTGTCACATGTGATCTGAAGTTTATTGAAAAATTGCTTCAATTTTTCACCTCATATTTCCAAAAGAAAGATATTTTGTGGAGAAACCCCACATCTATCTGACTTGATTTGCCTTTCAAAACACTCTCCTGACTCATGATTAATAAATAATTCTCTCAGAATGTACAGTTTATGGTCTAACTGTTTTATCCCTAATCTCCTATATTAACTGTGGATTAACTCATATTTGCCTGGTACTTTGTGTCTGTATCCTACATGAGAGGCTCTTTTGCATTCTTTCATTAATCTCACTGGTTCTCTGGTTTGGACTCGGTATTCACACAGGTTTGTTGTTAACATATTTTTTAAACTAATTCAGAAACAAGGAGAACATTCAGTTGTCTTTTTTTCCCCCCAAGAGCTCTATTTATTGACCCATTATTTTTCTGCAGTTTTATTCCTCCACTGTGCTGATGACATTTCCTTTCTTTAATCATGACATTTCCTTTCTATAAATATTTATACACTTTTTTYTTGGTTGTGTTTTTCCCCCTTTTGCTCRTCATGTTCTAATGTTACTCAGGATTCTTCCTATAAATTTTGAAGGYTGCTATGCGAGGTTTTTTTCCTGTACCCACAGTTAAACCTTTGTYTTTTTTAACAGGAATTCTGGAAGTATGGCCAAATTCCACCCTGATAGCATTTGTTAGATTTGGCAGATGAAAACCAAACAAGCTATATCTGGCAATGGATTTATATGTAGATAGATTGCAAAATCAATCTTCTATTTACTTCAAATATTTACTGATGTCAAAAGACACCTTTCTCTTCCTCCTGTCTTTTTTTCCCTCCTTCTTCCTCTGCACTTTTTTTTTGCCATACATCACCATATGCTGTGTCCTGGACAGTGGCATGGGTCAGCATCTCCTGGTATCTGATTCCAGTMACCTTCCTGCTCTTAACACCAAACACCAAACACTTGTGATACTCATGTTGAAGGTTTCGGGGTGAGCATGAAGGACTACTGTCTTTCACTTGAACCACTGGGCAGGAGCAGGAAAAAGACAGAGGTGCACAGAAGTGTTTGGCTCTGATGAAGTCAAGCAACATATTTTCTGCCTGTGGAAGATGTTTAGGCTGCAATTTTTTGTTTCTGCATCATCTGGCATCTCAATCAAAATCTTASAAATATATAATTAAATGGGAAAATAGGGTTGGTTGAGAAAGTGGTCGAGGTAAATCCAGGAAAAATAAAAATATTTGAGCAAAAAGAGCTTCTCTTTAAACTCAGTCAAATGAACATGACCTTGGTCTATTTTGTAAAACAACATCTCTGGTTTTTCATCATTTCTAGCAAATATGCAGGAAGAGTGCTGACAGGAGAAGAGATTCATCATGGCAAAGTATAGTCTATGGCCAAAATAAGGGTAGCATTTCTCACTGACTGCAGCCTTAGCAAGACATTTAAGATAGTACAAACCCAGCTGTCTGCAGCCTGTCGAATATAATTATTGGAGAGGTACTGGGTGAGTTTTTTAACCTGTATACATTTATGATGCAACTAAGTGTAGAGATTCCAGACCTGGTGACTCTGTGCTCCTGTATCCAGGATTTTTCTGTCCCCACTGCAAATTACTCTGGCTTGTGAATCTTCTCTCTGGCAGCTGCACTATCATTCAGTTTTGACCAACYGTGAGAGAGCATATGAGGCAAACTAAACCAGGCTACTTGCACCTACTGCCACTTTTGGTTTATTTATCATTTTATCACTTGGATTAGTAAAGTGTTTTGAGACTCTAACTGTGGACAGRAACCCCACTGTGCTACATGCTCTACAAGGACAAAACAAACAGGAAGTCCTCGCCCTGAATTATTTACTTTTTCTACCTAAAAATCCACCAGAGAGCAGAATGGGATAAAGGAGCAACAGTCATCATAGGGATAGTGATGCTTCAGGGTTACAGGCAAGGGATGTGGGTCTCTGCAGCATTATCCCTACAGATTGCTTTAGCCAGGGAAATGGATGTTACACCAACAGAGATGTGAGATGATGAGAAACGAGGTAAGATTCTCACTGGACAGTTGAATCACGCTATGTAAAAAAAAATTATTCAGAAAGAAAAGACTGTGGAACTAAGGGCAGAGCCTTGGAGCCCCAAAACATGAGGGACAGACAGAGAAGACATCCCAACTGAAAGGACAGAAGTGCAGCAACTGCCTGCATTGAGAGTGATGGACCAGCCAAGATAAGGGATAAGGAGGAAGGTGTAGTCTTGCAGTGTGATTTAGAACAGGCCRTTAAAGACTTCCCTGTAAATCTCTTGCCAACTCATGTCCCTAATGATATCTGAAGAGCTATAATATATAATTTCCATGTCCTCATTTTAAGGCAGAAAAGGATATTCACAGGCAGGTAGRATAAGCAGATGTGCAGAGAAAGCAGCATCCCTGACTGAGCTGTGACTGCTCAGGAAAGAGAAAAAGGTGAGATTAGAATCACACCTTCTCAGATGTCCAGTAAAGGAAGAAAGAAGCTGCAGGAAGCTCTTGTAGAAGCCAAGAGCAGTGGCAATAGTTGAAAAAGAAAGCATGGGGAGTCCAGGAATGATGCTGAGGTCACCAAAAGCACATGGAAGAGAAAATATGAGGAAAACAATTGCAATGCCAATAATATAATTGGTAAAAGAGCTGATGAAATCCACCAAGAGATCAAGAACATCAGGACAACAAGGGAGAGGAAATGGCAAGACAAATAAAGATCAAGATCAGCCAATGCATTCCTGTGTGTGTGTAGACAACATTGCTTCACTGTGTTCTCCAAAGAGGCTGGACAGAGCAGATGGTGATCAAATTTGTTGGCCGAAGCTGTGGGGCTGGTGTCCAGCGAAAGGATTGGATCTACTGTGATCTTTTTCCTCTGCACATCATCCACCTCTGCCCCGAAGTGCACTCCTGGAATAGGCCATTTTCTAACCAATGTGCTTTTTAAACCTCCTCCTGCGTTTTCTACTGATAGCTAGTAACACAGCCGTGTTTATGTTTATATCCACTTTGGTTCATTTCTCTGTTTCTTCATGTTTGGATTTACACCACTGCTTTGTGGTGTGTGAGATGGGGAGAGCCTTTACATAATATATGGCAGGTGATGTTTATTAAAAAAAAAGGAGGGAGAAAACAGAGAAGTGAATGATTTGGTACAGCAACTCAATAAGCTAAAATATATTTTACAAAAAAACCCATCAGCAGTCGTGTAGTMTAATGTCACACACTGAGCAAAATTCGTGGCTATGCATAAGTTAGTGCTGTGCCTTGGCAGATAAAAAGATTAATGAAATCTTCCCTTTCTGCCTCACAGAAAAAAAACAGTTCTCACAGACTCCCTTAAATCTCTTGTCATTGCCAAACTCCCACTTTACTTTTCCATGAACTYAAAAGCCAGGGATGAAAAGGCGTACAGAAATTTTGCCAACCTCCAGCTTCATATTTTTCTGGCATCAACATTTAATTATCTCTGCAGGCATGTGTTGCCATACATTTTTTATACACAAGAGGATTAAWTTTTTTGTGATGACTAGGTGTTACCTGATGTGGGATGAGGAGATTAATTGGCTTTAAAATGATTGTCTGTGTATCAGCAACTCTGTGTAGGTCACTTTACATATGAATTAAGAAAACCAAACTCAAAGCGAAAACTAAACATCTCAACCTCCAGCTCTGCACTGATTTACGTAGGCACCCTACCTGACCTGCCCGTACTSCTGTAGGAGACTTGGAAACTACTGGGTTGACCCAGTAAGCTCCATATGAATGTTTAGAGACAATTGAGGTGCCCTTAGATGATGTGCCACTGCTGCAGCCAGTGGCCTGGAGTGGTCCAGGGTGCCGCAGCACTGGTCCACTTGCCCATGTCTTAAAAACTGGAGGACCTTTCTGGTAGCACCAGAAAAATCTGATGCCCAGGTGGCTTTGGGAGTCTCTCTGAGTGGCATTGAGCTTCTGGTGAGGTCAGAGTTTTGAGATGCCTGAGTGTTCAAGGTAACCGGCTACTGAGCTGGACAATAGGGTCCAGAATTTTCCATGGCAGCTCTTTCCCTTCCAGGGCACTTTGTTAACACAGGGAACAGTGATTTAGAGGACTGAAAAATGAACTTAACACTCATTGTTTTCTCTCAGACAGGACTCAGCTGCAGCCTGGACAGCTGTTCTGTCTGCATTCTTGCTGGTTATATTTTTCTGAGATGCTCATTATTTTARGTGCTGAGTTGCTCAAACCCTGTTCTCCGTCACAGCTGCCCTTTCAGCAGCTCTACGGATTGGCAATTGATTTTCCTTTACTTTTTACCCTATGTGAGAATAAAAATTGGACTATCAAAAAGTTCATTTCCATATTCACAAGACACATGCATGTTGGCAGAAGGAGCAACTACACACATTATCCAGTGCTCCTTGTGGACTTTCTGTCCCTCTTTCTAGATCCAGCTCATGGTGTCTGCTCTGTCATGTCTTTCACCTGTTGGGAAGGTGCCTCTTGGGAGATTTGGTGTGCCTACCCAGATGAATTGGCTGATGAGTGAGTCTGTTACCAGCACARAGCAGCATATGTAATTGTTGTAAATGCCACAGAGACAAGTAAGTGTATTTTGGCAAATAAAATCCAAAAGGGTTTCTTTAGAATTTTTTTWAAATATTTTTCTTTTTAATTTGGGGTTTTGATTCTAAAAAAAAAAATCTGCTTCATTTGAATGCTCCTCCATCGCTAGTCTTTTTATTTATTTATTTTCATTCTCCCTTTGGAGGGAGTAAGTGTGAAAGAAAAGATGTTAAAATGTAAAATGATGGATTTTTCCTTCATGGAACAAACCAGAGCTGAATATTTTTAACCAATTCCCTTAACTCACATGGCTCTTTGCATCAGCAAAGAGTGTAAAAACATTTAACMGGCTTTTGCCTAGAAAAATACAGAGCAATGAGGAGCCTAAACTTTCCAGCTTGGTGTGTCATGATGTCATTCTGGTTGTGAGGGTGGGCTGGATGCCAGAACCATTTCTCTTCTATCTGCCTGGATTTCCTGCCAATGCTCCTTATTGCTGTACATCCCAACCCCTCGTCAGTGTAGTGGACAGCACAGGTTGCTGCTTGGGGACAGTGAGCAGTCCCCCACCCCTGGCAATCTCTCAGAGCAGATTATGCAAACATCTGTCAGGAGGGCTGTAGGTTTACGATACGATGAGGCTTGACGGCTCACAGGATCCCTTCAACCATGTGGTTGTGCACACTGCCCACGGTGTTCTTGCCAGTGCTGGGGAGCTCCCAGGAGGGGGCCATCACCAGGGCAGTGCTGCTGCCTGATTTTCACCACTTGGAGAAATGCCTGCAGAGCGGGCAGACAGAAGGGTGCTCTCCACCCTGATGGCTGCTGGTCACTCCCAAAGAGAAAAGGTACCAGGGACAGGCTGTGGACCAGGTAAATATTCCTGGGGGTCTGTATTTGCTCTGTATAAGGGCTGAGTTAGGTATTCCAGATGTGGATGCCTCAGGACCTCTCCAGGTGACACACTAAGGTGCAAGCAAAAGCAATGAAGAAAAACACAAGTGGGAAAGACCCACAACAGGGACATTTGGAGGCAGACAGGCTTTACTGGTGGACCTTGAGGTTTTCATGTCATTATCCTAAGGTGCTGAATAGGTACTGAAGAGACTGCTCAAGAGGAGGAGACTACACAGATGGCACCAAACTGGAGTGGGAAGCAGCATTCCAGTGKGCTGGAAAAGCAACAAAGAGAAAAACATTGAGGAGGAATGGGGCAGGGGTATAGAGAAAGGCAGAGCAAATGTAAACCACAAGGAGCTTTGGGATATGATACAGAAAAGAAAGAAAGGTGGTGCACAAAAACCAAACCTAGAGAGGACAAGGAAAGATTGAAAAGCCAGGAAAGGAGGTTATCCATTATATTGGGTTGTGTGATGGCTTGGGGGGAGGATTCTGATTACCCTGTGAAATGAGGGTGAAGTGACAGTAATAACCCAGCAAGTGTGTGGCCCAGTATGAAATCACAAATGGTGTCTGGCTTTTAATCGCTCCAAGAAACATCTGGCCAGGATAAGTGTGTTCATGGCCAGAGCAGCTCCATTAGTTRCGCTGTCAGGGTGGGTGAGGCAGTGGGCTGGCAGGGGCTGGAATGCAGGGAGGGTCAGGGATAGAGACTCAAAAAAGTAACTTGAAGCAGGGTCCTTYCTCAAAACTTGCAAGCCATTCTTTGGAGGTCCTCCTGCCCTGCATGGACCACAGGGGCAGGTTGAGGGACTCACCTCCTGCTCCAGCACAGACCCAGGCAGTGGGGAGGGCAGGCAGGCAGGCAGGGTCCCCAAAGCACCCTTTGGCATCCCACCTGCCTTGGTCACTGATGCCCTTGCCCCATTATCACAAGAGACTTAGTCCCCTCACGGTTTCATTCAGCCACATGGCTTGCAGATAAAGGGCAACACAAAAGCCATCAGCAGGCCTGCTGACCTCAGCTTGGTCCAAGCAGTACTCAGACTTGCAGGGTGTTTGGTGAGTGCATACTGTGATAGCTGTTAAATGGTTTACATGTGCTATTCGTGTTCGTGTTGTTCTTCTGACAGGTGATACCTATTTTCCATTGAAATGGTATCCCCTTGTTGGCAGGCTTTAGGTCAGCAAGGAGCAGACCTGGCCTGTTCCRGTTAATTCTGTAATTGCCATCTGACTGCTGACAGAGAGCTTTTGGGAAGCTTCTTAAGCAGTCTAATGATTTTACGTTGTGTACACCTAGGGAAGCACTCAGCCTTTCCAGCTCTTTTGGTGCATTAACATGTCATGTAATGAAACTATTCAGCTGAGATTAGAGGAGAGCTGTAGGGGCAGGCAGTGGGAATTGGCCAGTCACAACTGTGTCTTCCTGACACTTGTATTACCAGGGTCACAGGAACRGGTGAGTGGAGCATGAAATTAGTACATTGCTGAGAGTTTATTAACAAACCAAATTGATATTAAGCTATCTAACAGGGAGAGTATGATTTTGCTCCAAAAGCCAGCTGTTGCAATGTCACCCTCATATTCCTATAAAGCACTTTCCCCCCTCCAAGATCTTGGAGCATGTCTTTGTCTGAGCTCAGTAAGTTTCGGTGTAAATAGATGGCAATTTCTATTCCATGCAGAAGCTCCCCCATACCTCGTTATTAATTGTTCTTAAAAGTTGAAATTAAGTAAGCAAAATTGCAGTTGTTCTCCCACTAATCTTCCAGCCAAGGGAGGGAATATTTATACAGATATCACTCAGAGTACTTGATAAGATATTTGTTTGTGACTCTAAGTAAATTTCCAGCAGAGCTCCCCATGGGTTATTTCATAGTTCTGTGCTTAAGGAACTCAGCCATGGTAGAGAGACAGCTTTCTGCAACCCTCCCAACTGCTGGGTGGCTCACGCTCCTGTGAGTCCTTCTCAGTCCTTCTCCTTCTAGGTCCCAGAAGATTCAAGGGACTGCTTTTGCAAGCACAACTAAAATTGCACATGTGTTTCAGAATTTACCCTGGAAAGCTTGGTAGAAAAAAACTCACCAAAGATTAGAGTGGTTTCTTAGTGCTCCAAACAGAAGAAATTGTATTTCTTTTGTTCTGTCATTCCTCCATTTCCTTTCTTCCCTTCTGCCTTCTCATCATCCCTGGCTTGTTTTCTCTTCCCTCTCTTCCTTCTCCCTCTTCTCCAATACAGATAATTGAAAAACTCATTCTGGAATTCCTTTGTCCCTGCAGAAGGCACTGAATAGCGATTCCAAAATAGCCCAGCCTTTTCYTTTAATCCATAATTCATTATCCTAAATTGTTGCTTCTCACTGCAACCCTGAACAAAATGTCAGACACAGCATAAAGAAAAGAAATCAACCAAATGAAAAAGGGACAAAAGGAAATGCAGCAAACCCTGAGGATACCTGCAAAGAGAAATAATTTAATCCAAAAAGGCTTCTCAGCTCTCATTCAGGAAATCTGACTTGTGCCAYGTGTGTCACCCTGTATTAGGGGAAAGCAGGACTGGTCTTATCTCTAGATGTGCTATAGAGCGACTGGATGGAATAAAACCGAGACAGAAAAAGACACTAGAAAACAATTTCATCTACCACACAAATAGAACCGCAGTGAGCAGCCAGGCCTGGCTCTGTTGAGGTTTTCTGCACTCCATGTCAGATTCCTACCCGACTGCAGTTTGCTSCAGCTGATGCAAAGAGCTCACAAAATGAGCCCCATGGCTCTGCTCTGATGCCTGTGAAATTCTGTAGCAGCCATGGAAAAGCTGTGAGACTGGAACAGCAAAGTGCCATGGGATCTGCTGGGGGTGGTGGTGGTGGTGTCTGAGGTATGTACCCAGTRCAAAACTCATCAAGACTCTGAACAAGCAGGCTGCCTCACAGTGATATACACGCCAACCTAATGCCACATTAGTGTGGAATTTCTTGAAAATGCCTTCAGCTGGAAGGAATCCAGAGAAGAGAGAGTTTTGTGGCTTTGTAAGCTGTAGTTTCTCTTCATCTCTGTCAGTGGTCACCTGGAATCAGTTTCCTTCTTTAACCTGCGAAGTGTCTGTAACCATCAGCTTTACATCTAGGAACAGAAGTTTGGACAAGATTGTGAGAATAGAAAACTGATAGAAAGCCAGCCAGGCAACAAAGTGTCCAGAGGGCTGGCATAATTGAATTAATAAGTCTTCCTGCTTCCATTGATGTCAAGGCGGGCTCTTACTAGGATCTTCAGGGAAAACAGGATCAGGCTCACTTTTGGGAAGAGAAGATCAAAACTGGAGGCAGATCCTTGTACATGTGATTGCCCCATTATTTGAATCTTATTTGTTTTCTTGTGCCACCCACGCAAAGATGGTGGAGAAATCTGATTGAAAAATAAGATTTTAAGCTCCCTGCCAAGAGAAAAGGAATAGGGAAAGCCTGGGGTTCATAACTACAGTTATTAGGCATTCATTCCCCTTACCCCCTTAGGCTTGTGGTATTCCCATTAGTGTTGTCCTTTATACACACTGGTTTAAGTGAGTCTTGATGCTTCATATAATGCCAGGGGAAAAAAAAATCAAACCAAAACATACCCAAAGCCTTTTRAAAACTTGCTGTGCTGTGAGAAAGAGAGGTTAAGTCCTTGATATAGCAAGGTGTTTTAACCTATGCCTTTATTTTAAGCATGTGAGTTGTCCCATTGATTTATACTCAGGAATTCTGCTGAAGAGGGGTCTTTGGCTCCTGCCTCAGCAGTGCAGCTCCAAACATGCTTTGTTTCTGTTGTGTGGAGTCCTGTGACTTTCATGAGGAAACTCATGTGCTTGGGTGGCTCAAGGCTGAGGGAAAGCCTTCAGGARGTGGATGGCATTGTGGTATGGCCAGGGTTAAAGGAAAAATGTCCCAGATCAGTGTCTCTGTCCCTCATCATCCGGTCATCACCTCTCTCTCAGCTGTGTTACTCTGCTCAACCATTTGTATCTTTGGGCTAAATAGTAATGAGAGAGCTTCTCGGGGAAAAAACCCAAACTTCTACTCAACATTTTGGCCTTTGCAGTTCTGTCCCTCGCCAGACATGGAAAAGAAAAGTTGTGGCCAAAAAGTTTAGAGTGTGGAAGAAAAGGATACTATAAGTTTGGTTTTAATCAGGGAGAGGAGTTTTGGAAAGCAGAGAGGAAACAAGAATTCGGGTCYAATTCTGCTCCTTCTGGCAAAATACCACCCCCCACCCCTCTGCATGAGATCATTAGTGTGGCTTTTCTCCAAGCTGATAGCAGAAATGCCTGGCTTGTATGCCTTGCTCACATGCTCAGATAAACCTGTTGCCAGTTCTGGGSAATAAAAGGGATTTCTCTCCCAGGTTTTCCCCTTGCTCTGCAGAGAGAGGCACAGTTTGCTCTCCCAGACCACTCAGGATGTCAGAAATTCTCCTAGGGCCTTCTGTGGGAATAATTTATGGTCTTTTACAAGACTTGAACTTGTAATGGGACCCTGGGAAGTATTACAGGGTGGAGTAGCCCATTCCTCTGCCCCAGGTCTCACCCCACATTGCCTGCAATGATGGAGTTTGGGCTCAACAGTCCCAAGATGATCCCTTCCCACCCCATGCCCTCTGAAATCCAACTAGTGTGCACTGTGGGGAGGGAGACCCATTGCAAGCAGCAGGTGCTGGCAAGTAATTATGGCAGTATGGAAGTGAGGTGTGTGCATGCACAGCGCATGTTTTGTCAACTCGTTTTGACATCTGGAATATCTTCTGTCTCACTGTCAGTGCACAGCCTCCCTGCTACTCTCAGAGCAGGGCAAAGCCTCTGTGCCAGGCATGCCACTGAAACTTTGGTGGCATCCGAGCAGCCCAGGCAGCTTGAGCAAAGCACAGGGCAAAATATCTGAGCATATGGGGATGTAGGAATGCTGGGGAAAGGATGATGGAGCTGTCTGGGATTCCAGTTTCTTGGGCCTGGCTCAAGTCCTTATACTTTGTTTATACARCAGTAATCCCCAGCACTTCATGTGATAGATCCCTTGTGATGCATTTCGAGGTGGCGGGGGGGAGAGGTTTACACTGATTTACACTGCTTGAGGCCTTGGCCTATATTTTCCAAAGTATTTTCCAAAATTTCCTAATGAAAAATACCAGAGTGGTCTGATCAGTGTTAGGTTACCTCAGTGAGCAGGCTGGAGAATACAGGGAGCCCCTCTTCCCCACTCTCCCCCAGGGAAGCCCTGGCTCAAATCTCTTCYGGCCTCCCAAGGGGCTCAGGATGAGGTCTACAGGTACTGGGACACCGGGAATTTATCTGCTGGCTCTCACACCCTATGGAAGACTGTCTATAGTGTACTCARCTGCCACTTTCAAAAGCTGTGGGGCATCTCTTGGCAGGCATAGAATTAAAAAATCGCAACACTGATTGACTCCTTCAGCCTCAAAGAGCACCCAGAAATATACTTCACTTATTGCCTAAATTCAGCTCTGGGAGTGGCAAAAATGAGGTGACCGTGCAATAAGGCCTGCAAGATCCCATTCCCCAAGTCAGATGTAATAACAGCTGGATCTAGACTTATTCCCCATTTTCCTGCTGCTGTACAGATCAGAAACAGGCACTGCTTTTGGCAGTACCTGCTGGGGGGAGTCATCTGGCAGGAGGTAGGAAAAAGAGGTCAGGAAATCCTCTCTGCTCTGCTGGAGCTTCAGACCCAYCCTTACACATGAGCAGCCCTAGCAGGTCAGCCATGGGATTCAACTTGCTCTGGCTCCTGTTTCCAGCAGTGGCACTAGTTGGATGTCACATTTGTGACTTTCATCATCCTCTGTTTCCTAGTTCAGAGCTTCCCTGCAAGGTACTGTGTTCCTTTGAGTAAGGAACAGCACAAATATAGGTAGCATGTGAGGATTTCTACCCAGGTAGGAGGAATCTGCTTATGCTGAGTTTATGGATCAGTGGAGAAAGGGTGTAGGAGGAGAAAAGGGATGATGAGAACTAAGTGTGCAATCTAAACCAGCGTGTTTGTCAGGATTTTGAAGCCTGTGTAAACCATATTATTAATATTTAAACAAGGCTTGCTTTTTCAAATATTTTCTCTCCTTTCCCCCCCCCTTTCTCCTGTCTTCCTGTTTCAGGATTGCAAAACTMATTTCCAAATAGGCTTATTTTTTTTTGCTGCTACTAATAGCAGCAGAAGTGATTTAAATGCACATATGGAAAATAAGTGCATCTGAAAAGAAATAAACTTCCATCCTTTCTTTCACCTGTATCCAAACTTACTCCCTTTTCTTCATCCTTCCCTCAGGGCTCAAACACACAATGRACTTAGTGTGGTTTCTGGAGCCGCAGTGGTAATTTAATAGTGTGTCCAGGCCCAAGAAGAGCCCAGCTTTGCATTGTACAAAGCAAAGGATTCCCTTTTTAGTTTCAGGAGTTGRGAAAGGCTGAGAGGTTAAGAATATTGTCTGGCTACAGGCAGTGAGGTTTCCCCTGAAATTCACTGCTGTGGGTAGAATTTGAGTTGCAGATTTTCACCTGGAATTCATTTWAATGATTCCATCCTGAAAGCTCTGCCAAACCAACTTCATAATGGGAACATTGTCCTCACTTTAATGGGAGCAATGAGAGGGCAATATCAATGSTGGTGAATATTTAAGCTTGTTTGGGTTATTTTGGTTTTGGAAATCTCAAGGTCTTCCTGAGAGACCCCAGCCAGCATCAGGCTGAAATCTGGTGGCAGGGCTGTGGGTAGCACCTGTCCCTGTGATAGAGCTGCAGAGGAAGGCACAGGCTGTGGCCAAATGAGACCTGCAGCCAGGAGTCCTGCCTGAATGCTCTTCTGTGCAAGCAGCTCACAACCAGTGCAGAAGAACTCATTTACCAGCACTGTTTACACTGTGGGAGAAGGGACAGACTTATCTGAAAAAAACTTTCAAAGGTGAAGCAAGCAGCTGTGGAAGGKCTTTGCCAGCTTGGCACACATGAATTTGACAGCAAGGACTGTACCTGATTTTGGTRGGAGGGTTTTCTCTTTGAGGATGGCAAAGGTATGTTAATGAGCATCATTAGAATTGGATAACAACACACTTCCATGTGGTCTTGCCTGGCTCCCCTGCTGTGTTTTCAAGCTGAACATATGTTTTCAATTATTAACATGATTAATGGGAATGAGGTGACTTGAATCCCAATGAGCTCTATCATGCCATCACACACAAACCCCTCAGTATGGGTATGTTTACAGAGAGTGGAAGTGCATGATTTCYTTCACTGGGAGGGGTCTTTGGAGGTCCAGGAGTCTAACCCTTACCAAATTTAGAGAKCCACAATCAGAGCCACTTGCTGTATTCAAGTCTCTGGACTTCTTCTCCTGCGTCTCCAGGAGTGTGGGATATGGAAAGGGCTGTGCAGGAGCCAATTCATACTGTGCTGCCCCAACTTGGCCCGGGTTTTGGTCCCAAGTCTGAGAGTGTTTGGGAAACATGAAACCACGTTTTCCCCATCATCATCTGAAACAACCTCCAGGACACATACATCTCTGATTCAGCTGAGATTCTCATCCTATTTTGTGTGAGCTCTAAACCTCCCTTTCCACTCTTGATGGGCAAATTTTGCTAAGATGTGCATAATTTTCACTCTGCCCAATGATTTTGGAAGGGAGTAAGGTTGAGGATCTAGAACAAGAAAAACAGACATTGGAAATTCATGTAATGCTTTATTTCTTTCCAGCTGCTAGACCCAGAGATCATCATTATACTTGGACCCTTTTCCCCCCATCAGTTAAGTCCTGATCTAATTCCTTCTGACATTATTATAAATCATTCACTCATAATCTGAAATAATATGTCTGTGAGTCATTCAACACTTAACAAACAGAGGTCAAAGAAAAATTGTACAGAATGAGTATATTTGCCAAAGATCAGATATAGAAATGGACTGAGGAACAACCTCCTTCAGATCAACAGATACAAAGCAGTGCCATGAGCACTGCAACCAGAGAAATCAGACATCCCATTGGTTTGGGTCTGCTAGAATGAAAGTTTYTATTTAATTTTCCTCAGGTTGCTAGACTTTCAAATTTGCTGTCTCTTGCAGATCCTGTGGGTTAAAGTGAGGGCGAATTCATACCACAGCCTTTGCCTCAGTCACAATACAGATTGAGGCTTTCTCCTGTGTCTCAATGCATATTTTTATTAATTCTGTAAGAAAGTAGCTATTTCCAGATRAGTTTGGGGCTGCTAAAAAGGTTTGAGACTGCAAGGAGAGGAAGCAGGTGGAAGGAGAATGAATTCTTAAATAATATTTTTTCTTTGGGAAATGTGACTAAAATTGCCTATACAGTGCAAGTGCAGATGGTTTTTACAGTAGCAGCAGAGTGTGYACATGTGTGTATGCAGATAGACATACAGCATGAGTTAGCATCAAGGAGCTGTGTGACTAAATCTCCTTTCTAGTTTTGAAATATTCTATATATGTGTAAATATTATCCATGTACACATGGGCAAAAACGATATCTTCTTGTCTGTCTCTACACATATACACATGCATTTATCTGTCTAAGCATTCTATATATACTTAGACAGAGCGTACAGCATTGTCAAATAGGCTGATACATGGTTATTTATTTGTCTTACCCCATTTTAGTCATATACTTATTCTTCTCAGATTTACCAAATCAAATAAATAGGTTGCATATTGGGGCTGCCAAATCCAGCCACAGAAGAGTGCATGGAGAGTGTTTATATGTGTGAGTGTTTATGTTCCATAGGTTATGTATGGCTACACAAAGGTTGCATTCACTCTGGTGAGGGACAGCTGCATATCACAAAAGCAGAAAGGCCACCCCAAAACAATGCTGTCAGGRGGTCCCAAGTCACCTGCTCATGCTCATCTTTCTGAGAGGAATTTTACTGTTAGCAAACATGAGAATTCATGTTGCAGGAATCATCTGCAAGTGGTTATGGGCCTTATTTCCCTGAATGAGTCTAACTGGAATCTGTACAAATAAAAACTTGCCTAGTAACAAACTATGAGTTCCCAGACTATAAAAGCTTATAATGATCTGCACTCAGCTGTTGATTTGTTTGGATGAGCTGCCATGACAGAGTGGAACATTACCAGTTAACTAATGGCATGCTAGTAGAAATTACAGACTCAAGACCATCACTGCTACAGGTGTACAATCWCACAGAAGTTGCTGTCAAACAGCAATTTCTGGTAATTGCCAAGCACAGTGTAAGGCAGCAAATGCTCCATATTACATTACCCATTCTCCCAGACATCCACTTCTGCTGAGGAAAGAATTTTAGAAACAGAACCCATATTTAAGGTCAATTGAAGTCTGCAGAGGTTCCAATTTTTTTTTTTTTTTTTAAAGTTGCCATTTTTCAGCATAATGCACCACTTCGAGCATCTGGAAAAGGCAAGGCAGAGGGGGGAGATGCTCTTGTGCTGGCAGCATGAGCATGTGTCTGAAAGTGAAGCAGCTGATTTCTGGTTGGGATAAAGCAGGTCCAGACTGGGACCTCAAATCAAAACAAAGTGCAGTTTTTGGGAGAGCATGACAAAGTGCAGTTTTTGGGAGAGCATGTACCAGATTGCAAGCAACTTTCTTCATGACACTTCATCAGCATCAGCTGGTCTAAAGTGGTTTCTCATGGCAGATTATGTGATTTCAAATAGGAAGGAGAAAATGCTTTAACAAAAGTYGTTGAGGTGTCTCAGACTGTAAGGCATGCTCCTATGGCTACCAKGGTAGGTCCCAAAAGACATCTTCCCCTCCTGCTTCCTTGGCTGCCTCCACTTGGGACAAAGCTATGTGTGTGTTGTAGTGGGACCTGATGAAGACGACTGACTCCTTCAYGCTTGTCTTGTTTTTCTATATGTAATATGAAGTAAATAACACACAATAACTTGMGTTTTAATAACAACTCTCATCAACTGGGAGATGCCCACTAATAAAGGTGAGCAGAAGGAGTCCACTGTGCAGTAGTGTTAGCTGGCACATAAACAGGTTTGTCACCGTATTTTGGCATCATTTTTTTTTGCCGCCAAACTTTCAAAAGCCCTTATGCCAAATCTTTGTGTTTCATTCTCAGCATCAGATTARTYAATCTGTTGGGCTCTTATGKGACCCTGTCAGAACCTCACACCTTSAAATATCTAAAGAGCATGGAGAAAGGCAGATTTCCAAAGATGGTTCTAGGAACCCATTAGCCAGGCCAGGGCATGGTAGACAGCAGTGTGGGGACTGC
Source organism: Malurus melanocephalus (assembly GCF_030028575.1). Lineage (NCBI taxonomy): Eukaryota > Metazoa > Chordata > Aves > Passeriformes > Maluridae > Malurus > Malurus melanocephalus. Next base: position 151,496 of record NW_026623324.1, on the reverse strand, counting down.
TGAGACCCCAAGTCAWCCTGCTTAGAACCTAGTGCCCTGAGATGTGGGCTGTGAGATATGGTCATGAGAAAGGAGTGRAGGTTTGCTTTATCCCACCCCTCCTTTCCCAGCACTTTGGGTGGGCAGGCAGCCCYGGCCAAGAGGCTGACAGAGAGCTGTGGGAGCACAGCAGCTGATGTGCCCAAGCCTGCCTTCCCCTTGCTTCAGTCACAGCCCTAACTCCCTTCCAGAGTGAATGAAGACAAACTGAATTAGGGGTTCTCTATTTCTGAATGAGAGTGTTTAATCCACTGCCTGTTATGTGTCATCACCTAATCCCTTTCCAAAGATAAATCCATTTAATTCTTCTGGATGTCCCCATATCAACAAGTCCTGAACATGACTTTCTTCCATGCCTAAGGTGGCTGGACAGATAACTGAGTTTTAGGACATCTGGAGCAACTGATGACTAGAGGCAAACATGAGGCATGGCAGTAACCTACTTCTCTAAAACCCYGTGAAGACTTTACTGTGAAAACCCCTGTGTCTGTGTCAGCAGAGGCATTTGGTGGCTTCAGCAGGGGAGCGAGAGCCAGAAGCCTGCAGGAGTTGGTTCATGCTCAGCTCCATCACTTCACACGCCTGGAGCACATTCCTCCAGCTGAAGGCAGCACCATGAACAAACCCACATTMTTCTGCCCACATTGTTTCCAGCTGCAGTAAATTTTAAGCAAAATCAGATCTAGTTTAACAAGGAAAGTTTAGGTTTTCCTCCTTCTTCTTGCAGGTTTCAATTTGTAAACAATACTTGAACCTCTGCATAAGAGTATTTTACCACTATGACATGGCAGACTGTCAGTACAGTGCAGTACTTCAGTGAATGCCAGAAGAGACACAGTGATCTGGGAGCAGATCAAGACCTGAAATTCTTGAAAGTACTATGTAAATTTGCCTAAAATCTATATATATAKCAGTACTATTATAAAACTGAAAATTTTATATTTTTTCCTTGCAACAGGATGACACCAAATATAGTGTTTGTTACTGCTGTGCTGCAACTAATGAGATTTGAACCCAGCCAATTCAGACAGAGGAATCTTCACTGCAGACTGTTAGAAGACTGGTAAAAACAATGACAGTTTTGCTGTTGGAAACTACATCTAGAACATCACAGCAGGGGACCTGAGTCATATTTTAAGTACTTTTGAATTAAATGCTTGTTTGAGAGTGCTATTTGAATGCCACCCCCTGAAAAGTCAGTAACTGCTCATACAGGACAGAACAGGGAAGCATTTGGCATCCAGCTCTGTAGCCCCCAGTAAGAATATGTTGTAAGCCCCTTTGAGATGCACAGAGGGTAAGAGTCACACATATGAAGAAGTGAAGCTTTTGGAAGAGCAGTATTCATGATTTTGTTTTGTTTAGGAAAATCCTGGAATTATTATTACTATTATTATTATTATTATTATTATTATTATTATTATTAGTTATGCAACATCATTTGAGATGGAAACAAACTATTTTCTTTCAAATAAAACAAAGTATTTCAGGGAAATTAATTGTCTATGGGCTGTTATTCACTTCAGAAAACTTCTGTTTTGTTCTGGTCCACTTCTATCCAAACCTGGAGCTATTTTTCATTTTCTTCCTCATCACAATGCACACCACAGTGAAAATGCAAGCATTGCAAGCCCTTGTTCCAACTTTCCTTCAGTGCTGTGTTTCTCCCGCATTGTTCTCTTGAACTGGAAGGATGTGYCCAAGATGCATATCAGGAATGCCCTGTTTTCCAGTCATGGAAAAACCAGACACAGAAGGACTCACCTCTAAGGAGTGCATTATATGAAATGCCATCTCTGCTGGTGCCTCGGTTTTTAGAAGGAARGAAATTTCATACAGAGGATCCCAGGTTTGTTCCTTCTGTCAGACGTTGGCTGAGAGGCTTTGTTTATCTGCTGATGTGGAAGCTCAGTTTTTGAGATACACATCATTTGGCCCAGACCCATCAGAACATTGTAGCCTGTGGCTTTTATGTGAGCAGGATGAGCAGGTGAGAAATCACCTAAAGAAGATCAGCAGGGGATAAATATTCCTCTCTATGGAATAATGGAAGAGAAGACTGGATAATGAGTGATTTTCCATCTCATCAGATAGCTTTTGCACTTTCTTTTTGTTCTCTGCTATACCCAGAATAAACTTCCGTTACTCATTCATAAAAATACCACTTCATCTTCTACAAATCTCATGTTGTTTGTGATGTACTGTACAATTGTTTTGAATAAATATTTATTAGATGCTAATCACATGGTTCGGTATTTCCTAACTGTGTCTTCTAAAGAATATAACTGTGCTACATGTGCCCAGAACAGAAGTGTSTTATAATTTCTAACCCTTCTCTTAATTTCTCAATTTCTTCCTCATGGGTCTTCTTGCACTTGATGATATGGCTTAAATATGATTTAAATGTATTGGTTTAGAGACCTTTTCCCTATGCGCTTGTATGATCCTTGTCTATCTATAATATCAATAACAATCACACAATATTTTCTTATCATCACAGCAGGGATTGCATGGTCCCATGGTTTCATCCTGCTTCCAACTGAATTCTGTGGGAAATAGCCCTTACCTATGGCAGGGACAAGCTTGAGTCCATTATGACTGCAAGTCATCAATACCACCCTTCAGGGCATATAGCGGGGGGGAGGACAGAGGTCCTGCTGACTCAGGGCAGAGTTCACCTGCCTGGGTGGATTTGTGGTTGGTGCTGCTCTGGTCACACTGGAGACCCAGAGCTGACCTGGAGAGATGGCTGGTTGCTTGCTCCAATGCAGCAGTGTTTCTGATAGCACTAGGCCAGGCAGCGGCTCTTGAATGTTTGCCTGAAGTTTCTGAATGGGAATAGCTGAGATGCCAAATGAAAGCAAGTAGCTTCCAATCCAAAACYCTGAATTGAAATTTGAGATACATTKAATACCAGCTTGAAACAGCTGTTGTTCATCTGTTCGTCCATAGTGCTGAATTATTTACCTGTTGGCCGTTGCACAGCATTTTATTGCTGCAGTTTACTCTTTGTACTTTGTACACATCCCAAAAGAATAGTACAGACCCACAGAAAAATTTTGCATGTCAGTAGCCAGCAACTAAAAAGCCCTTATATCTCTGCAGTTGATCACTTTTGAACAACATGAGAAAAAAGGACAATTTCTGAGATAGATGTTGTTCCAATAACACACACTTTTGTGCCTCCTGTGCTCATCAGCCTTTTTATTTCCCTCAGACCTCTCCCACAAAAAACAGGTGATGTACGCAGACAAGTCTGTCAGGTCATTAAGATGCAACGGCTGTAYATCAAGAAAAAAAATCAGATGTTGTTAACACTTCAGTCATTGTTCCCAGAACACCATCCTTTTGGTTTATGGGCCTAAAAATAGCCTGACCAGTAATTTATATACTATTTCACCTACCACAGCCGCAGATTATTGTTTTTATCATACTGGAATAACTGGTGAAAAGTGACAGTTACTGTACTCTGAGCTCACAATGCAAGTGTGTTTCCCTGTGCTGAAGGCAATGTGCCATATCCAAGGGAGTTCCACACACAAGTAATTTCTGCAAATCCTTTTGGTTATGCTGCAGATTTTGTTATCGTTATTTATTTATCGAGCACTGCCAACGAGCTCAGTTTTGAACACAGTGTAAGGAAAACACGCAGAGCCTGACTCCCCGCCAAGTTAAACTGGCATGTTGTGCTCTGGCGAGTCTGGCTCTCACTCCCTTATCCTTAGGGCTTACCATCAAAGGGTTTCACACGGGTGCATTAGGTACCAAGTTCATTTCATTTGTTAACTGTGCATTCAAACACCGTTGGGGAACTGGGACTTAAATCAGCTGCAGTGGGAATTCCAGTATCTCATTCCTAAACCACACAAGCCTGCTTTTCCTTTTGTTGTGTTTCTCTTACTTCTTTAATAGCACTGCTTGCATGCTGAAAAACTATTGTATCTTCCTGGAAGTGAACACCACAAGGCTTCTCTTATTCCCTTGAGCACAAACGCAAAATTCTCCTGGGCATGAATAGCACACAATCAGGGCACTTGGTGATGTGAGATTTTGCACTGCCAAAAAAGTTAACCTCCATTACCTTCCTCCCTGCTTGGACTCTTAAATGTTGCTCATCAAGGGGCTACAATATGTCCCACTTGTCTGGGGGAAGGCAATTTCCTTGTGAAGGTTAKTTCTTTGGGAGGTCTGCAGGGAGCAGCTGAAAGGCTGTATTTCTGGGCATCTGGCAAACTCTGGGCAGAGATGYGCTGAGATACCATGAGTTGTGAGGAAAGGGTGCCTAAGGAAAGGGGCCACAGTTCTCTCCACTGCCATTTCTAGACAGGACATGTCTCCTGTAAAAGCCCAGGGAATCCAACAGAGTTTCTGCACTACTCAGAGCATTCTGCAGCATGGGATGGGGTAATGTACAGGTGGCTAAAGACTGTCATGCCCTGCTCATGGAGGTTGCAAGCTCCCTGCYGCACCTCTTACACCTCCTTTATTATGCAAGAATGGGTTTACAGCTCTCTTGGACCTTGTATTTTTGTCACAGCAATGAGCAGAGCCATAGCGAAGGCTCCATGTACTTATTAAGATCCTGGACAGACTTTGCAGTCCATACTAAACTCTGCCTAGCTGTAGTCCTACTGTTTTTCGTATTCAGCTATTTGTAAAACTAGGCRTTCCTTCAGCTGCAATTCTACTCTGGCTTGTAGTATACTCATAGCTGGAGGGATAGAAAACAGTCACTTGCCCCACCTCCAGAGAACACAAGTCAAAACCAGGAGCTGAGGGGAAATGGGAAAAATATGAGGGCTTCCGTAAGGACAACAGCCAAAAGCAATTAATATATAAGTAAATAAATCCATGAATAATTGAGGAAACATGTCCTTGGGTGTAGTAAGGAAAGTAAGTGGAAGATGGGATAGAATGGAAGAGAAGGAAAGGAGAAGCAATGAGAAAAGCTGAGTATTTTATTGTATATTCATTTTCCTTAGGGAGAGCTGGGAGAAGGAATTGMAGAACAGGAAGAAAGAAAATAGAAACATTAAGATCTGCGAAAGTAAGGAGAAAAGGGAAGATGCTGAAAGAAGTAAAAAAATGTTAAAAATAACATGTTGAAGTTAGCGATAGGAAAACACAGGCTGTGAAAGGAAGTTAAAAAGCAAGCAGAGCTTGCTTACTTGCTTGCTTACTGTCCTTATGCATGACATCTGCTGCTCAGAGTGATTAAGCCAGTGCACTTGGAGGGTTGCTCTGCAGAGGAAAGAGCCTATCAGTGAGACAGGAGGGAGAAGAATCTGGCAAGAGGGTGAGGTAGATGGAGAAYTGGATGGCTGGGAATGTGCAAGAGAAAAAAAGAAAAATCGGTGTTACTGTGGAAAGGCTGATGCCAGAACATTCTGGCAACAAATTTTAATTTTTTAGTTTTTGCAGACCAGGACTGTTGAGASGCAGGAGCACTGGGTAGGTCTGGTGGTAGCTGAATTGTGTACACACCGGTTCCTGCGTTTGGGTGCAAGTGTAATTCTACTTCATCAGAAGTTTTCTTGAGATTTTCTGTGGTGACTAGGAGTCACCTAAATGCATCCATGTAGTGGCTTTTTTGGTGCACAGTGATATATCAGAAAACAAACAAGAGCAAGTTAGAGTTCCACCAGGAGCCTTCCTTTATTGTGACTTATTTTTTTTTTAATAGTATTCTGAAAGTAAAGGCATTCCATCATACTGGTGATCTGCCTTGCATCACCATGCAGTGTTTTCATTATGGTTGGAAAATATCCCTCCCCTGCTCCACCAGACAACCAAATCTGTGTGAAGAGGTAGTAAAACAGAATGTAGAAGCTTTTATGCAAGTAATTATCTCCTTGGAAAGTGTAAAAAGGTGCAATTTCCTGAGGCTGTTGTTCAGCTGATTGCAGTGCAGGGGGTTTTGGGCTGTGAACAAACAAGAGCCACAGCAAAACAAGGCAAATCAGCTTGTGGGGTGCTCCATCCACCTGCACATAAACTGCATCTTGTAATTTGAGGTTGTCTCACACTTCTATGTACCACACCACTGTCAGCAGAACACAACAGAACAGAGACCAAGACAAACATGCCCCACACAGCTCCTCAACACAAAGACAGGGGGCAGTTGAGGTGATGGTGGTACCTGCATCTTCTTGCTGCACAGGCACTCCCGGTACTTTAACAGAAGYGGGTAAGCTGGAACAGAGCTGTGGATTCCTCTTGTTCTGGACTCTGGTGGGCAGGGATTCAGYACTTACAGAAGCTCACAAAGCACTTGCACGGCAGCCTGTGGGTCAGGTTGGAGTAGTTCCAGCATTCCACAGATCAAGCTTTGCCTTTAGCAAGGTTGATCCTGGGACAGAGATTGAATTCTAAGGGTTTTCATGGATACCTGAAGCCTGAATAAACCTTCTCTACCTTCAACTACTATGAGGACAAAGATTCAGGGTGATCTAGAAAACATTATGGGTAGAGTCTAACATCAGAATGAGATCCAGGAGGGACTGGAAAGGGGACRTGTGTGATTACTGGAGCGTACGCATGCCATGGATCTGGGAACATACACAGTTCACCAGGAAAAAATAAGGGAATGTAAATCCCTCAGGACTCCCACTACCGGAAAATCCACATGTGAAAGCAGGGAACAGAATTGGATGGTGACAATGATYCCTCCTTATCCAAAAAAAGCATGAGTAAGGGAAGGTGTCTGATCCTGAATTTTTAACTGCCAAAGTGTTGAAGAGTCTGAAAAGCACCTGTAGTTCAGCTTCAACTCTTGTGCAATTGCAAACAATAAAGAAATGGATGGATCTGTTGATAAAATAGGATTGAGAATGCTGATAAGCTGTATGAAAACACTGACAGAATTCCGTTCTYCAAGTGGGATCAAATATACCTGTAGCATTGTCAGATCTCTTCCTACACTTTTCCACTAGCGAAGTCCCAAGTATTCTTAAGAATCATTAGCCAGCTTTGGATTTTGCTTCAATATCTAATTGCTGTTCTGCCAGATGCAGTGTACTCTTCCATGAAAACTGAGCAAAGGAAGTAAGTTTTTGTTGTCCTTTTTTTGACAGTCTTTCACATACTGGAAAACTATTATCAAATCTGCCTGTGAAGCTTCTAGAGTGGCCAGTCTAATTATCCAAACTGTTTCTGATAGGCCATTCTCTAAATGCCTTATTTTTTTATTATTTTTTTAAAATGTGACCTAGAGTTAGATCTAATACAGTAGCTAGCTCTTCACCAGTGCATTGAAGGATGAATAATTCCCTGTTGCATTTGGCACTACCGTAATAATGTATTTCACATGAAATTTGTCTTTCAGAAGATTCAACTTCTTTGCTCATATTGGCTCTAAGTCATACTCTAGTTCTCACATCCTTTTTTTCCCCAGCCCTTCCAACTCCTTTATGATTTCTCACATTTTGTATTTATGCTTTTGATCTTTAATTTCTCCATGTAGGGCTTCATATACATTGTTACTAAATTCTGTCTTGATAGTTTTAGACTATTTCTCCAATGTATTGAGATAATTTTTTATTTTGATCCCATCTTCTGAATTACTTCCATCCACTTCCGCCTTGGTGTCACCAGCAAATTTTAAAAATGCGCTCTCCACTCCACCTTCTCTAAGGATGACAAGAAGATAACAGACATAGGTAATAAAACATTATTTTTAARCCATGCAAAGATAAATAGTGAGCTAAACTCTGATAAAGAACACTTCAGGGTGAAAAAGATGGGAATAAATCTTAGCTCTAGGATTTCTAATCACAGTTCATGTGACTACTTTACATGTACTACACACTTGAGTAAAGACTGGGAAAATGCAATCCTAATTTTTGCGAGGGGCTTTTTTGCTCAACCAGCCTAACTGCAAATGAAAAAAAGATGCTGGTAAACTAAAATTTGAAAACAACCATTTTGTATAGCACAAGATAGTACCAGGAGAAAGTCTAGTATTCAGGGAATGTACAGCACTAAAATACTTGTCAGTGTTGCAGTATTTTGACACATAAGTGGGACACGTCTGAAGCCTTATCTTTGCCCTCCATTGCCTAGTGCTAAGAATTGGCACAGTGACAGAATTCATCTTGCTTGGGAGTCAAGATGTTACAAGAGCCATCTCTAGGAAAAAAAAAAAAAAGGAATGGCAGCACCTATAGATGTCTTACAGCTCTGCGTTGGCAATTGTAGCATCTATACTCTTGACAAGCTTGGAAGGTTTTGTCTGAACTCAAAAACGCACATTTTTTGAACTTGATCTCTGAGAAAATGTCAAGAAGTATTGGATGAAGAGGATACTTTCCTTAGCCTTTGGGATGCTGCCAGTTCTCCCAAATTGCTGTCAACCTTGCCCTGCTTGTATGATTTTTTTCCCATCCCAATTGACAAAATATATCTTTTTGCTTCCAGAAGGTATTCATACTGCCTTCACTTGAAGTGGATTTTTTTGTTTTTTTCTTTTCTCTGTATGGTTGTTTTCATGCCTGGAGATCTAAATGGAACAATGAACTGAAAGTACAGTAAATTCCAGTTGTATCTATTCTCTTTGGTTGGTTGGTTCCAGCAAATTTCATGGTTCTGAATGGTGCTGGACCAACAGCCTCTGTACTGATGTTCCCTTTCTTTTCCATAGAGCAGGAACAGGATCAGTGCTGGCTTTACTAAGGCTTTCTTACTGGTTTTTRTCTCAGGCCTTTAGGGCTAAGAGCAGTGTACTCAGTTGTGGTCCCTTCACACAGGTGCCTATTACAAGTGCAAATGTTGATCTTAAGCATACTGTGGACTCTGATCCACTCTGAGTGGGCTGAGACCAGACCATTTCACAGACAGCAACTGAACAGCACTGGGTGAGACTGAGCAGCCAGTTCTCTCTGGGGGAGACTGGGAGCGGTGTGTGCGCTGTTCCCAACTGCCTGAGGCCACCAGCTCTCCCAGCAGAAGCACGAAGACCCTGCTTGTGGCAAGACCAGTCTGAATGCTTCTGGGCTTTTCTCAAGGAATCAGAGGAAAACCTTGGCAGAGAGACTTACATGGAAAGGGAGTAACTGATTACACACTGAAAAGGTGCCTTGGCTCAGCTGATTTATTATTCAAACGTTTCTCAGCTCTAAGTAATGTCAGTTGCCATAGTGCATGCAGAAGAGAAGCACAACTCTCACAGCGTTTCCTATATTGAAGAGGTTCCTCTCTAAAGACTATTCTTCTTGGAAGGTGAAAACTCTCCTGATTAATTCAGAGATCTCTTATATTTGCAGGTACAAACCCTTTGGTTCTGCATTTCTTGGAATGTCAGAAGCACATGAACTCCTCTCAGCATGTATTAACTACTGCTTCAAGTTTCCACCAGGATCCTGCTTCCTTCTCTGTGGAGGTGGGGTGTGGGAATGCTGTCAGGACATCTCCTGGCTCTTGGAGGGCCCTTTTTTCAGGTCTCTTTTCCTGTGGAGCAACACAGTACAATGTTTCAAGAGCTAATAAAATGACATATGCAGATGGACCCTGACAAGCACTTGAGATCTGAATCTGTTCAGGTCCTTCAAACACAAACTGCCCATCTTTCTTCTCCCTCTCTCTCTCTATGAGTGATGACGTGAGTGACGACATGAGCGATGACATGAGCTGATCAAGTGCAGCAGTTGAAGCACCAGAGGGATGCTGAACTTCTTTGGTGTCCTATCAAATTCTTTGATATATCTGTATAACATCTCAATGTTTTAGTGACTAAAGAGAAAAAAAAAAAAAAAAAAGCCAGCTCTCCTGAGTGTATTGGGCCTGCCAAATTTTTTTGGCTTTTAGAACAGAAAATCTAACTAAAATAACAATCTTAAAAACTGCTTCATTTTTCCTGTTTGTTATTCTTACTCAAGCACATGGTATGCCTGGAGATAACCTAGCCAAGAAAGCAGCACTGACAGCAAGGAAACATTGTGGAGAGCCAGCACAGAGCTTCATGATCTAAGCCAGGGTACCTCCAGCTGCCTGGTTAATTATTGTTGTTTACTGTCATAACWGAAAATATGTGATTAATTAAAGCAAGATAATTCACTGCCCTTTATTGAATTTARAAGAAGTCTACCCACAAGGAAGAAAGACAAAATCTGTAAAACTCAAAAACTGAAGTAGAAGTGAGAAAAAGAAAAATACGAGCWAGCAATGATCCTGCAGCAGATGAGGCTTTCCCATTGCATTCAGCCTCTAAAAAGGTCCCATTGGAAAGCAGGGAAAACCGTGATACTCAAGCACTGAAGATATTGCTTTTGCTCTGGCTGCAATTCTGTACCAGTGTCYGGACGGAGCCCTGGAGAAGTGTGGGAGACAGGGAGACATTTCTTAAGTACAGTGTTTCTCTGCAGTGTGTAGGTGTGTGCCTGGCTAATGTTTAGTGCCGTGGCCCTTTTCCTGATTGTATCCTTGCCTCTGGATCTGTAGCATGGAGCCACCATCCTTGCATTCTCCTTAGCAGGAGCTCAGGGCCTCAGCTGCTCCATCACACCTAACATGCAGGATCCTGAAAGGGCAGATGGTTCAGACAAATAATGGTTTAGGTGAAGCACTGCCAGGCTTGGCAGGGGCTGTACGGGTTAAAGGCAGGATCCTGCTGGTGGACTGCTCGGATTTCTGCTGGTGCTCTGCCAAGGTCAGTACAGTGTATGCACATTTGTCTTGCCACTGTCACACYGCACATCTGCAGGTACATCCGTGTCCCTAGGCAAGTATTTAGTGAGCTCCTTTGTAAAAAGGACACACAGAGAATAGCTGGTAAATGTTTTATGCTGGGCAGTACAGTCAAGGATATTTGTCCCTGTAAGATTGTCCTGGGATATCCATCTAGAGGCAATGACTCAGACAGTACAAAAGAAAAATAAGCATACAGTAGAAGTACTGCTTGCAAAGATGTGATATCAGTGTTTTTCTTGTTCAGCATCACAGAATTTTCTAGTCCCAGAATCACAGTGGAAAGCATTTCCTAAAGGGTGTGAGATTTCTCTTGTTATCAAATGATATGTGAGAGGCTACAGTGCAAAAGCTTCAAGTCTCTTTTGCTGGGCTTCCTGATACAAGCGGTATATCCCCATACATCACCMACCAGAGGGCATGGCTTCTCTTTTACAACACTTTCCTCTTTTCCTCTTCCCTCTCCCTCTCCCCCTTTCTATGCACTCTTTACCATTGTCTCCATCCCTGCACAGAGGCCTTTGGGACAGTGGCCCCATGAGCATTTCCATGCACTATGTCTCCAGGGGTGATATTTCTTAGGAGTGTTTGGTGAGAAATATACGTGGAAGTGCTTTTCTTTTCTCCAGTGCATATTACCACTTTTGGGTAGGAAAAAGAGTTCTGTGGGAAAACAGTTTCTTATTCTCAACTTACATCAGTTAAACCTATTGTTATGACTTGGTCTTCTACAGAATTACTCACAATTTACACCAGTGAGTGTGAGCTTACAATGAACAAAGTATTACTGTCTTGAACTCACAGAGAATTTCTGAGGTAAAAAATGCTGTTTCCATAGGAAAAGCCTCATTTACACCACTGTGTGCTGGAAAAATCCAATTTACAAGTACAAGTAAAATCATTATTTGACCACCTCTCTACAAAGTGCATATGTCTCTTAGTTCAGATATCATTTTGAAAGCTAGAGAAAACAGTGAGCAATATCCTGGTAGAATGTGAAAAAAAAGGGATATTAACCTTGTTCGCAAAGTCACAGACCTTCAGCTTACAGCACAAGGACAGAAAGTTCTTTTATTTGATGTTTGACTCCTTGGAAGAAAACAGTTGCTCCTGTACTTGAAACTCTTGAAAGAACAAAGGGGATGGAAAATATATGGTCTCTGCAGGGAAATCCCAGTTTCTTTCTCAAATTATTTTGTGTGATAGGCACTGAGGCCAAGTTCATCACGGTTCAGTTGTATTATAGAGAGGGTGGATCTGGCTACTTCTGTTGAAAGAGTGTAAAAGTAATTTCTCCAGGTTTGTTGGTTTTGGTCTTGTTTTCAGAAACAGTATCTTTAATGATTTTAACAGATGATGATAAAGGTTTGAAGCCAAACTGGTCATGAAGGTTACAAATGGGGTCAATTTCCATCTCTTGTGGTAAGTGAGCCTATTTACTGTCTGTTCCAAAGTACTGAAAGATTAAACTTGAGAAAAATCAATATATGACTTCTAGAGGGTATGTGAACTGAAAGAACTGTGAACATCTCTTTTCCCTCTTATGTGAAATATGCTTTTGAGTGTGATAGAGATGACCTGTGTAATTTGTTATAATGATTGTGGGATCCAAACATCAAATTTTGCAAATTGGCAAATATGCAAAAAGAACATGACAAACTAGCGCATTTATTGATGATATGTGCTGTGTGAAAATACTAGTTTTAATTGCACAGTGTGAAGTATTCTTGAGCAATATCCAGGGCTACAATATATAGCATTGATAAGAATACGTCACTGGGCTTTATTTGTTTTGCCACAGTTGTAATGCAAAAAGCAGCCATAGTGCTAAGGCACTATGTGTGTGTGGGGAGCGGTGTCTTTCACCTGGTGCAGAGGAGTCTTTGGGGATGTACAACATTGCTGACTGTCAGACTGCACTGTGTCCAGGAGGAATTGTGGGAATAGTTTGCTAGGGGCCCCACAACACTTTCAAGGCATGAGCTCCCCTACATGCACTTGAGTGAGAGGTAATAGTCTGAAAATGGATAATGATA